>NW_011888957.1:628219-631893 GCF_000151845.1 Pteropus vampyrus
GTGCATGCACACGTGTGCACAGGCTTCGAAGCGGGCATCCAGACCCTGGTGCTGACGCGTGCCAGCGTGCGACTTTGCAGAGACTCTGAACGTGGGTGACATTCCGCCCCACAGGACCGGCGGTGACAAAATACGGATTCTCGTGGCTGATTCGTTTGGAGAAAGCACAGCTGGCAGGCAGCACCCTGACCCAAGACGCCGTGTGCTCTCCCCGCCGCGCCGCAGGAACGGGCGCACCGCCTGCCGCCCTGAAGCCAGGGCACAAAACCCACCCCCAACCCAAAAAACAAAAGACACCAGCTCAGCGCCAACCAACCAAGGCCCGCCCCGGGCCGAACCGTGGAACCGCAAGTGCCCCCAAAAAACCCCCCCCGCAAAAACCGCCCCCACCAACGGGCCCCCTCCCGGCTCCTTCCTGACACTGAGAAGGTGACCGCTCCTCCAGGGGGTCCCCCAGGGGTCATGAGGTCATGAGGGCTCCTTCCAAGCAGCCGCTTCTCCATTACAAACCTGCCCCCACCCCCACCCCAGGGCTGAGCCACAGCTCACGCTTGTGACGGCTTTCGGAGGGAACGCAGGTTTATGATCAAACAGGACGCACCGACCCGCACTGAGCACCCTGTCCTGGGCAACTGGGGGGAACCTGGGTCAGGCAAAGTCAGGGACAGTGCACAGAAGCGACATTGCGAGGCAGCGTGACCATTTCTGCACCGTCAGAGATAAAGTGAAGGAACTCCGGAGTCGAAGGCGAGAACCGGATGAGCTGGGGAGATGCTAGGCCAGACGGAGCCGCGAAGACTGAAATTTCGTGACACGGATTATGAGAAAACAGAATGAGAAGTCTCAGGGACCCCGCAGAGCCGAGGCCGCCGTTCCCAGACGCGCTTCCCAGAACACGGCAGGGGTCAGGGGCCAGCGGGCCCCACTCCGACCTGGGAGACGAGGTGACCGACGAGGCGGGAGACAGGACAGCATTGCAAAGCAAAGCCCTGGAGTAGGCTGGAGACTGGAGACGAAACCCAGGATGTGGTGACAGAGGGGGGACCTGGCCTCCCCCATCAGTGGGGGAGGGGCGCGGGTCAAAGCGCCCCCCACACTCCCATCCGCTCCCACTTCAAACACACCGCCAGCCAGCAATCCCTGCCCACAGAGCCCAGCCAGCGGCCTGGGTCAAGGCATCGAATGTCCCTGTTCAGAGGCATTTGTCACCTGGGGGATGAAGGGAACAAGTCATTTTCAACCTCCCTAAGACACTGGCTTGTAAGAAGCACTCCAGGTCCACCAGACACTCTGCTGGGCCGAGAGCAGGACGGGCGAGTTGCGGGGCGGGCTCTCGGTTTTCGGGTCGGCACCACCCCATCGCCTTTCCTGTCTCCCAGGTTCCGGATCCCCCGCCCCACTGGCTCCAGGCTAGAGAGGCATCAACACCGGGGGCTCTGCAGGTGGCTATGGTGGTCAGGGGTGTCCAGGGCTTCCCCCGAGGACTGCTCGCTCGGTGCTGTGGGCAGCCAGGGCCACGCAGGGGCTTCCCTGTTGTCTCTGCACTTCTGGGGTCCCTAAAAGCAGCGCCCCCCACCCCCGATGTCAGAGGAAGCCTCGCACTCCCCGAGTTAAACACCTCCCTCACGCTCTCTCTCCTTCGGCCTCAACGCACTCCAGTGGCTTCTGTTTTGCTGCTCGAGTCTTGGTTGGGGGAGCAAAGGGGGAGGGGAGGCACTGCCCGGGGAGAGGAATGCTGAGGACATCCTGAGCCTGCGGGGATGGGGAAAGATGCAGGAAGAACAGACACCGGCAGCCCGCTAGTTGTACCCCTATCTACTCCCAGCTTTTGCAGTAACAGCAAGTTCAGCTGGTAGTGGGACCAAGTCGCTAAAGACTACATTTCCCAGCGTCCCTTGCAGCTATTTGTGGCCATGTGACTATATTTAGGCCAAAACAGCACGCGAGCCGAAGTGATACATGCAACATCCTGGTCATGTCCTTAATAGGGAAAGCATAAGCTCTCTCCTCTGCCTGTTTCCCCCGGCCACTGGCTGGAGTGTGGAAACGATGGCAGGAGCTAGGCAGCCACTCTGTGCTGGAAGGCACGTGTTGAGCACGGCACAACGCAGGACGAAAGGAGCATGGAGCTACCCTGCGAAGCTGGGGCTGCTTGTGTTCGGACAGCTCTACCCGAGAGAAACCCGCTTCTCTGTCGTTTCGGCCGCTGTGGTATCCACCCTCGTCACAGCGGCGGGAGCCTGTTTTCACTCGTGTAGACCCCAGAGGAGGGCTCGGCGTTAAGAGGCAGGAACTCCAGCGGTTCTAGGTCTGAATTTTTTGGTTTAATCTAGTGTCCTTTGGCAGCGATGTTGCAAATTTCTATTTCAGGAGGAAAAAAAAATGGTTCACGCCATCTACACCTAATGGAAATTTCTACTGTTGTATTAGTTGAGATATTGCTAACTGCTCTAATAATTAAACAGTCCCCAAAACACACAATGGCTCGACACAACAGCACTTCGATTTTTGCCCAGATAAAGTCCAGATGAGTGTCACTGGTCAGCAGGTGACTCTCCTCCGACCTGTGACTCAGGGACCCAGGCTCTCTCCCATTGCCTGGGCAGTGGAGTCCTCTACTGGGTCCTCTCATGCAATCACTAGATCAGGAGAGAGAATGAAGTAGAGTAGAAGCAAGAGGCTGGCAGTGGCACCCAGCCCTCCCGCCCACAGCCCTTCGTCCGGAACTCGGTCGCTTGACGCCGCCTACGCGTCACGGAGGCTGGGAGGTGTGACTCTTGCCTGAAGAACCCACCCCCAGGGTCAGCTTCGAAAGCAGAGTCTGGACCCCTGATGGGTGGCCGGCTGTCTGCCGTACGAGCCAGAGTCCTACGGTAGCTCCGGCAATTAATATAAAAATACGTCAGATAATAAGGGAATGGCACGAACGAGCTCGGCTCTTCGCTGCGTGTGCAAGGGGACGGAGCAGACGCACGGCCGTCCGCCTGAGCGCTGAGAGCTGTCCCCTTCGCAGCAGACTCCCCACTCCGGATCCGCTGGGGTGCCCGAGGGGAGTGCGGGAGTGAATTTTCTTCACCAAGTGCCCCAAGTTTCGTGTAAGGAGAGAGAGACCAGACTGAGGCCACCACGGGGTGACATTCCCAAGCCGGAAGGGGTTCTCCAGTTGATACGCGTGTGCCCTGCCTCCATCTGTCCTTTCCAGAAGCAGCTCCGCCTAATTTACAGACGTGACCCAGGCGTAAGCTGGGCCCCCCTGGCGTCCGATCTCTATGAGAAACTAGTCAGAGAGGCACAAAGCAGCATCGAAGGCAGCTCGCAGCCTCGCTGGGCGTCCTGAGGGGAACGGGTCTGGGTCTGAGCCGCATCCACGGCCTTACTCCTCAAAAGCCTCTTTCCTCCCTTCCCTAAACCTCTTGCTTGTCTCTCTGTCGCAGAGCCCATCACAGGGAAAATTCCAGAAACTCCGCCTGACACCTAGTCCAGCGTCTGCCGGTTCTCCCTCCTCCTCCTCCTCTTCCTCATGTCTTCGCCACAGAGACGGCCTCGGCCTTCGAGATGCCTTTTCTGTCTTCTCTCTGTGACAACCCTTCTTCCGACTCAGCTTCACACTGACATGACACACGCAGGACCCCGACAGCCTGGGAGGGCACCGGCCTGAGCAGACTCCCCGTTAG
>NW_011888957.1:632448-634936 GCF_000151845.1 Pteropus vampyrus
ACCCAGATCCATCGATGGCCAAAGCGCGTGTTTCCAGCCCTCCTTCTCACGGTGTAAACACAGCCCCGAGCAGGGGGGCCTGCGTGCCGCCCCCCGACCCTGCGCTCGGACCCGCTCACGGGGCGTCTTCACGGCTCATCGCTGCGCTTAGGCCAGGCGGAGGTTTCCCAGTGGGGACAAAGCTCGCGCAGACTGTGCGAGGGGCCTCTCTCGGCAGGGGCCTCCCCCCACCTTAGGGGGGTGCTACGGCCCAGAACCACAGAGTCTGCCGCAAGGCCCCCCTCTGTCCCCACGGCAGCACAGGACCCGTCCCTCCTTCGTGAAAGAGATGTCAGCCGGCGAAGGCCCGCGGGCGCGGTGCGGGAGGGGCGGGGCGCCTGGCGCCGAGGCCACCAGCGTGATGACATGTGTGATTGAGAGGGACGCGCCAGCTTCAGGAACTAAATCGCTGCCCGCCCATTGCCCATCGATTTTTGCTTCTCCTCGGCTGGGAGGACGCGGGAAGGCTGACTTCGCCGTGATATTTCTGACGGCTCTCATCCCAGGTGGAAAGAGGCAGGACCTGTGTTTGCCGAAATTAAAGTGCTGACGGGACGCAGCGGGGCGCGGCGAGAGGAGGCAGGGCCCGGAGGCCGAGGGGCCCAGGAGCAGGATGGGGGAGGCAGCAGGCCGCCGAGGAACGTCAGAACGCAGGGGAGCTGATGGGGGTGGCGGGACCTTCCAGACAGGCTTAAAGGAAGCAGAGTCCCCTCTCCCTTGGATCCCAGGTGGCCCCCAGAGCCACCTGTCCTGAGTTCAAGCTCTGAGGACTACTGGACGGGAGCTGATGGCCGCGGGGAGCCGAGCGCGGGCCTGGGTGCCCACGTGTGGCCTCGACACCCTGTTCCATACACACTGCGAGCCTCACCATCCCTCGGGACAGGCATCAAACTGAGACAGAGACGGAGACAGAGACCCTAACGCCTTTAAGAAATGCCCAGAGACAGGGTCCCCCTGGAGGCCGAGCTGGCGAGAGCGCCCTGGACGTGAAGCTGGGCAGCTAGCGTGGGCTCTCGCCTTTGCCCTGGGAGCCGGGCCACACGCGCCTCTGGTTCTCAGCCGCTGCTCTTCGGGATTCGCGTTCCCAGCTCCCAGTTCCTCCCGAGGGGCCCAGCACTCAGCCCACAGCGCACCCGGACTGGTCCCCGGAACGGGAATGAAACCCGGCCCCCAGCCCCCGCTGCGGGCACTTTGACTCTGCTTCTGCCCCAGGCCCACCCACAGGTCAGGGGTGTCTGGCAGCTTCTGGAAAGTGGGCTCCACATCGCCCGAAGGGCCCCCCTGCCAGCTGACTGCAGCCCCTCCTGGCAGCTCTGGCCCCCAGAGCCACCTGTCCTGAGTTCAAGCTCTGAGGACTACTGGACGGGAACTGATGGCCGCGGGGAGCCGAGCACGGGCCTGGGTGCCCACGTGTGGCCTCGACACCCTGTTCCATACACACTGCGAGCCTCACCCTCCCTCGGGACAGGCATCAAACTGAGACAGAGACGGAGACAGAGACCCTAACGCCTTTAAGAAATGCCCAGAGACAGGGTCCCCCTGGAGGCCGAGCTGGCGAGAGCGCCCTGGACGCGAAGCTGGGCAGCTAGCGTGGGCTCTCGCCTTTGCCCTGGGAGCCGGGCCACACGCGCCTCTGGTTCTCAGCCGCTGCTCTTCGGGATTCACGTTCCCAGCTCCCAGTTCCTCCCGAGGGGCCCAGCACTCAGCCCACAGCGCACCCGGACTGGTCCCCGGAACGGGAATGAAACCCGGCCCCCAGCCCCCGCTGCGGGCACTTTGACTCTGCTTCTGCCCCAGGCCCACCCACAGGTCAGGGGGGTCTGACAGCTTCTGGAAAGTGGGCTCCACATCGCCCGAAGGGCCCCCCTGCCAGCTGACTGCAGCTCCTCCTGGCAGCTCTGGCCCCCAGAGCCACCTGTCCTGAGTTCAAGCTCTGAGGACTACTGGACGGGCACTGATGGCCGCGGGGAGCCGAGCGCGGGCCTGGGTGCCCACGTGTGGCCTCGACACCCTGTTCCATACACACTGCGAGCCTCACCCTCCCTCGGGACAGGCATCAAACTGGCTCCTCCAAACCGTCTCTCTGCTGTCACCGCTTGTCCCGTGAGTCCAAGCGTGACGTAACAGGAACGGTGGGCCACATCCGTAAATCGTGGGTCCCATTTGTAAACTGGGTCGAATCGCTTCCGGACAACACAGAGGCAGGATACAAAGAAATTATATGACTCCGTGGAGGGGAACAGCGTCCGGTGGAGGCTGCAGCCGGGACCGGAGGGAGCCTGGGGCAGAGGGCTCCGGGCAGCGGGGCGAGAGGCTCAAGGGCCTACAGTCTGGTCTTGGCTGAGCTGAGTGCCCAGGTCCCTGTGTTACAGTCCCAGGCCCCTGGGAAGATCCGAGGAGGCGGGGCCTCTGGGAGGTGATCAGGGCGAGGGGAGGGGAGGTGACAAGG
>NW_011888957.1:636351-638335 GCF_000151845.1 Pteropus vampyrus
TGGCTCCACCTGCCTCGCTCCTTTCTTCGGCTGTCCCTCTGCCCTGACTCTCCCACTGTGCAGGGGACAGAACCATGACCTCGGGGCACAGAAACGCAGACCACAGCGGAGCCGCTGTTCACGGGGCGGGAACCAGATGCTCCTCGTCCGTTTTAAACTAAGGACAAGGACAGGAAGTCCAGGCGGCACCCAAACAGTCCGGTCTCTCTCGGCAGAGTGAGGGCTTGGGGCGGGAGCCGTGGGAGGGACAGGGATGGGGGCGAGAGACAGAAGCACACGAAGGGGGAGGAGAGAGGAGCCCCACGGCCTCTGGCTTTATGCAAATGAGAACAGGTGCGTGAACCAGGCGCGTCTGCCCCACAGACCCAGACCCACGCCCTCCGTGCAGCCGGCGCTGCAAGCGAGGCCCTCCTCCCTCCCTAACGCTGCTCTTTCCAAGGAAAAGAAACTGTCACTGTGTGAATGGGTTTCTTAGTAACCGCGTTGTCATCCCTTCTTCCCAGAGCCCATTCGTGCGTGTGGAGATGTGACAGCCCGTCACCCACCAAGGGCGAAGCAAGCTCAGTACGCACCCTTGGAGGGGGCTCAAATGACCCCGCTCAGAGGAGTCAGGTGGGGGATAGGGTGGGCAGGGCCTGAAAATGACCGGACGCAGTGCTCTGGGTCTGAGCTGGGGGCCAGGGGAGGCAGGATGAGTGGAGGATGACGAGGCGGCCAGGCGGGACCCCAAAGCCCAGGGGGGACCCCAAAGCCTGGGTGGAGCAGGTCTCAGGGAACGGGCTGTGGAAAGTAAGGGGCTCCACGCACACGGAGCTCCCTGAGCAGAAGCACCGGGAGGAGACAGATTCAGCCAGGGGCAGCCACACCAAAGGGTCTCCAGAGTTCTTGGTTAAGTCCTCGGTGCAAACTGGAAATTTTCAACGAAAGACGCTCACAAAAATGGTCTACGGGCAGCAAAAATCACAAAGCACACAGGCATGCACATCCGAGAGTGAGGGGGCGAGGTGGCTGGCAGTGACAAAGGAGAGAGGGACACGCTGCCCTGCACCGGGACCAGCTGCGCTCGGAGCCGCCGTGCGAGCGACTGTGTCCCAGGCCGGAACTGGTGAGAACGGGCCAGGGGCCCGGGGCCTCTCAGGACCGAGGCTGCCCCGCGGGTGGCGAGCGTCTTCGGCATGAGTCCGACACACTTCACAGGGCTCTCCTCAGGCGCCGCCCGCTTCTCCCCGGGGGAAAAGGAGGCTGACGATGTTGGAGACGGAATTGGAAAGTCCCCGGATGGTCACTTGAGATCGGCCAGGTCAGGCCTGGACTTGAATCAGGCCGCCGGACTCTGCTGGTGGGGAGCAGTGGGAAGGAAAGCGAGGCCCCGGCTGCCCGGCCGCAGCCCCGGGCACTGTGTCCCCGCCGTCCCCTCCCACGGAAGCTGCCCTCAGCCCGGCTTCCCCAGCAGGACAGGGCCATCGACCACCAAAGGCTGAGGCCACGCACGGCCTCGGCCCTCGGAGCCCCAGCCCGGTGGCCACGTCGCGTCTCTCGAAGTCGCTGGGAGCTGGGACGAGGTCCGTCGCGGTCACCGGACACGCGGGGCCCGTGTCGGGAAGGGCGCCGTGTCGGGGACGTCACTCTGAGCGCTGGATTAGGGACATCACTTGCTCATTTGAGAATCTGTGACATGAATCCCACGGATGCTACGGAGAGCTCAGCGGGCGCTTCGGAGGGAGAGAGACGGCTCTGCAGCAGCGGGCCCGAGTCGGCCTCCGCCTCGCCGACCCCTGGGCTTCCCGGGGCGTCGGGGCCACTTTGCAAAGCGAGCCCCTAGTTCCTCCAGCCTGAGGACACCAGCAGGCTGGACGCCGGGGCCCATTCCAGCCTGGTTCCAATCCCATTCCAGCATTTTGGAACCTTGAAAAGTCCCTTCTCGCTGTGTTGGTTCCCTGGCTCAGCCATAACCACATACCGTAGACCAGGCGGCTTGCACGAG
>NW_011888957.1:639290-643037 GCF_000151845.1 Pteropus vampyrus
TCCAGGCCTCCTCGCGGTAATGGATTTGAGGGGCGCGAGCAACAAATGCAGCTGCTCCTGCCGGATCCGGGAGGGAGGCAGACCCTGGATCTGGGAGCAGGAAGTGAGGAGCCGTCTGCGCCTCTTCGCTTGCAAGCAGCAGCGAGACAAGAGAACGGGAGAGAAAGAGCCACCTGGTTTCCGGGACACAGAAGTGACAAGCGGCCGCGTGTCTGGGCCATCCTTGAGTGAGGTGGGGTACAAGCACGAGGGACTTGAGAAGCCCCGAGATGTGCAGCTTAGGAGGAGGGAGCCAGAGCGTAGGCAGGGACAGGAAGACGGGTTCAAAAGACGCTCCACATCACATGCCATCAGGAGCACGCAAATGAAGTGACAGTGAGACACCGCCATGCAGCTCCCGGACGGCCGAGCCCAGATCTCCGCGTGCTGGGAGGACGTGGAGCGGCAGGAGTCCCGCTCGCCCTGCTGGGAACGCGCGCTGGGGCCGCCGCTTCGGAGGGCCGTTCGGTGGTTTCCTGCAAAACAAAACATACTCTTCACCTAGGATCCAGCAAGCACGCTCCTTGGTGTTTACGCAAATAGGTTAAGAACCGATGTCCACACAAAAACCTGCACGTGGGTATCTATGGCAGATTTGTTTAGATTTGCCAAAACTTGGAAGCAACCAAGACATCCACCAGTAGGTCAATGGATAAATAAATGGTGGTCCATCCAGACAGCAGAATATTATTCAGAGCTAAAAAGAAATGAGCTCTCCAGCCATGAAAAGACATGAAGGAAAGTAAAAAGTGATTTCTAAGTGACAGAAGCCAGTCTGGAAAATCTGTATATGTGTGATTCCAACTACATGACATTTGGAAAAGGCAAAAAAAAGCGGGGAGGGGCGACGATAGAGCAGTGGTTGCCGGTGGGGGAGGGAGGGGTGAACAGGCAGAACACAGGAACGCGCAGGGCAGCGGAGCTGCTCTGTGTGAGGTGACAACGGTGGACACACGTCATTACGCATTTGTCCAAACCCGTAGAATGTAAAGCACAACGAATGAACCTCAATGGAAGGAGTTTGGGTGATGATGATGAGTCACTATAAGTTCTTCCTTGGTGAAAAAAAAAATTGCACCATTCCGGTGAGAGATGTTGATTATGGGGGCGTCGGTGCATGGGTGGGAGCATGGAGCATATGAGAATCTCTGTACCTTCCTCTCAGCTGTGCCATGAACCTAAAACTGCTCTAAAAATGAAAGTCTTAAAAAAAAAAAAAGTTATTGCAACTATATTCTGTATATTTAAAAAGTTAGAGACACGGAAAACATTTGAAAGACCTAAATTAAACTCGTGGAGATGAAAACCACAGTATCTGAGATGAAAAAAATGCATCGAATGTAATTAGTAGCAGATTAGACATTGCAGAAGAAAAGACCAATGAACTTAAAGACATAGTAATAGAAAATACCCCAAACAAAACACAAAGAGAAAAATAAATCTTAATTACAAGAATTAGTGAGCCGGGGACAACTTCGAGCAGCTTAATACATGTGAAATTGGAATCACGAAAGAGAGGAGGAAAACACCAAACCCGTTTGAAGAAATGATGGATGAAAACATTCCAAATTCGATAACAACTACAAACTCACAGATTCAAGAAAGTCAATAAACTTTGAGCACAAGAAACATAAATGCACACCATAATCGAGCTGCTTGACCTCGATGATAAAGAGAAATTTTCAGAATTATCCACAGGAGAAAGACACGATACATAAAAATAAACGCAGATCGGAGTGACGGCAGATTTCTTATCGCAAACAATGTCAGCAAGAAGACGGTGGGACAACATTTTCAAATGACTGAAGGAAAAGAACTAGAGGTCGATACAGTGAAATTATTTTTAAAAAAGAAGAGCAAGGATTTGAACTTCAGATTAGACAAAGTAAGCACAGTCTCTCCCAGTAAATTCAAAAATAACACCTGGACGTGTGCATGGACCAGTTATTTGAGGGTGTTGAATAGTAAATAGCAGGCAGACTGAAGGGAAGAAAAAAAAAACAGATCTTTTTAAAGTGCCACCAAACCCGCCGCGAGTTCGCCATTTTCCTCCAGTGTCACCGGCCACAACAGAATGCAGCTCACAACCAAAAGTGGGCGCGGACACAAACAGAGAAAGTTTCGGGGGGCTGAGTCACGGAGCAGGGGCGGAGCCTGCCAACGCTCAGAGAAGAGGCAGGAGCCCCACGTCGGCTGCCTTCCCGCCCTCTGCTCACACCCCGGGCCCCACTTGGCAGCGTGGACAGGGCCGCAGCGGAAACCGACACAAACCAAAGCTCGGGGGGCGGGGGGCGGGGGGCGGCTTCCTCTCCAGCTAGTGGACCTGCACCCCACTCCCATTCTTCCTCCGTCCTCTGTCCTCGGCACCAGATAACAGCACAGTCGCAGCAGTGTGAGTCAGAGCTGGTTCACTAGGGCCCTAGGGTCCCAGCCACAGGACAAAAAGGCCCAGAGATTATGGGGGAGACCGCGGAGAGGGAAAAGCCTTGGCGAGCAGCCCTGTCCGGTGGAGTGTGGACCTCTGGTCCCATCCTCAGCTGCTCACGGCTGGAATCTGACCCTAGACGGTGCACCGGAGACTTTGAGACCCGAACCAGCTCCCGGTTCACGACCAGCCCCTCGTCAGCCCTCATCCACTTCCTCGTTGCCAGGCAACGGCAGAGGGGACCACGTTGCTCTGCGCAGTTCAGCCGGCCTGGGAGGGACGCATGGGCACATTAACTGACCTGCAGGGTGCTCGTCTCTCTCTCTCTCAGCAGCCACCTGGCTGCCCAGGTCCCAGCCTCGTCACCGGTCCTGCTAAGTGAGAGACTCTGATGGGTCTGAAGTGTTACTCTACTTGCAAGCGAATAAGTCAGCCTGGCACCCCCCACACCCCTTTACGGGAATATTCTGACAGTGACACCCAAGTCCCCTGAATAGGGGAGCCGCATGCCAACACTCAGCAGAGCCAGCCGCCAGGGCGCATCTTAACAGGAGCTCCCAGGTGACGCATCTAGAGCCAGTTGTTGCCTGCACTGCCGTGGGGCACCACGCCAAGGGGAACCCGAAGACTGTGAGACTTAGAGCTCATACAGGGCTGGCACATCTGCCCACATGTCCCTGCCAGGAGGCCTTATCTTCACTCCGGAATATAAACAAACTCTCTGCCAGCATGGGGTGTAGGGGACGCTAGGTTGCCGCCCCAGAATGCAGGCAGGTTTGCTGCCCATCCACTGCAGTGTCCTTCGCTCCATCTGCGACTATGACATGTCCGTGGAGAATGTCTCCCAATCATTGACCGAGTGGCCGATTTGGCAAAACGTGTTTCTAGCTTGGGACGAAGCAGAAGAGGCGGAGGGAGGTTTTGGGGAGCCATCCATGTGACAGTGCTGTGGACAGATGGAAACCACCAGAGGGACCTCACACAGAATGGGGTGACCGGCCGAACGTGGGAGGGGCTCCCAGGCCAGTTATGGTCATCTTTCTTGCGGGGAAGGAATTAGGGTCCAAGTGCACGGAGCCCCCAATGAGGCCTCACCCCCGGGACAGGAATAAGCGGTTTTGGCATCACGGCACCTCAATGCCACGCCTGGACCCCTCTCCAGGTGAGTCGGGGACTGCGGAGTCTGAGGACCGCCTGGAGCACGGGGCCAACGAGCCTCCTCCATCCCCGGGGGCAAGGAACGTTCCTGACCCTCGGCCCTTGCTGCAGGAGCCCGGCCCGGA
>NW_011888957.1:644627-646778 GCF_000151845.1 Pteropus vampyrus
TGAGCTGGAAGCCGCACCAGGGGCAGCCCAGGCCCCCGGTGCCTCGCAGCTGGGCCCACGGATGGCCCCGAGAACCGTGGGCCGTCTGCTCTCCACACGCGGGTGTGGCCGGGAGCGGGACTCCCCCTCGGTGTCCCAGCTGAGACCACCCGGAGGCATTCGGAGAGGTGCCGACAGTAGGAACTGACTTAATAAACGGCGGCATGCAATATTCATCCACCCACACGCGCTCCAGTCGTTGAAGTTTGCTGAGAATTACATCGCGTTTTCATTTTTAATGAGCCTTCTGCAAAGCAGCCCCTCTGTCACAGTCAGATGTCGCGGGCAGCAGCTTCCACAGTCCGATGCAGTTTCTATCTCCTCCGCAAAGCTGAAAAACACGCCGCCTTCGTGGGCGCCTCGGGGGGAGGCTGGGGCGGGCTGGCCTTTCTGTATAAGCGAGTCCCATGTCTGCTGGTCTGAGAGGCGGCTCGGAGCCAGGCGTGTCCTCCCTGCCCCCCTGAACAGGAAGGACCCGGTCACCGCTCCGGCAAGGCCCACAGGGGCTGTGGTCAGCTGAATGATGGCCCCCGGAGGTGTCCCGGTTCTAATCCCCAGAACCCGTGAATGTGTCACCTTACGTGGTAGGAAGGGCTTTGCCGGTGTGATTAAGCTAAGGACCTTGAGGTGGAGGATGACCCTGGATTACCTGGGTGGGTCCAACATCATCACGAGGTCCTTCCAGGAGGGAGGCGTTGGGGTCTCAGCCAGAGAGAAGATGCCACTCTGCTGGCTTCGAAGACGGTGGACGGGGCCACGAGCCAAAGAATGCGGGTGGCCTCTGGAAAAGCAAAGAACTGATTCTCCCGCGAGCCTCCGGGGGGCCAGCCCCGAGGACCTGGTCAAGACTTCCGGCCTCCAGACCACAGAGGACACGTGAGCGTCGCTTTCAGCCTGTGTCTGTGGTCGTTTGCTGCAACAGCCATGGGAAGCTCATGCAAGGGCCTCCTCTTCCCTGCTTCCCCCGCCAGTCGGCCAACACTGCCCCCCGCCCGTCCCCGAGTTCTCCAGGCCACCCGGCTTCAGGCCCGCCGCCCACCGCTTCCCTGCCCCATGGCCTTGGGCAGGCGCCCGAGTCCTTGTTTGTAAAGTCAGGACAACGGTGTGTCACGGTAACGACCATGAGCGGTAGTGTGTCCGCAGCCCGCACCCCTCGGAAGGAGGCGGCGAGGCCGGAGAGCCCATCTCCACGGGGCGGGGCACTCGGCGTGAATCGAGCACCTGTCACAAGCTGGTCCCCATGGTCCCAGCAAGGAAAGGCGTTTGTCACCTACTTGGAGGCAGATGTGCCCACAGCTCGGTGCAACTCAGGAACCCATGAGAGAGGCAGAGGCCGTCCAGGACGGAGGCCGCAGGGAGGAGCAGACTCGGGGGCTGTTTAGGGGGCTGGCTCTATGGGGCTGGGAGGGGGAGCAGGGTGCAGGTGACTCAGTGGGCTCTGGCCTGGGTGCCTGGGGAATGGAGGCCTGGGGGCCGGCCCAGGTGACTGCCAATGGCCACGCTTGGGGCTGGGATGGGCACCGCGGGCTGTGGACGTCGCCTAGGGAGGGGACCGGAGGCGTGGGCAGCCACTGGCGTAGGGTTGCCCGGGAGACCGCTGATGCAGCGCGGCCAAGAGCCCTCTCTGAGTGGCCCTGCTCTCCCAGCAGTGGGGGATTTGGGCCGCCCTGTTGTCCCCTGTGCTGTCCCCAGTTGCTGACAGCAGGGGAAGTCACCTGTCTACCGTGCCGGGCACCGCCAGATGCAGAGACGCTGCTGATGGAATCGTCTGGGAAACTGTGGGGCCGCTGCCCTGGCGGGGGTGGGTGCATGTGAGATGAGGGCCTGGCTGACGACGAGGGACAGGAAGGAGCAGGGAGGCGTCCGGAAGTTCCAGACCGCACTGCTGGCCCTGAGCCTCCCCTGCAAAGCCCTCCTCGGGAGGGTGGCCTCACAGCAGCCTCTGTGTCTGCATGATTCCAAGCTTCTTCTTAATGCTCCCAACTCTGCAAGTGTCTTACATAAGCCATCGTCCATCCCCAGACTGTCCCCAGATGACCTGGACCACAGGCCACCTGGAAGAGGGCCACCCCCTTCTCCCAGCCAGCATGCCACACCCAGACCCGGCTTCCC
>NW_011888957.1:651543-653144 GCF_000151845.1 Pteropus vampyrus
CCACGCGGTCGCCACGCCCAGGCCGCAACGCCCAGGCCGCCACGGGGGCCTCACACCACACCACATTCACCCTCACAGCAGCTTCCACTTCACACAGCGAAAAGCAGGAAGAAGGGTTCGCTGGTGCCGTGAAACGCTGTTAACGGAGGTAGGACCTGTACACCAAAACGTGCAGTTCTGAAGCGCTTGTGCCAAAGAATTTGGGGCCCAGTGCCTGTAGTCACCCCAAACCTGCAGAAACTGGCAGGAGAAAGTGCCCACCGGTAAACACTTGGGGAGGAGGCAGTGGGCGTGGCACAAGGTACCTGTCACCCTCGGACTTGCAGAGTTCACCCAGCCTACCTGTGTTCATGGGGCGAGGGCCCCAAAACTAGACAGCAGGCTGAGAAGTTGCCCAGAGCAATTCCTAGAAATGGAGGTGACGAGAGAGCCATTTTTCCTAAGTGGCCAAAAGCGCCCCTGGGACCAGGCACCGGGCGTCTCTGCCTCCGTGTCCCCCCAGCCCCCGTGGGCAGAGGAGCTGGCAGCAGCCCATTTCAGTGTGTGTAAGGTGGCTTCTCTGTGGATCTTTCTCCCCTGGAATCTAAGCAGACACGGTCCCCAAGGGTCACTCAGCCCCTGCTTCGTGGCATCCCGTGGTCACCTTGCCAGCAGTTGCCTAGCTCACAAGGTAAAGTGGCCAGAGAATCTAGGGGTCTCTAGGTAAGCCTGCCCCCACCCCGCTCCCCAGCCAAGGCCACCAACGCAGGGTCACGTCCTTGAACAGGGAGCAGCATCACCATCTGCCGCTACAGCTCTGAAGAAAGACAGGTGCCATGACGCAGATGACTTTTCTGCCCTATTTGGAGAGAGAGAGGTCGTCTCTATGGAAGCAGCTGCCGGCCGTGGGCTGGGATTACATGGTTGCAGGGGCCGGCCGTCCTGGCATACACAGGCTTCCTCCGACCAAGTAGGAGGCCCAGAGGGCAGCAAAGCCACAGAGAGAGTGGCGAGGGCTGGTAGACCGCCTGATGGGGTCCGGGATGGGAGAGGGGCAATCAGGGAGTCTGGGGAGCCCAAGCCACTCTGTCTCCTGGGCCAACCTCTCTGCCTCTTTGGCGAGTCCCGGGGTGGCGAGCCTGGAAGTAAGCCCCGACCCTCTGCGTCCTGTCGGCAGCTTGTCGTGATCTGACATCACACCAGCGTCCCGGGCTGTTCGCAATGGGTATTTTTGGACGAGAATCTACCTGGAATCCGTTCTAGAGCGTCACAGGAAATCTGCTCATGGGTGTCAGGGAAAGGCCTCCGGGGGCTCTCTCTGTGCCTCAGGCGCAGAAGCCCACGTCCTATCCCAAAATAGGAGCTTAAGTCCCGGGTCCCGGGGACGTGAAGCGGGCAGTGTGACCCAGAGGTGCTCCTGGGCACCCTTCACATAGCAACGCGGCAGAGAACACCTCCCTTGGACAGAAACTGCCTGAGCCCGTCTCTGCCAGACAGGAGGCCTCCTCGCCCCTGCCCGAGGGGACCCCAGAATGCCGGCACCCCCATTCTTGTCTGCACATTCTGACCTAGCCTGGATAGTTCCAAAGAGTGAGTGGCCCTAAATGGGAGGGAGGGAGGGA
>NW_011888957.1:657288-660018 GCF_000151845.1 Pteropus vampyrus
GGGCCGCAGCGCACCTGCTCGTTCATCGCTCCAGTCGATTCCGGAAACCGCCATGGAAAGTGTTGTCATCAGCATTTTACCGAATACAATAAAGGACCCGGGGATTCGGACGTGTCCCTGGGCCAAGCGGACGGTAAGCGGCACGGGCCGGACTCCGGCTCGAGCTTTGGCTCCAGGCGCCACATTTCCTGCGCCCAACCCCGTCCTGACGAAGCCACCGATTCCGGGCACCAGCACGTCGGGCCGCCAGGATCCCCGAGAACCACGGCCCCTGACTCGCCGCCGCCCCAGACCCCACCACTTCCTCCCGCTGGCCGACCCCACCCACCTGGGAGGCAGGTTCCAGCCCTGCCCCTGCTGGGGTGACAGAGAGGAAGGCGTCTAATCCTCGGGAGTGACAGGGGGTCCGCCGGGGAAGTGGGGAGGGGGCGGCTGCAAAATGGCGGTGGGCCGGGGGTGAGGGACGGAAGGAAGGACCGCTGGGCCCTTCGCAGTGACGAGCGAGAGCCCCGCCTGTCTTTTCCCTCTCTGGAGGTTTTCGTGCGTCGTCGAGGGGGCCAGGGACCACCGCAGACTAAGTGTGGCATCGGTCGACGAGGGGAGGAAGTTGGGATGAGGTGGCCTGAACCTCTGTGTGTGTGGCGGAGGGGGGGGCGGGGCGCCAGCCTCCCCCGGGTTACACGGTGTGGGGGGGGACTGAGAAGGAAGGGGTGGGCTGTGCGCTTTGCTCGCCAAGGGAGACTCTCCTGGGGACGGGAGGCCCAGCTGACAGCCATCGGCGACGCGGTCTCGCATCCGAAACATTTTTCTCCAGCAAACTGTGACCACACAGTCACCGCGTACAGCTGTCCCTGCGCATGTGACCGTGCGGAGCTCGCCCACGCCCACGAGGGACGCCAGTGCGCCCTGCCGTGTCACAGGAGTCAGGCTCTCCAGGGCGACAGGCGAGATGACACGTATGCACGAGGTCACCCAGGCTCGCCCTCCGGCCCAGACACAGTCCAGCAGCAGAGGCAGGAACTTCGTGCCATGGGGGTCACCAAGGAGACCCGTTCACTGGGGCTCAGAGTGGGTTCAGGGAGGTGGGTCTGCGGTGGGAACAGACACTGGCCCCTGAGGAGCTGTGAAGCCGCCATCACCGGTAAGGGGAGAAACCGCATCTCTGCCAAAGCCACCTCACACGGCGTCTCAGCCCAGTGGGGACCAGACACGCAGAGCTGGCGGAAGACTCACGGGTGAGGACTCAGGACCAGCCATCAGCACCGCGGCCTGGCACGTCATGCCAGTGAGTGAGGCTGAGCTGGTGAGCCCCCGGGGGTATGGGAGCAGCACAGAGGGAACGCTTGTCCCCAGGCTGGGTCCACAGCATTTTCTGAGATCAGAGGCACACTCTGCCTCCGCCTGGTGAGCCCGCAGACAGGCGACCCGGATGGGAGAAGCTGTGCCCACATCTGTGTTTGCGTTGGCAGCCGGGCGGCCCCAACTCCATGGCGGCAGCTGGCCCGAGACGGCCCTCCACGTCTGGCCTCTGCTTCGGTTCTGCTCCCAACGCTTTCCCGGGCTCCCTGACACCCCAGCAGCCTCAGTTCCTGCAGGAAACGGGAGTCTGTGGTTGACCTCTCTGCCCCCGCACCGGGAGACGGGTGGATGGACACAGGGACGGGGACACAGGGACGCACCCAGGGGGGGTCCCAGGCTTAGTCACAACTCCCTCTTCCCCTCGGAGAATGAGGGATCAGACAAGCAGGTCCCATGCTCCCTCTCCCCAGCATGATTCACTGGTGACCCCGCAAAAGAACGGGTATTTTCTGGAAGAAGTCCCCGGGAGTCTGGGGTCAGGAGCAGGAG
Organism: Pteropus vampyrus; assembly: GCF_000151845.1. NCBI lineage: Eukaryota > Metazoa > Chordata > Mammalia > Chiroptera > Pteropodidae > Pteropus > Pteropus vampyrus. Next base: position 659,137 of record NW_011888957.1, read on the forward strand.
AGAGGTCCAACCAACCTCACTCTGAGCCTTAAATCCTCATGGGACCCACTGGGTCTCTGTGGACGCGGGAGCCCAGCTCGGCTGGCCTGGTGGGACAGTCCGCCCCAGCGAGTGCCACCTGAAGAGCTCAGGGAAGGGGATGAGCTCCCGCAAACGCACACAGAGGCCCCCCTGAGCAAAAAGAGACCAGTGGGGGACAAGCCTCCAGGCAGCAGAGGCATGACACCCATGTCACCAGGAAGCCCCACCACTGAGCACAGAGCCTGTGCAGATCACAGCGGAGCAGCTTCGTCCCCAGACCAGAGGGCAGGTGGAGGTCTCCTTGGGCAGGTGGACACGGTGTCCTTGCCAGCACCGGCCAGCAGGCAAGCCCCTCTGGTGATGAACTCAGAGCTGAAAGCAGCTGTCGCCTCTGGCTAACTCCATCCGAATACACTGATTTCACTCCCTGCCACTGACCAAGGAGCTGGGAACCAGAGAAGCCGAAAACCCGCATTTTCTAGAGAAGTCACGGCTGCCGGCTCCGAGCAGAGGGTTCTAAAAGTTATCAGAAAAAAAGCCACTTTCCCTGTCCCTCACCTGCCCATCCACCTAGCCCACGCTCCCTCCCACAGAGCAAGTCCTGCCCTGCGCTGGCCTTGGTGACGCTGCCCAGCCAAGGGGCTGCGAGCTGCCAGCTGCCGTTTCCGGTCTCATCCTGCCCCCTGGTGTCGGGGACCGAGACTGCAGACTCATTGGGTGAGGAGGCCAAGGGAAAGGCTTTGCAGAGGGCCACCCGACCTGCAGCAATGCTCAGCACTCAGCCCCACCCGCTCCCTGCAGAGCCCCAGGTGGTGGAGTGAGGGCCACCTGGCTCCAGACCCCGATGCCACATCCTCCGTG
>NW_011888957.1:661948-664732 GCF_000151845.1 Pteropus vampyrus
TGTGTGGAGGCCAGAGAACAGAGCAGGGCCTACCTGCCGTTCCTGCGGACTTTGCAAGGAGGCAGGAGGGGGCTCGGCCTGAGCAGGACAAGGTGAAAGCATTTCATTAAGCAGCCAGGAGAGACTGGGGGGCGGGCAGGCTTGGCCAAGGCACCCCCTGAGAAGCAAGCGTATGTTCACGACGTTAGCTCACACCTGTTAGCTGCTGTGACGGGGCCACAGGTGTCCCCGGCCACACCACTCACATCTACACACAGCGCCGTGCACCCGTCATGTCACCGCCTCGGCCTGAGTCTGCTCTGGATTCTCAGGCAGCAGTGTGACGGGGACGTGAGCAGGCAGACGCCCCCTATGGGTGCGGGAATTCCTCCGCAGAGCAGCGGGCGAGTGAGCGGAGGCTGCCCGCTGGCCACTCTGCTCTCCGCGCCCACGGAGCAGGCAGACCCCCGCCAACCCAGGCGGGGGGTAGCAGGCCCTTCCGGCTCCCCTGAGGCCCCAGTTCACTCGGAGCAGCCTCTCCCGGCCACCCGCAGACGTGTGCCAGTACGTTTCTGAGTTAGCCCGCTCTCTACCGAAGCCCTCCCCTGCCCGAAGCTAGCAATGCGGTGCTGAAGTGGGGGTCCCCGTGACCTCACCTCGTTTGCAGAGCCAGTGCTGCTGGCGCAGACCCTCCCGCCCCCATCGCTGACACCAGGGCTGTGTGTGCTGCCGGCTCATCCTCGAAGTGGTAGGAAAGCTGCTGGGAAGGCGCCCTCCTGGCTGCCCCCGCTGTCCCCTCCCGGGGCCCGCACGCCTGTGCTGACAGCTGGGAGCACGCAGCACCGCGCACGTCTCTGCAGCCCCGAGAAAGCTCCTTGGATCCAGAATCTGACGAACCGAGCTCTGCGAGGCCCCAGGGGGATGGGCCTGGATGTGAGGTCTGTTGTTCCAGGTCCTAATCGGGTCCTTGTCCTGCCACCACGTGGCACCAGTGAGACCCAGCAGAGCCACCACCATGCCTTCTCCGGGGTGGCTGTCCGCAATGTGGGTGGCGGCATGTCCTGCAATGCCAGGGTTTCAATGAGACGAAATCTTGAGCCCAGGTAGCACCCAGAGAACTGACCATTCCCATGCACGGCCCACGTACCGTTCGTTACAGGGCCACCTGGGCCGGGGGGTGGGGCGGGGGGAGGGGAAGCAGCCATCAGTCAACGATCGTCACACTGACGGTTAGCCACAGGAGCCAAAAGGGCAATGGGACGCAGTGGCATGTGCATGTGGGCAGCAGGATAAATCCGCTGTGAGACTAATTTCCACGCCCTGTCGCAGTCTGTACTCCCTCTGGTCTGACGTGACCGTGAGCCTGTTCCCACAGCGCCACCCGCTCGCCGGGGGCCTGGGGGGGAGGGGACACTCGGCACCCCACCTTTCGTCTTCGTGGCTTCCCTCCCACCTGCCCAGAGGTTCCCAGAGTGGCATTTTCTTCATCAAGCTGGAAATGTGGCCTTGTCTGGGCTGTGCGAATCCCAGGCTTTATAGTCAAAGGACGTTGCAACTCTGGTCCCCCTGTACCCCGCAGAGCGAGCAGCTCCACACGAGCCATGACCCAGCCAGCCACTGTGCCGGGGTGACGGCGGAGCCCGTGGTTTCGGTGTTCCATTCTGAGTGCAGTTTCACTGCTGCCCAAATCAGTGTGTTCTTTGTGTGGGAACCAAGGCGAGGAGACCCCTTTGCTTCCCACGCACCTTCCGACCCTTCGAAGTCACAGGCCCCATCGGCAGGAACTACGTCCCTCGTCGTCCGGGCACGAGCCGTTTGAATCGCCTGCAATATTTTTTAGGTGATGGAGCAGCGCCAAGGGCTCCAGAGATGTTTGATGAATGGAACGGAGGGCTGGTGACACCGTGACAGCGTGCTGAGGGTCGGGAGACAGCCACTGGCGATTCGGCGTGTCTCCAAAGTTGGCGGGATGTGGTGGCCGCCTGTGGACTCCTTTTGTCTACATTCATACCCTGACCACTTCACCGAAATGATTTCGAGTCGCTATCAATAAAAACAGAAGCGCAATCAGATGTTTAGAGCGCACACAGTTATTTGCAGGTAAAAGGCAAAACCCAAGAATGGAACGGTGTCAAGAAATTCTGAATGAGGAACCCCCCGAATGAGGAACCCTGGGTCCCCTGCAAAGGGGCAAAGGTGGGATGGAAGGAGCCTGAGCCTGGGGGTGCCGTCGGGCCCACCTCCGGTCTCCGAAGCCCGTGGAGTCTGGCGTGATAACGGCCCTCTACCGATCACGACTCACAGGGACATGAGCACACGTCACGCCCCCCATGGTTGTACCCTGTCCCCAGCAGGTCGTAGGAGATTTGAAGCAGAAAATGGCCCATTGTTTGCCAACATTCTAATGTCACAGACTGTTTGGTTAGCCTGCGAAGTAGGCTACAGAAATCCCAGTGACGTCTAGCCATCGGCGAGAGCTCTGGGAAGGGACTGTGAAGGGCACGCGGCCCCTCCCCGGCTTCCCCTGCGTCCTGCGTGTTGACGTTTTCTACACGCTTAAACCCCAGTGTCAGCGCTGCTGCCAATCGAACCCCGCGAGCCCGTGCGCTGCTCAGCCGGTGGCCCGTCGGACCCGTCGGCGCCTCCCGAGGGCTACGGCAGTGCTCTGGCTGTGTCCCCGGGTCCTGCCGGCATGCACCTGCACGTTCTGTGCAGCCTCCGTGTCCTAAAGACACCTCGCCCACTAGGACCTTGGCAAGTTTGTGAGGGGTCGGCTCCTGTGAGGAACCAGACCTTTCCAGCAGC
>NW_011888957.1:664886-666843 GCF_000151845.1 Pteropus vampyrus
TATTCTGAAATTTATCACGTGTATAGTGGACTTTGTTTAGAGCAGTTTGAGGTTCACAGCGAAATTGAGGGGAAGGTACAGAGGTTTCTGACATGTCCGTCCCCCCTGCCCCACGCACAGCGCCCTGACTACCAACAGCCCCCCCAGGCGGAACGTTTGTTATAGCTGACGAACCCGCACTGACACATCGTCATCGCCCAGTCCACAGCCTACGGCACGGCCCGCTCCTGGCGTTGTACTTTCTAGGGGCTCGGACAAGTGTATCAGGACACGTGTCCACCACGACAGCATCGCAACATCCGCTGCTCTGCCTGGCCACCCCTCCCCCGCCGCACCCTGACAACCACCGACCTTTTCACTGTCTCCACGGTTTCGCCTTGCCCAGAACGTCACAGGGTTGGAACCGTACAGTGTGTGGCCTTTTCAAGTTGGCTGCTTTCACTTGGTAATATGTAATTAATGTCCCTCTATGTCTTTCTATGATTTGATTGCTCATTTCCTTTTAACACTGAATAATATTCTGCTGTCCGGATGGACTCACAGTCTATTCACCCGTCACCCACCGGAGGACGCCTTGGTTGCTTCCAAGTTTTGGCAAATATGAGCAGAGCTGCTGTAGACACCCACGTGCGGGTTTTTGTGTGGACAGAAGTTTTCGGCTCCCTTGGTAAATGCCATGGGCGTGACTGCTGGATCCTATGGCGAGAGAGCGTTTCGTTGTGTAAGAATCCGCCACACGGCCTCCCAAAGCGGCTGCCCCATGTCGCGTCCCCACCAGCCACAAGAGGGAGTCCTGCCGCTCCACGTCCCGCCGCGAGCTTTGCTTGTGGTTTTCTCCCGCTTTTAAAAAGAACTGTCACATCTTTCTTTTAAATATGAAGGGGTATATCCGATAATGCCCCACCCCCTCAGGACATGCGACACTCCCTCATCACGCAGGTCACCGTCTGCTGGCGGTGATGGGACACGCTCCAGACCCCGGGCGGCCCCAGCCGATGCATCTGCTGACCGTGCATCGGCTGAAAATTCTGTTCGACTCTCCCGTGGGCCGGCGGTGTTTGCGGAAGGCAGGCGCTGAGCTGCGGCCGCAGCGACGCGTGACGGGGAACGAGACTCACGGGCGAGAAGACAGTGTCCTCTGAACCCTCAGTCCTCAGCCTCCTTGTGGGTATTTTCGCCGCCACCCGTCCCCTGAGCGAACACTTTCCACGCATGTCCCAGCACGTCCCAGCCGCCGTGCTGGGTTCCGGAACCACGCTTGGGAGCGTAACCCAGTCCCGCCCCACCTCCAAGGAGGTCACAACCACGTGGGGTCCAACCACAAAGGTGATGAGGACCCCCCCCGTGGTGGCCTGGGAGGTGGGGGACAGGGAGAAAATTCCAGAATGGCTCCTCCGCCAGTGGTGAGGGGGTTCGGCTGGATGTCGGTTCCTCCTTGAGCTCCTGCCTGTCCCCTCCTGCTGGGCCTGGAAGGGGCTGGGTCTACTGCCGCCTCCTTCAGGAAGTCCTCCTTACCTAACGTCCCCAGCAGGTCTACACCCAAGCTCCGTGATGTGGCTTCTTCCCTGGGGTGCTCCCTTTTGCGCATTTACAGTTATTCCTGTGACTGTTACACCAATGCCCTTCACCACGCACGCAGGTGCACACACACGCGCGCACACACGCACACACATGTACACACACACACATGTACACATGCATATGCACATACACAGGACTAAAAGCATGCGAAAGGCAGGCCTGGCCTCTGGCTCGAGCCCACCTCCACTGTGACCCTCGGCCTAGCTGGGTCTGGGCCGCACACAGGAACTCAGCAAACACGCCGAACGAGGGGATGAAGGAATGAAGGTGCCCCGCTCCGGGAGGCAGGGGGAGCAGAGAGCCCACCTGCCACCGTGGCAAGGAAACGTGCAGAATGCTAAAAGTGAAAAACGGGCAGATTTAATTCGGGGGTAGG
>NW_011888957.1:668028-670006 GCF_000151845.1 Pteropus vampyrus
TCAGTGCCAAATGCACGGCCCTACGTGCCGTGTAATTGAAGGATCACCTGCAGAGCAGGAAGAGCTGGCGGACCCTGAAGGACTTACTTTTTATACACTAAAAAGAGGCATCGCCTGTAGGTCCAGGCTTTGAGAGAGTCGTTCCAGACGAGCAGAGAACGTTAATGCGCCAGGAAGAGTATGAATCACGCCTCCGCTACGGAACAGCGCACGGAGGGACCCGCCAGCAGGACACGGGGGCCATGGCGCAACACAGTCCTCTCTTCAACCTCTACAGCTTTAACCGGAAAACCTAATGCTTCTGACAAAACTGCCTGATTCAAATGTTCTCACTTGTTAAAAAAGATCGTAAAAAAAAAAAAAGAGGCACCGCGCTCATTTATCTGCGAAGCACGCGTGCGATTGCTGGGGAGCTGCTCTGCCCCACCAGCAAAGGCTGGTTCCTGGAGGCACAGCTAGCCATCTGCGGTCACAGGGAGGGTTGGGGGTCCTTCAGCCCCGCAAGTGCCTTGTACCCGCCCCGTGTTCTTTTCTGAGGTGCATGTCCTAGAGCCCTGGGAACTGGTGGCCTGGAGGGTTTAAAGGCAAGGCTGGGTTGCACCTTTGTAGAAGTCATCTGGTAACACACCTCCCTGGGCTGACAAGAGTCAGTACGCTTCCAAGGGCTTTGGAAAGGGGACCAAGTGGCTCCCCATGACCAGTCCTCACTGAGGCAGAGGAGGGATGCAGAGAGTGGCACAGGGTGCCGGGGTTAGAGCCCACTGTAATAAATAATATAAACAGAGCCACTTGCAAATGGAGCCAGAGCTGCCACGCCAGAGACACTGCTTTGTACCTCTCGTGTCTCAACCCTTTGGAATGCTAAAATAGGGCAAAATAACCTTTGGACAAGGCCTAAGCCCCTGTCCCAAAGAACTGTCTGCAAAGATAACAAGAAAGCAGATATGACTACCGGGCTGAAGTGACTGAAAATGTAAAACACTGTTCGGAATTAACGTCACTGTTTTCTGCATCAACAGCCATGCCTTCCTTATACTGATGTGATTGTTCCCTTTCACGAAAATACCCCTTGCTTTTGACTCCTAATTAGAGCGATTTGGGCTTCTGCCTGAATCAGTGCTTCCCAAATAGCTATTCTTTGATCCCAAATAAATGCTTGTTGCCTCTCACTTTGAAAAGACTTTTATTTTTAGGTTAACAACAGGAAGAATGTGGCCATTACTAGGGAGTTAGCCAGTTACAGAAAGTGGCCAGCTGTTGTCCTTTCCACGAGGGTGATGAGAAGGGGGACAGGGTCTAAGGCTGGGGTTCATTCATGCACCCACACTGGGGTCCTAGACCAGGTCCTACCCAACGCTGCCCGGCAGTGCCCCCCCCCAGGAATCCACCTGCCTGCAAGTGGGGTGCAGCTAAACTCACCCCGCCAGCGGGCTGCTCAGCCCACGGCAGAGGGTGATGAGCCTCTCTGGCAAAGCAGGAGATGCTGAACCATGCAGGGTTCGCAGTACGACCTCCAAGGGAAGGCGGCTTTGGTGGCCCCCAGGCCAGGCCCACTCCAGCACTGCCTACTGCGCTCAGAAAGTATTGGCCAAAGAGCCCAGCAGGGAGAGTCACTTTCCACCCTCCAGACACAGGCCAGGGGCTACAAGACAGGTGCCCCTCACAAACATGGCCTCCGCCCCTCTTAAACCTGGCGGCTGCCGCGGCAGCGACGGAAGTGCCCCTCACAAACATGGCCCCGCCCCTCCCGCTACGTCCAGCGCCAGCCTTGTTGGGTCACGTGCCGCGGGGGTGGAATTCCGGGCTGTGATTGGCCAGTCTTCTGGTGACGTCAGACGCCACAGCGCGGGCCGAGGGCCGCTGGGTCGCCGCGCCGCTGGGAAGCGTTCGCCTTAGCGCGGGGCTGGGGCGGCGTCGCTGTGGCGGCAGCGCGCCTCTCACACCCATGAGGAGCCGGAAGGTGAGCGGGCCGGAGCCG
>NW_011888957.1:670767-673046 GCF_000151845.1 Pteropus vampyrus
GGGTGCACCCACGACATTTTCCCTTTGTTTTCTTCGACCTGTCTCTGATTTGTCCTGTCCCTCTTATAAGTGGATTAAAGCGGCTGTTTTCTAGCTTCGCATTCTCGGATCTTTTTCACTATTTAGAAAAAGCCTTTTCCAGCGGCCGCGGCAGGTCGGACACACCCGTGCTCACTCAGCTTCGGAGCCGAACCAGCTTAATTGCAGAGCTGCGGGCACCTGCTCCTGCAGAGCTCTTGCTTGTCCCCCGCATCTCTTGGTACAGACCCACTAAGGCACCGTCTCCGGTTTTCGGCTTGCGTGTCTGTCATTCTGTCTTCAAGTTCGCTCATTCACATTCTGCCGGTTCATGTCTGCTCGTGGGCCCCTCAGATGTCTTTCTAGGTTACGCCTTCAGCTGCGGAATTTCCATTTGGTTTTTAGATTTCATCTTTTTATTGACATTCTCTTCTTGGTGCAATATTATAAAGTCTTTTTATACTACTTTAATTATGATTTGTCTTTTGAAAATGTCTGTAATAGCTACTTTGAAGCCTTTTTCTGGAGAATCCAACCTCTGGCCTTTCTCGCAAGCGGTGCTCTTGTCTGCTTTCAGTCCGGTGTGTGGGTCTGCTTCGTGTTTTCTTGCATGCTTCATAATTTTTTGTTGAAAACTGGACATTTTAGATAACATAGCAACTTTGGGTCCTGGTCCCCACCCCCACCCCAGGAAGCTTTTTATTTGATGAGTGACTGGGCAGATCATTGTGTCAACGCTGCCAGTGCGCCTCCAGGGCAGCCTCGGGTGTGCCCTCTGTCACCCTGGCCACCAGTGCCTCCGTCTCTGACCACACCCAGCTGTTCAACTTCATTAATTGCCGGCTGATTGCTCAGTTGTTTTCTGCTGTGACCTGGGCGCAAGTTGCTCTACAGACGGATCCAGTCATGTCCTGGCTTCTTTTAAGGAAGCTTCTACGGTCTGTGTCTGGTACTCGTCGTGACCCCGGGAGGGCTCCTCCAGCCTGTTACTCCCTGGTCCTCCCTCCCGCAGACTGGCTGGCCCCGTTCATCTGGATTCTCCTCACAGCCTCCCCGGTTCTTCAGAGCCCCCTAAGCATGAACTTCTCCAAACTCTGCTGCAGACGAAGTCAGCTCTCTGTTTAGATGCCCACCTCTCCCCCAGGCAGAATCTCTGAGCCAGAGCTCTGTGTAGTTAGGGACGGTGATAGGCTTCTCTGTGACACCCCTGCTGTAGAAGCTGAGTGCTCAGGGGAAGGGGGACAGTGACAGCAGCCTGAGATCCGATGGGCGCGGAGGGGACTACCACCTCACAGGCAGGGGCAAGGGTGATGGGCGCTAGTCCGCCCTGTGCCCACGGCGGAGCCTCCGCTGGTCTGGACAGGAGGGAGCCCCGCTTCTCAGCCGCACTCACTCGGGGCTCAGCCTCACATCGGGTGGGACAAGGGGAGAATGAGAAGGCTGCCCTCCTGCTCCCCTGGGAAGGAAGCTCCAGGCTGGCCGCAGGGGGACGGCCCCCTGTGTTCTCTGCTGGGGCCGCTTGGAGTTCAAATACCACACACTCGTGCCTTGGTTCCCAAATTTGTACGGATCCTCTCAAATAGCTGTTTCTTAATCCGCTCTTTGCGCACAGGACCATTTCCAAAGGCTTTAAGTAGCTGGTTCTCAATGCCCTTCACCTTCACCTTCACCGGGGCGAGGGCGGCAGGCTGCTTGTGCTGTCCCGTCGGGAGGCTGTCCTCTCCCTCCCTATTTGGGAAACCATACATGTGCTTTCGCCGTCCACCTTAAGCGGTCTGCTTGCCGGGAGGAAGACCTGAAGGGTGGACAGGTCCCCATGTCCGGCCTGTTTGCCTAGCTGCAGCCAGGTGGCGCAGCTGAGCAGCAGCTCTCCGAGCTAGAACACACATAACAGGTAACAGGTTCCTGGCATTCGGAGCCAGCACCTCAGGTCACCATGCCCAGGATTAAACTGCAGCCGCAAGGCCACCTGCCCAGCTCGTACATGTCTAAGGCGGACCACACGTGGCCTTCAAGGTGCCTGCGACAGCCACAGCCCCTGGCCTCAGCCTGCGGCCTCGAGTCTACCTCTGCAGAGGGCCCGGAGAGCTGAGTGTGAGCCGGCTTTCACTCCCAAGTTCTCGGAACCAGGGATCCTGGAGAAGGGCCTGTACGGCCTAGGACCCCAGAGCTGGGCGACAGGCTCTCTGTCCAGCCCCACTGAGTGCCGGGCAGTGTCACGTGACGACTCTGGGAGCTCACGCTTGGGGGAATCGTGGGTG
>NW_011888957.1:674321-678274 GCF_000151845.1 Pteropus vampyrus
GGGGAGGCCGTTACCCCAAGCTTCCAAGGCAGTGGGGAGAGGGGGCCCTGCGTGTGACTCGGCTTCGTGGGGATCCTCACGTGTAGGCCACGGGCATCCTCACGCGGTGACGGCATCGCGGGGTCCGTCTGCAGTGGGGACCCCGCCGGCCGCAGCTCCTTGGGGGAATGGCAGCTGACACCTTTGTCTCTGGTCCAGCTCACAGGCGGAGTGCGGGCTTCGGCACGCCTGCGAGCCCAGCCGTGTTCGGCCAGCTCAGCCTCTGCTCGGGACGTCGGTGTCGCCGCCGCTGCCAGGACGGCCTGTCAGGTGAGCCTCACTGCCAGGCCACCACCGGGGCCCTGATGCGGGTGATCGTTTCATTCGGGACCTTCCCTCCAGTGTGCTCGGCTAGAAGCCGGGGTTGCGCAGGTAGCAGAGGGCAAGGTGACGGCTCTGTCAGCCATCGGGGCAGCGTCCACCCTCCAGTCCAGGGGCTGCCATGGGAGAGTCAACCAGCTGGCGGGCATATGTGTCAGGCCCAGGCTCAGCCGCCTTTGCTGGTCGTTCCGCCGGGTGCAGCCTTCTGCGGGATGGCACGGTGCCGTCCCGCCCACCGGAGGGGCCGAAGGGATGGCACGGCGCCGTCCCGCCCACCGGAGGGGCCGTAGGAGAAGGGTGGAGTGGGCTGGGGACAGGAGCCCCGTGTCACCGGTCAGAGTGACGCCGTCCTCGTCCCCACGGCTCGAGTCCCCTTGGGACTGGATTCACACCCGCAGCTGGCATTTTTCTCGGTGCAGCTGTGAGAACGCCAAGGTCGTTTTCACGGGTCATGTCGGGCACCGGCTCTCCCGCCCGCGGCTCCCTCTCTGGCCGGGCCGCGGACACGGACGTGGGCTCCTTGTTAGTTTGTAAGCTGTCAGACCAGGCTTCCGAGCGTGCCTCCCGACACCCCTACTGCGAACGGCAGGCGTGGGAGCCGGGCTGGGGCCAGGTCCAGACCCTTCCCCAGCTGGCCCTTTGGTGGCAGCAGAGAAGCAAGTGGCCCGAGCACACTGCGTGCTTCCGTGTCTGCCGAGGTCCACGTGGGGCCGCCGCTGGCCTCTGGGTCGACACCGTTTGGCTTGCCATCGGCCTCTTACCCCTAGATGTGTCTGCTCTTCCCTGATGTCCTCCTTTCTCGACAGACTTCCTCGTCACACAAAGGCCCCGACAGGCGAACTTCCAAGAAGTTCAAGTATGACAAAGGTCAGCTCGTGAAGTCGGAGTTACAGAAACTGGTCCCTAAGAGTGATCGTGTCGCTTCGCCCGCGGTGCCGCCGGAGACCCCGTGTAAGGATGAGCCTCTGGCCTTGGCCGAGGACGGCCCGCCGCGGCCAGGAAAGGAAGCGGGCGTTCCTGCAGCACAGGACCTGGCAGGCCCTGCCCTCAGTCACCCCAGAGCAGTGAGTGACGGTCGCTCCGCGGAGACGGAGGAGGACCTGGCCCCGCCAAAACCCAGCGCCCTTCCGGGGACGGAGGCCGAGGGCGGCATGGCCGTGCGGGGCGGGTGCACGCACGCCCTTCTCATGGACAGCAGCGTCTTCCTGGACGACGACAGCAATCAGCCCATGCCGGTGAGCCGGTTCTTCGGCAATGTCGAGCTCATGCAGGTAAGGCTCCTGGGGCCTCCCTCCCCGGGCACCTGTGCGGGCTGCACTCCGTCGCTGCATGCGGGGACTGCGCCCCACGGAACCAAGTGTCCCAACGGCCGGATGCGGCGGAGAAAGCACAGCATCGCCCCCTTACGGCACCTGCGCGCTCCAAGCTGAGTCTCTGCCATTTCCCTGGGTTGGGGGCCCCAGCGGGGGTGCCGGCCTCCTGCAGGGTGCTGACGGCGTGTCTGGTGTGCGAGCAGCCACCCCGCTCGCGGGCTTCAGCCCCTGTCTCCCCCGCCATGCGGGCCTGCCCTCGCCCTCATCGGGAGAGCGCTGCCGTCTGGGGGGCCGCACTGCACCCCACATGGGAGGTGGAGCTGTGGAGGCACGTGCCAGCGCCCTGAGCCCTCGTGACAAGCCCGTTCTCTCCCCCAAGGACCTCCCCCCGGCGTCCTCGTCCTGCCCGTCGGTGAGCAGACGGGAGTTCAGGAAGATGCACTTTCGCGCCAAGGAGGAGGAGGAGGAGGACGCGGAGACGTAGAGCGAACGCAGCCACGGCCTCTCTGTTTCGTGCAGTTCACGATGTGGCGGTTTAGCAAACTGGGTTGATAAAAAGTCATCTCCAAGAGAGCGTGTTCGTCATCACTTTTGAGCTGACCCCTGAAAGTCAACAGCGCGGTGACCAGGTGAACTGACGCCGCCGGGGGTGGAAGGCTGCCCCTCAGGCGCCAGCGTCGCACCTGACAGCGGCGCCGAGGGGGCGGTGGTCGCGCTGGCTCGGGGCCTGGGCTAACGAGAGGCTTGTGAGCACGCGCTGCACCTAACTCTGGTTCTGACGACGTGGGCGTTGATGCTCCGTTGTCAGAGCTCATTCTTGCAGGCGACCAGCGACGGTTCTTACAGAACCTTCCTCTTTGTGTACAGAGAGCCAGCGTCTACTTTGGAAATTTAGCAAAATGCGTATGGTAAAAAATAAATATATTTTGAAAACGTTTTTAAAGAAGTCACATGTCCCTGAAAGGTTTGAGAGCCACGTGGATCAAGCGCACCCTGTCCTGCCTCATCCTCGGCCGCTCAGCCCCTCAGCATATGCGCCCAGCGCCCGCCGGAGGCAGGGCCTCGAGTGCAGCCCAGGCCTGAGGCCTGGCTGTGGCCTCCTCTTGTGCAGGCTGTTTGCGACATTGTCCGCCCTGTGTGGTGGGGACACAGGGCAGGGACAGGCCATCTTATGGTTGATAAGATGCTTGGTCTTCCCAGTTCCTGCCCTCACTCTGTAAACAGCCTAGAATTTCCTCAGTGTTGTGAGTGTCTTTTGTCATGTTAACGAGGCAGCCCTAGGAAGGGTGGGATCTGGTTGCCAGGAGAACTGACCTAGTGGTTAGAGGATTGGAAAGCTCTGTCCCACCCTGACCTGCCAGGAGGGGAGAGGGCCTGGAGGTTGAATCAATCACCAGTGGCCATTTCCTTAGCCAGTCATGATTCTGTAACGCAACCGCCATGAAAACCCTGGAGGAAGCTGGTCTGTCCTTCGGAGAGCTTGCGGGCGCGTGAACACGTGGATCCGGGGAGGGCAGGGCCTGGAGAGGGCATGAGAGCCCCACCCGCTCCCCGCACCTGTGCATCTTCCACCTGGCTGTCCTGAGCTGCAGCTCCATGTTCCCCGGCGCCATGCTTCTATGAGGCTAGTGGACAGCGAGGGCCGAGCCCCTCCATGGCGGGGTGTAGAGGCCCGGCCCCCCTTGTCAGGGAGCACCTTGCGATGCATCCTTGCCAGTGGATAGAGACACCAGTGTTGGTCGTCCCAGAGTGACCCACAGCACCGCGTAAGTAACGAGCTGTCAGGCAGTGATGGGCACCGTGTATGACAGTCCGTGAGATTGTGATGGAGCTGAAAACGTCCTACCGCCAGCGACGTCATGGCGGCGTACTGTCACGGCACCACGCATTGCTCACGTGTGAACAAATGAGCCGCCAGCCCTACAAGGACAGCGCGTAGTTACGTGCAGTACGTGACACTTGATGAAGAGCGACCATTACTGGTTTATAGTCTCGCCGTGCTACATTTTTTACCGTTTAGAATGGACTCTACTTATTAAAACCGCCGTGAAACTTGCATGCTGGCCGCAGCAGCCTCATCCAGCTCGTGTGTGCCGTGTCCCTCGACGGCGTCGCTTTCTCCTGGGCTTGGTTCGATCTCATTTTCTACAGAAACGTGCTGTACAGGTTCGGAGCCCAGGAGCAGGAGCCTGTCCCCGACCGCCCGGGTGTGGGGGAGGCTGTGCCGTCCGGGTTTGATGGTCACACACGACGAAATCCCCTAACGACACATTTCTCAGG
>NW_011888957.1:678619-683830 GCF_000151845.1 Pteropus vampyrus
TCCTGCCCTCACTCTGTAAACAGCCTAGAATTTCCTCAGTGTTGTGAGTGTCTTTTGTCATGTTAACGAGGCAGCCCTAGGAAGGGTGGGATCTGTTTGCCAGGAGAACGGACCTAGTGGTTAGAGGATTGGAAAGCTCTGTCCCACCCTGACCTGCCAGGAGGGGAGAGGGCCTAGAGGTTGAATCAATCACCAGTGGCCATTTCCTTAGCCAGTCATGATTCTGTAACGCAACCACCATGAAAACCCTGGAGGAAGCTGGTCTGTCCTTCGGAGAGCTTGCGGGCGCGTGAACACGTGGATCCGGGGAGGGCGGGGCCTGGAGAGGGCATGAGAGCCCCACCCCCTCCCCGCACCTGTGCATCTTCCACCTGGCTGTCCTGAGCTACAGCTCCATGTTGCCCGGCACCATGCTTCTATGAGGCTAGTGGACAGCGAGGGCCAAGCCCCTCCATGGCGGGGTGTGGAGGCCCGGCCCCCCTTGTCAGGGAGCACCTTGCGATGCATCCTTGCCAGTGGATAGAGACACCAGTGTTGGTCGTCCCAAAGTGACCCACAGCACCGCGTAAGTAACGACCTGTCAGGCAGTGATGGGCACCGTGTATGACAGTCCGTGAGATTGTGATGGAGCTGAAAACGTCCTACCGCCAGCGACGTCACGGCGGCGTACTGTCACGGCACCACGCATTGCTCACGTGTGAACAAACGAGCCGCCAGCTCTACGAGGACAGCGCGTAGTTACGTGCAGTACGTGACACTTGATGAAAAACGACCATTACTGGTTTATAGTCTCGCCGTGCTACATTTTTTACCGTTTAGAATGGACTCTACTTATTAAAAACGCCGTGAAACTTGCATGTTGGCCGCAGCAGCCTCATCCAGCTCATGTGTGCCGTGTCCCTCGACGGCGTCGCTTTCTCCTGGGCTTGGTTCGATCTCATTTTCTACAGAAACGTGCTGTACAGGTTCGGAGCCCAGGAGCAGGAGCCTGTCCCCGACCGCCCGGGTGTGGGGGAGGCTGTGCCGTCCGGGTTTGACGGTCACACACGACAAAATCCCCTAACGACACATTTCTCGGGTTGTGTTCCTGTTCCTAAGCAGCGCGTGATGGTGCAGGTGCCTGAGCAATGTGGGGTGCCTATAGGTGCACCCCGAAAGCACCCCGATGACCCTTCCACCACCCTCAGGCTCCGTGAGTCACAGAACTCAGGACTCAGCCAGAACACTCGTGGTACGATGTATTACAGGGAAGGGACACAGATCACATCAGAAAAGGCACATGGGCGAGGCCAGGAGGAGCCTGGCACCAGCTTGGTGTCTCCAGGGAGTCAGGGAGGCGGGCGCTTGTGGGACAACACTGCCAAGTGTTGCCAGCCAGGGACGCCCACCTTGCCTTGAGTCAGGGTGTTCCTGGGCTCAGACGCATCTGCCTGGAGCGCCCCTGTGAGGCCCTTGGCAACTCAGACTGCAGCCCCACCCCGAGGTAAGGGGCCCAAGGCCTCACACAAACCCTCCCCAGGAGCCAGGGGCAGTCTGCAGACTTTCTTTTTTTATTTTTTACGCCTACAGCACCTAGTTTTCCTAGGTGGTCTCCCATCCAAATATTAACCAGGCCCAACCTGCTTAGCTTCCGAGGTCAGACGGGATCTGGCTTGCGCAGGGTGGCGTGGCCATACACAGACAGGCTTTCTTAAGTGGATGGGGACAGGAGAGTTAAGTCAGGCTCCTCCCTAAATTCCTTCTGGGCTTCCCAGAGCTTTGGGCATGAAACCCACCCCTCCACTGGCTCACGCCCTTCCATAGCGGCCCTCCCTGGACTAAGGGACTAACCTCATCTTGTCCTCAGGGCTCCCTCCTCACTCCTCCCTCCACCCAGCACCCTCTGCTCCCTCCCAGCTCCACGCTGAGGCTGCCCCTGCGGCTGCCCTCCCGGAGGCAGCGTCTGGGGGCCCTAGCACTGCAGTCCGCCCACTAGCAGCAGGCCGAGGCCCTCCTAGGGTCACCCACTAGGCTTTGCCCTTCAAAGCACGTTCCAGACACCAGGGCCTTGCGACAGTAGGTGGCCTCGTGCCTCGATCTCCCAGGAGCTTCTCTACTCCCAGCTCCGACATCTTCCCTCTTTTGCTGAGAATGGACAGACCACACACCTGTATTTTGCAAAGAGGTTCAGGCACCTACTCTAATCCGGGGCCCTGGGGGTTTGGGTGACATAACTCCCGATGGCGACCTCTCCTGGTCTGGAACCATCGCCCGGCACCTGAGGCCGAGGGCCCAGATGCGAGCAAAGAAGCCGACAGAAAGTTGACTGAGAGAGCCTAGCGCTGCTCCAGGGCGCTGTGCGGAGCCTCGGTGGGAGTTCCGGTCCCACCTGCGGCAGAGAGTGCCAGGCAGGGCGAGGAGGAGCCACCCAGTGCCAAAGCCCTCACAGCTCGGGAGCCCAGCGATGGGAGTGGCACCAGAGCCCGTGGTAGGGGCCAGCAGCCCTGCACACCCAATAGCAAGGCAGGTGGCAGTAACTCTGCCGCTGCGTTGGAGGGAGCCCCTTGTAACGACTCCCCTGGCTGTCAAGAAAGCTCATCGTGCTGTACCAGTGGCACGTCTGGGACTGGAGAACGGAGCAGCCGTGCCCCAAACCCACAGTGACTGAGCGGGAGGGGCCTTGGTGGCTGTGCGGCCCGGCCCGTCTTCCACAGACGGGTCTGCTGGGCTGAGTGCGGCCTGTGCGCGTGCTCCCCGATCAGACGGGCAAACGCCATGTGCTACAGCGAGGCCGCCAGCACGCCACTCACACCTGGCCCGCTCCCAGGTATTTCACACTTCAGTGACGAGAACGGAGCGATGTGTGTCGGCTTTGAAAAAACCGTTGACCCCTTGATCCTTATTTTCATCGTTTGCAATGAGTGCAGACTCTCGATATCTATAAAAAGTCTTTATTGCTTTTTCTGATTATATAATGTGAAAATTCAAATGTTACAAAACATAAAAAGTCAATTTTTAAAATTATGAAATGTGCATTTCAAACTCTTCAAGTACAGTGGTTCCTCGGTGTTCTCGGGGGTTTGGTTCGAGGACCGCCCCCCCCAAACCAAAATCCAAGGGTGCCCAAGTCCCAGGGAGGAAATGGCCAGGAGCAGCGCATGCAGCCAGCTCGCCACACCCATTACCAGCCGTGGGTGTGAAACCCGGGAGCGAGGCCGGCTGTGTCATAAAATGCAGGATCCGGAAGACCGGTCCTCTGCAATCCAGGCACACCCCAGCCTGTCCCCAGGATCACTGCTGTTCACGGGCGCGTGTCTCCTAACGTGTGCGGCACACTCGTAACGGGTCATGCTCTGCAGTTAAGCCACTTGTGCATTTAACAGACAGCTTCCCATTCCATACATAAATGCTTAAAACTGGTACACGGGTTTGCACTGCGTAGATGTATTAGGTCGAATCGTGAAATGAATGATATCTGACCATTTTTGGCCTACAAAACCAGCAATTTCATAGGGTTCAACATGATGCCACCGTCCGCCCCTCTTTGTGGAGGGTTCCCCCTTTTCACCATTATAAACAGTAGAGCAGCGAGCATCCTCGTGTGTTCTTTATGGAGTGTAAACATTTTACCCCAAACAGGTCACAGCCCTTTTCAGAGCATTTAGAAGAATCTAGAGGGTGGAGCCTCCCACCTGCCTGGGGACCCAGCGGGGAGGCACAGACACACACCCTTCCCTCAAATGAGTGGCCAGCTTTGGTCACTACGCCGGTCAGCACGGAGGCTGTGCTACAGGAGCGTAGCAAACAGGTCCACTCGGGGGACACGCGGGCCCTGATCCCTGCCGACCGGACACCATGACCCCCGACGTCCTGGCCGTGCTCTGAACTTGTCCTCCGCCGTGGTCTCGCAGGTGTAGAAAACAGATTCAGAAATGTACTGAAATCAGAAACTCTTAGGAAGATTCTTATTAAGTTTTTTTCAGGAACGACTGGAGCGAAAAAAAAAAAAAAAATAGCACCTGTTAAAACCCCGCACGTCGCCAGGCGCGGCACCGGGCGGGGAACGCGCACCGGTCACAGGCGCTTGCGGGCGGGCCGCTTCCCCCTCGGCTTCGCCGGGCGCTTGTAGATTCTGCTCGGGTCACAGCTGAGTCTGTGGGTGGTCTTCTTGTGGCAGGCAATGTGAACTAACTTTAGATTCTCTGAGGTAAAAAGCAGGCTGTAAAAATACTCCCAGTCTATTTCTCTTCCACTTCGATCTTCAATCGCTTCAGCCAGTGTGGGGACAATGGTGCGTTTCTTTTCTATTCTGCAAAGTGAGAGACGGTCATTTTCTGTTGTCAGACCCTGCAGGCACGTGCCCTTAAACCACAGACGCAGTTAAAGTACAGTTTCCACTCAGCTGTAGCTAAAACAGTAAACAGCGTTTGGCTGCCTACGGGAAAAGACAAGTGGAAAATCGTTAAGATTTCCAAAGGCACCGCACGGGGCAGCTCCCCAGAAGGAACAGGGTGGCGACAACGTGGAAAGGACCCACCGAGCTGTCAGCAGGACGAGCACGGGGGAGGGGCACACCCTCGCAAACTCATCAGAGCGCCGTCCCTGAGCACGGCCACGGCTGCTGGGTCCGCTCTGCCTGGCGATGCCCGATGCAAGCAACTTTGCCAGCCTCGCTTTTAAAGTTTGGTACTTTTTTTAAATACTGAAAAGTACGTGGGAAAAAATGGGAGTCAGTCCAATTCCCGTCACTATTACTCACTGAAAACCACGTGGCTCACTTTTATCTCCGTGTCGATTACCAGAAACGTGACGCGATAATACACGAACACGTTCGAAACAGAACCTTACAAATAAAGCTAAAGTCGCCACCGCCACCACCTTGAACCGCATTTCCTCTGTCCCTCCCCAGGCGTGATCGCTGCTAGGAGCTGGGCGCCTGCCTCTCCCATCCTGATCTTGTGCTTGCACACGCACGCACATGTCCACGTGAAGGAGTTACGGTACCGCCGTGTGGAACCCTGTTTCCACTACAAAGTGTGAAGACCATGCACTAACACGTGCAGGAGCTCATGGACTGACTCGCTGAATGAGAGATGTCACGGCGGGGAGGGCTGGTGGCAACGTGGGGGACCAAGCTGGCACAGACTCTTCTCCCCGACAGCACAGCGAAATACTGAGTGAAAGGACCTTTCTTTAAAAAAATACATGGTTGAGATCAAAAGGAAGGAGGGA
>NW_011888957.1:686770-687726 GCF_000151845.1 Pteropus vampyrus
AGGGTCATAGACGCGGACAGGATCTGGCCAGCTCCCGTCGGGGCCCGCAGCGCTGAGTGACGCCCGGTCATGTGGGCCAGGAGCAGGAGCACAGCGCTCCGGGCAGCCCCTTCCGCACCGGCGCCGGCGACGCCTTTGGGTCCATGACCCACGAGCCCGGCACGGGAGGCGCAAGCCCCGGGCGCCAGGCAGGGCGGGGCACACGTTCTCAGGCCGGCACTCACACGTGGTCCAGGTTCCAGGTGCTGAAGAGGACCCGGCTCTCCCGGTTCCCATAGGGGTTGATGGAGTGTTTGGAGACACAGTCATCCATGTCGAAAGGACCCTGGGCCGAAAGATGACAGGAGAGGCCATGAGGTGAACCTCTTACCTGACAGCCTCGTAGCAAGACGTGCCACTTCAGCCACCCTCTACAGCTCGGCAGGCCTGGGGACTCGCCAAAGCCCCAGTACCATCGGCAGCCGAGGCTGGACCACACCGGACACATCTCCAAAGTGAAGGCTGGGAAAGAGGCGAGGGCGGTGGCCGTCCTCACAGAGGCCACTGGCTCCGGGCCCCCAGGCCCATGGGCCCCGGCCCCAGAGGTGGTGGCGCCTGTGGGGAGTGCTGCCCCTGTGACTTGATCAGGCGTCCCAGAGGAGCCCGCGGCCTCCGCCTGCAAAGCTCAGAACGCTGCTTCCGGCCACTGCCACCCACCAGGGAGTCGAGCTTAGCTGGTACCTGAAGTGTCGCATCCAGCCACAAACCCCACAGTCCCTGTGGTCATCTAGAAAGCTTGCCCAGGGGAACAGAATGCTTTTCTGAGACGCCTGAGCGGTCCTCTTATCAATCCACCCAGGGGAACGTCACCCTCCTCTGACACCAAGGTCAGATCTCTGAGGGCACCTGTGTCCCCCCACCCCCATCGGCAGCGATGTCCCCGGCCAGCAACAGGAGTGTCACCTGGGAACTCGTCA
>NW_011888957.1:687776-690603 GCF_000151845.1 Pteropus vampyrus
CACCCTCGCAAACTCATCAGAGCGCCGTCCCTGAGCACGGCCACGGCTGCTGGGTCCGCTCTGCCTGGCGATGCCCGATGCAAGCAACTTTGCCAGCCTCGCTTTTAAAGTTTGGTACTTTTTTTAAATACTGAAAAGTACGTGGGAAAAAATGGGAGTCAGTCCAATTCCCGTCACTATTACTCACCGAAAACCACGTGGCTCACTTTTATCTCCGTGTCGATTACCAGAAAAGTGACGCGATAATACACGAACACGTTTGAAACAGAACCTTACAAATAAAGCTAAAGTCGCCACCGCCACCACCTTGAACCGCATTTCCTCTGTCCCTCCCCAGGCATGATCGCTGCTAGGAGCTGGGCGCCTGCCTCTCCCATCCTGATCTTGTGCTTGCACACGCACGCACATGTCCACGTGAAGGAGTTACGGTACCGCCGTGTGGAACCCTGTTTCCACTACAAAGTGTGAAGACCATGCACTAACACGTGCAGGAGCTCATGGACTGACTCGCTGAATGAGAGATGTCACGGCGGGGAGGGCTGGTGGCAACGTGGGGGACCAAGCTGGCACAGACTCTTCTCCCCGACAGCACAGCGAAATACTGAGTGAAAGGACCTTTCTTTAAAAAAATACATGGTTGAGATCAAAAGGAAGGAGGGAAGCTCCCCAGCTGCCAGAAACAGAGAAATCGCCACTTGATCCACATGGGGACGTGACACGCCAATGGCTCCCCAGGTCCTGATAGAGGCCCCAGGAGGAGGTGAGCCCGAGACCCCCTCACCGGCCATTACGTGAGGAAGAGCAGCTGCAGGGCAGTCCAGGGCTTTGGGGGGGAAGGAAAAGCCACTGTGCGAATTACCTATTGCTGCACAGCGCCCCCCAAAACTCAGTGTTTCCCGTGCATGGCGCTGTGCGCTGCTGGAGGGTTTGAGGGGGCTGACCCTTCTCCCATGGTGCCTTGCATCCTCCAAGAGGCCAGCTCAGGCCTCCTGGAGTGGCAACGGCCACGTTCAGAGAGGAAAAGGTGCAGCCTGCAAGGATTTCCCTCCGCTGGTGTCCTGTCGGCCGGAGGCCCACAGTCAAGCCAGACTCGGCACCGGAGGATGGGGACACAAGATGAGGACACCCAGACAGGGTGCCGTTGGTGTAACTGTCTTCCACGGTCACCCGGAAAACCAGGACCCTCAGCCTACCTCCCAGGCAGGCACACGGCACCACCTTACACTGCCACACGTGGGCTGGGACCCACAAGCAAGAAACTCACATGCAGTTGTTTCAGACAGAACCTCTGAAAACCCGGGCGTCTGGCAGAACCAAATGCAAACCCACTCTGCAAGGACAGTTTAGCAGGCAAGCCAGGGCGCCGAGGACGGGGACAGAAAACACCCCTCACCGAGGATGAGCTCGGAATCTGGACGGACAGACGGCGTGAGGAGCCGCACTGTGGCAGGCAGGGGCTGCGGCCAAGGTCAGTGCCCCGGGCCCACCCACGCCAGGACACTGAGACGCACCACTGAAAGCCAGGGAGCTGTCCCCGGGGCCACCCTCACTCATCCTGCGAGCGGCAGGGCTTAGGCATCGGGCACACGAGCCGCAGCACAGCGGTTCCCCTGGGGACGGATGCAGACGGGGTGGAGAGGGAGCCGGCCCGTGACCAGGCTGTCAGGCAGCGAGCCGTTTCGAGGGCATTTATCGCTGTCATTCACGTAAAACGGGCGAGGACATAATTATAGTCAGAGAAAGGCTCAGTGAAAGTAATGAACCGTTCCGTTTCTGTCCCCGTCAGAAGGAGCTGGTGTAGACGTGAAAACGAGACTTCTGCATGACCCCATCCACAGATGGGAGCAAGAGCTGAGAGAGGGGACGCGCGTAGGGTCATAGACGCGGACAGGATCTGGCCAGCTCCCGTCGGGGCCCGCAGCGCTGAGTGACGCCCGGTCATGTGGGCCAGGAGCAGGAGCACAGCACTCTGGGCAGCCCCTTCCGCACCGGCGCCGGCGACGCCTTTGGGTCCATGACCCACAAGCCCGGCACGGGAGGCGCAAGCCCCAGGCGCCAGGCAGGGCGGGGCACACGTTCTCAGGCCGGCACTCACACGTGGTCCAGGTTCCAGGTGCTGAAGAGGACCCGGCTCTCCCGGTTCCCGTAGGGGTTGATGGAGTGTTTGGAGACACAGTCGTCCATGTCGAAAGGACCCTGGGCCGAAAGATGACAGGAGAGGCCATGAGGTGAACCTCTTACCTGACAGCCTCGTAGCAAGACGTGCCACTTCAGCCGCCCTCTACAGCTCGGCAGGCCTGGGGACTCGCCAAAGCCCCGGTACCATCGGCAGCCGAGGCTGGACCACACCGGACACATCGCCGAAGTGAAGGCTGGGAAAGAGGCGAGGGCGGTGGCCGTCCTCACAGAGGCCACTGGCTCCGGGCCCCCAGGCCCATGGGCCCCGGCCCCAGAGGTGGTGGCGCCGGTGGGGAGTGCTGCCCCTGTGACTTGATCAGGCGTCCCAGAGGAGCCCGTGGCCTCCGCCTGCAAAGCTCAGAACGCTGCTTCCGGCCACTGCCACCCACCAGGAAGTCGAGCTTAGCTAGTACCTGAAGTGTCGCATCCAGCCACAAACCCTGCAGTCCCTGTGGTCATCTAGAAAGCTTGCCCAGGGGAACAGAATGCTTTTCTGAGACGCCTGAGCGGTCCTCTTATCAATCCACCCAGAGGAACGTCACCCTCCTCTGACGCCAAGGTCAGATCTCTGAGGGCACCTGTGTCCCCCCACCCCCATCGGCAGCGATGTCCCCGGCCAGCAACAGGAGTGTCACCTGGGAACTCGTCA
>NW_011888957.1:690727-694219 GCF_000151845.1 Pteropus vampyrus
GGGGGAGGACGGACTGGAAAGGCAGGGGACGTGCTTCGGGAAACAGAAGCGCCCCACGCAGACGGCCGCCTTCCTGCTGGGTCTCCTCTCCTTCCGCATCGCCAGGTGTCTGGACCCCCGTGAGCCCTCACTCTCAGGAGCCTCAGTCTCTTTACTGCCACCTCCTGGAGCCTTTCCACACACGCACGGAAGCGCCAAGACCCCGAGCAAGCACGCAGGACCAAGTGTGGCCGTCACCCAGGCCTTGCAGCTTCGCACACGCGGAATCAGCACGCCCCGAGCACTGTGGCCCACGCGGCCGGCCCGGGGACCCTGGGCTGCTGTGTGCGGACATCAACACAACCCGCCCTACAGGACCGCAGCAACTGACGCTCACAGGTGGACACCCTCAGGCCCCTGGTGAAAAGTTCTCAGACTTACGGCCAAAAGCACAGCATGAAAGAAAAAAAAGGACAAACTGGCTTTCTTCAAAATTAAAAACTGGTGCTTCACGAAAGACCTTCTCTCTCGATGAGAATAAGAGCTACAGAGTAGAAGAAAATACTTACAAACGAGTCTGGCCAAAGACTCGCATGCAGAACATATTAACGAAAAAACCATCAAACCTCAACGTTAAGAAAATAATTAGAAAACGGACAAAAAACAAGAGGAGACATTTCACCACAGAGGATACAGTCCTGCGCTGAATAACGACATCGTGGTCAGTGACAGACACGCCCAGCGCGACGGTGTCCCCCAGGGCCTGAGTGCACGCGGCGATGTCTGCAGGATGACACGGCCTAACGATGCACTTCTCAGGCTGCATCCGCCTCATTAAGTGGCGTGTGACTGTATCCAGATGGCAAATGATCCCATGAAAAGGTCAACACCCTTAGCCTACAGGGAAATGCACATTAAGACATAAAGAGACTCCACTGCCGCGCGACCATCAGGGTCGCTACAATGAAGACAGAGCGCGGACAGCTGGAAGGGCTCAGAGATGCCCCGCCCCTCGCGTGGTGCTGGGGCCATTTCTTTGCTTCTTTTATGTAACAACTGTATCCAGATTTAATTTCCATTCATTACAATCCACCCAGATACAACATACAACTCAGTGGGTCTTAGTTCCTCAGAGCTGTGCAACCGCCTCCACATTCAATGTTAGAACATTTTCATTGCCTCCAAAAGCAACCCTGTCCCACCTACCCCCCAACCCCACCCAGCCCTAAAACTAGCACTGGCCTACGCTCCGTCTCTACACACCTCTCTGTGCTGGACATTTCATACGGTGCAATCCTACGTGGCCTTTTGTGACTGGCTCCCTTCACTGAAGTGACGTTTTACGGGTCACTCATGCTGTAATGGGTGTCAGGACTTCACTCCCGGTCATGGTCAAGGTCCAATAACATCGCTGGGTTTGGACACGCTTTGCTTTGTTTACCCATTTGTTCATCGATGGACATCTGGGCGGTTTCCACTTTTTGGCCGTTAGGAACCAAGCTGCTGTGAGCATTCACCTAGAAGCTACTGTGGGCATGTGTCCACTTCCCTTGGGTACATATATGTATGCCTAAGGGCTGCTGGGTCGCCTGGTGGTTGTTTCATAGTCATAGGAACCACAGACTGTCCCCATAGCGGCTGCACCGTCTTACACCCCACCGGCGACGCACGAGGGCCCTGCTCCCCACAGCCCTCCAGCTTCCCCGCCACCCTCCAAGGTCCCTGCCACTTACAGCCCTGCCAGCTCTGGCCCTTGGTGAGCAGCACGAGCTCCGTGTTGTCAGGGACGCTCCAGAAGTAATCTCCAGTCAGCTCCGTGCCATCTTCGTAGAGGCACAGGCGGGAGCCAGGAACAGGCAGCTGGGGACAAGGGAGAGGAGCAAGCAGGGCAGGATGCTTACTTACTGCGCGTCAGGCGGGCCCACCCTTGTAGCGACATCAGCTCTTCCCACCTGCAGCCCGCACAGAGAACGAGAACAAACTATAGTTTAAAGCACGGGTCCCCAACTTTCCGGCCGCAGACCAGTACTGGTCTGGTCCGTGGCCTGTTAGGAACCAGACTGCATGGCAGGAGGTGAGCGAGCGAAGCTTCATCTGTATGTGCAGCCGCTCCCTGGCGCTAGCATCACCGCCTCAGCTTCCACCTCACATCCTCAGGCGTGAGAGTCTCATAAGGGCACCGGTCCCTGGTGCCACAAAGGTCGGGGACGGGACCGCTAGTTGAAAGAATCACGCTCGAGATGCTGTCCGTGCACTAAAGCAGGGCAAACACCTCACACAGCACAGGTGTCCACAGAATCGGTGCGTAGGAACGTGGACACCTGCTGCAGGTTGTTCCAAGATGTGAAAAGCACACAGAAATGGACACGCAGCAGTCACTGCTCTGGGGGTGCGCCGCACAGACCCTTTCAAAAGGGGCCCTTCAAGGGCACTCCACATCCAAGCCTGTTTCCAGAAATGACACCACTGCTACCGCTAGGCCTGTGAATGCGCCTCCTGACAGGTGTCAGGACACACCCGCTACCTGCACCCCTGGCTCCTCCACACTGATCAGCAAGAACACCTTACTG
The DNA here is from genome assembly GCF_000151845.1 of Pteropus vampyrus. Lineage (NCBI taxonomy): Eukaryota > Metazoa > Chordata > Mammalia > Chiroptera > Pteropodidae > Pteropus > Pteropus vampyrus. The sequence continues at coordinate 693,277 of NW_011888957.1, forward strand.
AGCATGACTCATTGCCTGTCCGCGGAAGGGAGGCCGGCACTCAGACTGTCCTGGAGTGGCTCTCTTGCTCGGCACTGGTGTTTTATAAATTTTTATAGCAGCTCCACCCCCTCCCCATGCAACATGGTACACACCCCGCAGGCCCAAGCCCCTGCAAGGGAACAAACAAATACAGTAATGGCTGAAATCCCACCACAGCGGCGCTGCCAGGCCTTTAGAGGCCCCTGAGCCCAGCCCCTTCATTTTACACAGGGGAACTGAGTCTCAGCAGGCCACCAGCTGTGTCCTAACATGCAGCGAGTCCGGGTCCCTGCATCGCAGGCCAGAGCAGTCCGATCCTCGGGGTCAGAAGAGAAACAGTGTTGTCCCTAAATCCCCCACAAACGCTGCGCTCTCAACGGGGCAAGAAGTCCCCGACTCAAGGGGTCTCGAGAGACTAATGGCGATGAAATGGCGAGTCTCAGCAGCCCTTCCGCCACCTCGCACAGCCCCCTGGTTTTGAAGCTGAAAAGCAGCACCTCTCATCCTCCTAAGTTTCTCCCAAGCGGGCGAGCACTGAGCACGGGACAGAAGCTTCCCCGACGCCATGTGCTGAGACGTGGCGCCTCCGCTGAGCAGCGGGAGGCCCGGAAGTCCGAGGGTTCAAATTCCGCCCGCTCTGCAGCACCCCGTGCGCCCTCCGAGGCTGCGGTCGGGCCATGTCTGTGGAATGAGGGCGTTCGCACCCGATGCACAGGGTTTAGCCGCGGACCGACCCCCTGACAGCCCACGACAGAGACGCCACGGTGCCGGCCAGGGGCATCCCCCGTGGTCCCGCTCGGGTTCTCCGCCTCGGGGGAGATGTGGACAGTCCCCGCCTCACGGGGCATCCGTCAGAACTCGGGGACACACTGAGCTCCCAGTGCTGACGGCGAAAGACGACGGGTCGGCACTGTCGCAGGCC
>NW_011888957.1:694269-695644 GCF_000151845.1 Pteropus vampyrus
GAATATCGTTCAGCCTTAAAAAGGAAGCACAGTCTGACACCCGCTACAACGTGGACGGACCTCGAGAACGTAACGCTCAGTGACACAGGCCAGTCACAAAAAGACCAACGCTAAGATTCTACTTGCAGGAGGTCCCCGGAGGAGTCAGATTCACAGAGACAGAGGTGGGAGGGCGGGTGCCGGGGGCTGGCGGAGGGGCTGGGGAGTGAGTGCTTCACGGGGACAGAGCTGCAGTTCGGAAAGATGGAGACGGTGGTGGTGACGGCTGCACGACAGTGTGACGTAGTGAATGCCACCGAGCCGCGTGCCAGCGACGGTCAGGATGGGAACTGTATGTGACGTGCTCTGCCACCCAGCTAGGTGGCTCAGAGTGCTAGGCAAGCCCCTCGTCTGGGGAGCCCCTCATCTAGGGAGCCCTCATCCGGGAACTGAAGTAGAATCCGGTCTCCCCCAGGTGTCTGGCTCTGAGAAGGCCCCCACCCCGGCTCCCTCAAGCCCCGAATCCGCGAGGCACCTTCGAACCAAGGCGGGTCCTCGGCCCTGGTCTCGGCGCTGCTGTTCTCGCTGACCGTGTGCAGCAGGTCGGCCAGGAGCTTCTGCCTCAGTGGGGCCCGCTCGTCCGAGAGCAGCTGCCGGGCCGCCTGGATGAGCCCCGCATGCGGCTTGTGGAACACGCTGAGGAAGCTGCTGATGTCACTCACATCTGCCACCAGAAGCGGGACAAACAGAAAAGCCGTCAGTCCTTGGAGCACCGCCTGGGGAAGACACGGTGATGCGGGGACAGCTGGCGGCAGGTGGCGAGGGCTCCATGTCTACCCCGCCTCCCTCGGGGACCTGCCAAACCTCAGCGCTGTCCCCACACCAACGAGCCCGGTCCCCTGGGCCTTGAGCCTGGCGCCCGCCCCTCGGGGCGGGGGGAGGACGGACTGGAAAGGCAGGGGACGTGCTTCGGGAAACAGAAGCGCCCCACGCAGACGGCCGCCTTCCTGCTGGGTCTCCTCTCCTTCCGCATCGCCAGGTGTCTGGACCCCCGTGAGCCCTCATTCTCAGGAGCCTCAGTCTCTTTACTGCCACCTCCTGGAGCCTTTCCACACACGCACGGAAGCGCCAAGACCCCGAGCAAGCACGCAGGACCAAGTGTGGCCGTCACCCAGGCCTTGCAGCTTCGCACACGCGGAATCAGCACGCCCCGAGCACTGTGGCCCACGCGGCCGGCCCGGGGACCCTGGGCTGCTGTGTGCGGACATCAACACAACCCGCCCTACAGGACCGCAGCAACTGACGCTCACAGGTGGACACCCTCAGGCCCCTGGTGAAAAGTTCTCAGACTTACGGCCAAAAGCACAGCATGAAAGAAAAAAAAGGACAAACTGGC
>NW_011888957.1:698194-698501 GCF_000151845.1 Pteropus vampyrus
GAGGAGGCACCCCTTCCGCAGCACCTCCTGGCAGCTCCTCCCCGCCACCCCAAACTTCTTCTGGCTGTGCAGGGCGCGCAGCTTGAACGTCTTGGGCTTCTGGGACACCGCAGACATCCTCAGGGCCTTCGGCGCCTCCGGCCGCACCTGCTTGGCTGGCCGCTCAGGCGCGTCCTCACCCCGGCTGCGGGGACCGGCTCCGGCGGGACTCCGCGGGGGGACGAAGGCCGCGCGCCGCCCGCGGAAACTCCATCACCCAGAAGGCCCGGGGCAGCGGAGGCGCGGCCTCTCCTCGTGCGCAGGCGCC
>NW_011888957.1:702876-715199 GCF_000151845.1 Pteropus vampyrus
GTGGGATAGAGAAGAGGGGCCGTTTTCAAACACGGATCCAAAGGCGGGACCAAGAGACTTGGCCCTCAATGGGTGAGGAAGGGGAGATGCAGAAATGGATGGAGAGGAAGATGTGCCAAGGTCAAGGGAACAGGAAGTCAGCTGAGAGCCTGAGCGTGAGGAAGGAGCCGCAGGATGTGCGAGGCCCAATTCCGTTCCTGTGCAGGGCGCTGGGAACGCGGTGGGGCTGTGCAGCGTGCTGAGGGTTACAGCGCATGCGCGCGTTACCGGCGCCAGCTTTTCATTAGTTTCTGGGTTAGCTTAGCTTTCCTTTACTGTGTTGTGACATCCTGCAGTGAGCTTTGCGTAAAAAAATAGCTAGGACCTTTAATAATGGCCTATCTTTCTACTTTTAAAACTTGGTTCATACACTCCAAGAAACATTAACAGCTGCCAGGCAGTAATTAACCTGTAGACGTGGTGTTCAGGTTCTCCACAAAAGCAAAAGAAAGATCTAGATCACACATCGAGAATGTTAAAGTGAGCAAAATTCCATGGGGATATGTTTACATGGTACCTAGTACTGAGAATTTCAAGTCATAGTATGTCCAACCACAGAGAACTTTCTGGAGAGTTCTTGGTCCTCTCTTTTACGGAGGACTGTCTTGGCTGCAGACACTTACGCCTCACCCAGGCTGGTTCACTGGAGAGGAGCCTGGGTGACTTCCCAGCTGGAAGGTGACCAACCAGAAGTCCATATGTAGCCTGAGCTTTACATGCGGCTGAACCTGAAGCTCACGAGGCACCTGTGCCCCTCTCGGCACGACTTCCCCACGTCGCCCACTCTCCGGCTGCACCTCCAGTGGAGGCCTCGGGCAGCCCCTGCAGAAATTGTCCTGCAGCCCAGGTCCCAGCGGGAAGGAAGCTTGTCTTTCCCGGCAGCCCCAGCAAAGTCCTGGGGTTGAGTGGCATTGGTCCAGTTAGGGTCCTGTTCTCATGTCCCCATCCCTGAACGAGCTACCGAGGAGGGATGTGGAACTCACAGAAGGACCAGGCCCGGGACACGTAGCCGCCACTGGCAGGGAGCAGAGGACTGCAGCGTGGGGTGGGCAGCCCACAGATCGGGAGTGGGGAGGGCGGAGCATCAAGGAAAATCGGGATCGAGGTGCCGTCTTCAGACCAGGTGAGGACGGATGCCAGCAGGCAAAAGTGTACGCCGCACGTCTGCCTCAAAACAGTGATATGTAGCTGCGAACACAGTCCAGTTCACCGAAAAATCATGGCATAAAAAACGTCACTCATCCCACATGTAAACACCTCCTGGGAGGCGGTCGCTCAGCCAGGCCCCAGGTCCTCGTCTCTGCGCTTGGCACTCCGTCTGCAGCTCTGCCGTCCTGTCTCCGAGTGTGCAGTTTCATTTAGCAGGGATTACTCTGCTGGAGGTTAAAAAGCCTCTCTTTCTCCTTTAGTTTTATATAACTTATTAACTTACTGGTTGTATTAGTTTCTTAACTAAGATTAAAAAAAAAAAAGCCAACTTTGTGTTTGCATCTTTGTACAAAGTACCCCAAAACTAAGTGACTGAAGACAACAAAAACTTATTCTAGAGGCTAGAATTCCGAAATCCAGGTGCGGGCAGGGCCGTGCTCCCTCAGAGGCTGTAGGGAAGGGTCTGCCTGCCTCTGCCAGCTTCTGGTGCTTTCCAGCAATCCTTGGCATCCCTGGCTTGTGGGCATCTCACGCCATGCTGTCCCATGGCCTGCTCCCTGTCCGCGTGTGTATCCGTGTCTCTTTTCTTGTAAGGACACCAGTCATTGGTGTAGGGCCCACCCGATTCCACCGCGACCTCACCTTAACTTTGTGTTTACAGAGACCCTGTTTCTAAATTAGATCACGTTCACAGGAGGACTTCAGCATCTTTTGGGGGACACGGTTCAACCCACGACGCTGTCAAACTTCACGGACCTATATTTGGGAAAAGTCAAGATAACTTAAACGATACCGTAAGTGGAATTAGAGCCTTCTGTGAAAAGCACTTACCAAAAAACTGGACTTTTTCAAAGGGAAAACTCCGAATGCACTGCAGATCACGTCGCGTGTTAGTAGGACGTGAACTAACACTTTCAATGTGATGATATTGTTGTAACATGCTCTGACTCCTTTATTTTAAAGACTCGTTTCCTGCTCTTAGAAACAGGCCCAGTGAACAGAATGCCCCACAAAATCGGATTCGTCGTCGTCAGCTCGTCTGGACACGAGGATGGCTTCAGTGCCCGGGAACTGATGATCCACGCCCCAACTGTCAGCGGGTGGCGGTCACCAAGGTGGGCCAAGCAAGGGGGCTGTGGGCGGGGGCGGCACAGGTTTTGAAGGGCAGGTGGGCACCTTCGTTCTAAGCGTCTTCTTGTAACTCAGTTGTCAGTGGTGCTGTGGGGTCCCCTGTCTAGTTACGTCACAGATCGGTGTTTTCCTTCAGCTTATGACAGACCTAGGTCTTTGTCCTTCATGACGTTGATTTAAGAAACGTGCAGATACAGAAGAGGGGACAGTGCCCCCCGGAGTTGAGCCGCACCCCCGAGCGTCCGCAGGCCCTCGCGCTGTTGTCCGTGCTGCGCGTGGGGGGGGTGTCTGCGGCTTCTGTGTCACCTGTGCCCCTGCGGTTCAGCTTTGCGTCTCACTGCTCTTATGTAACACGAAGTATGGACCAAGAGAGTCTGTTCTGAGTTTGTCTCCAGCATGTGCACGCCTTTTGCCCGAGTCACGTAACGCTGGTGCATGTTTTCCTGGACCTTTCAGTCACCTCCTGAGACGGCGTCGTCCCCCGGCAGGGGCGGAGGCAGAGCTGGTGAGCAGCCCGGGCGCCTGGCGGGCCTCGTGCACTGTCATTGGCGAGCAGTCCTTCGAGGCTGGCTCTCCCACGGGTCCTGTCACCTCCTCAGCGTCCCTCCTCATGACTTGTTTTCCAAGTCTGGGTGGAAGGTGTCATTCATCCCCAACTCGCACACGTAAATACGTACGACGTTCTAATTTCCGTGCCGAGCTCGTGACTCATTTCTATACACTTGTATTGCTGAAAAGTTGAATATAAATCCCATTTAAAATTAAAAGGTATTTTCCTTTTGGGGTTCTCGAAAGGACCCAGCAAACCAGACCCCGTTCTGGACACTCCAAGAAATGAAACGAGCAGAGCGGGTGGGGGCAGGGAGCCCCTTTATTGCTGACGAAGCCAGTACTGGGACGAGGGCTTTATCTGCAGGCGAACAAGAGTCCCAGCGCTGAGCCAGCTCTGGCCACTCGCCTGCCCAGCCGGGGCAGCCTTCCAGGTCAGCCCGGCTGGGGGACAGGAGGGACACACCCAGGCGGCCGCATCAGCACGCCGGTGCAGTCCCCAGCCTCCAGTCAGCACCGTGCCGCCTCCCCCTGGGCCAGGGGCAAAGGCAGTGCCCCCCGCCCCCATTCCCCTTCAGCAGAGACCGTCGACGTTAACGCCTCTTGTCCCATGTGCGTGAGGGGGGTTGGAGGCACTTAAAACGGGCACGGGCACCTCGTTGGCGACATGTCTAGAAGTGACGTATGTGATGCCTTTGTGTTCTGACTTGGCGCGGTGCATTTCACTCAGAGCAGACACCCTCGGGTCAGCGGTGAGCCTCAGCCACCCCACGGGAAAGGAGACACATGCCGTCCATCCCCACACAGGCTCACGCGAGGTTTGCCGGGGGTCTCCTGACCGTTACAGTGTTCCCTGAGGTCGGGCACGTGGCAGGAAGGCGAAGGACGGCACCCTCGAACCTGGGTGGGGCTCTGGGCGGGTTAGAGGCCCTGGTGGATGCGGCGGCGGAGGTGGGCATGGCTCCTCGCCTGCACACCAGGCGGTCCCTGTGGAGCCCTGGGCCACCTAGGGGTTGGGACAGCCTGACCCCAAGGCCCAGAGCCTTGGGGCACCAGTGTCATCTTGTCAGACTTTCACTCAGTAAGAAACCCAGAGCCATTCAGGAAGAAACAAGTGTGTGTGCGGGGGTCAGTACCGCCCACGGTCTCTGCCATCACGGGGGTCTTGGGACATGTCCCTGAAGGCGAGGGGGACGATCTGCATCCCTTCAGCCGATCCCTTTCTGTCCTTGCCCCTCATCTCTGTCCCCCGAGGGTCGGGGTGCTGTGTATGCACGTGGTGTGACGCTGGTGCTTACTGCCCAGCAGTGAGCCAGCGGGAGCCGTATGGGGAGGAGGCCTGCTCGTCCCGTCAAAGCTGAAGGACAGGCATGGGCCCCTGGGTGAGTGATGTGGCCACCACTAAGGCGAGCGAGCTGGGGGAAGAGGAGACTGGCTGGGGGGCCGGGGGTCAGGAGCTTTTTTCTGTGTCATGTCTTAGTGCATTTTGGGTGTCTGCGTGGAGGTGGCAAGTCGCCAGCTAGATGCTGGGTTGGGACGCGGGTGGTGTTTGGTGGGGTTCCGTGAGACGCAGGTGACGTGTAAAGTCGTGTTGCTGGTGGGACCCCGTGGCATGTGTGGGGAGAGAAAGGAGCCCGGAACGCAGCGCGGGCACGTTCGAGGCTGGACGGGGGAGGGAGCCCTGCAGGAGGAGGAGGGCCAGGAGGGGCAGTCACATGGGCCGAGCGGAGTCACACTTGGCGTCATGGGGGCCTGGGGAGCCTTCAAGGAGTGACCTGTGGCAGTGTGGGGCAGCAGCTGCCCTGGGGACGTCATGAGCCAGCTGCCATGGTGACAGCAGATGGCTCCTGCATGACATGAGGCTGGCCAAGGAGGGTGGCTGCGATGTGGGGCGGGGGCCGGAGCGGGCCGGCGTCATGGGGGGTCGCTCACACTGGGGGCTCCGGTGTGCGTGCTGATGGCAGCGTGCTGCAGAGAGGGGCCGCCGGGGCCGCTGGCTGCCTCGCAGCTCAGCTGCTGGTGGGGCCGGGGCGCCAGCAGGATCTGCGTCACCTTAGGGAAGCCCCTCTGAGTGCCCCCGCTTGCCCAGTGCTGTGCGGGTCTCTGGGAGGGGAGGTCGCAGGCGAGATGTGAGTGACAGTGGCCAGTGGGCAGGAACTCAAAAGGGACAGAGGGTTGCTGAGCGCGCTGACGGCCGTGATGCTGGCGGTGGCAGGCCCTTTCCCAACTGCTCCGCCCTCCGGCGCGCCTCCCGCTCCTGACGCCCTCCATGCTGCCGTCACCTGAACCCACAGCTTGCCAGCTCAGCGTGTGTGGTCGCTGCTGCTTTCGAGGACAGGCACAGGTGCTATGTGGCCACCGTCATGGCCACACACGGTGGAGTGCAGGCCTCGCCGGCGCTGTGGCCCTCTCCCGCCTCTCACTTAGAGTTTCACATGCGGTGTCACTGCTGAGATCAGACGCTCCGGTCTGGATAGTCGTGGGCCTGACACCAGACCGCGGAGCACGCATGGTGGCCCTCGTCAAGTGCTGATGGCTGCTGGTGACTCGGGGCTTGAGGGTCCAGAAGTCAGCGTTCCCTGCGGCGTGTAGGTCCCTGGGGGCCGTCCTTTGCTCTGTCTTGTCCAGTCTCCCAGCCTCTTAAGATCAATGTGTTTCTCTCTGATAAACAACAGTTTCATGTCGAACCGCTTCCCAGCTGCCACTGGGGGCTAAGCAGGTCAGATCACGTCCTAACTCCAAGCTCCAGGCCCAGCCGGAAATCTGAGAGACCAGGGGTCCCGTCACCCACGAACCGTAGCTTTGCGGGTGCTGGCAGAGTGGGTGCACATCTGGACACCTCCATAGTAACCTTGTCAAAAAGCAAACGTGTTTGTTTTCAGGTTTTGCCAGTTTCCGCAGGAAATCGTCCTTCAGATGGTGGAGCGGTGTCGCATCCGGAAGCTGCAGCTGCTGGCTCACCAGTACCTGATTTCCAGCAAGGTCGAGTTCTACATCAGCGACAGCCTGCCCGAGTATTTCATGCCGTATCAAGCCGAGCGGTTCCGAAGACTCGGGTGAGGAGGGGGGTTTCGACGTACGGCGGTGACATCGGCCTCGGAGCCACTGCACACCCCGCACCGCCCTGGCTGGTCCGTGTCGCGGGCGTGTGTGTGGCCCGAGGTGACGCGGCTTCCTGACACCCACCCCGTGTTGATGGCCACGCCGCCGTTTTTTATTCAGCTCCCTCCCGCTCCTCAGAGGTGAACTGGCCCGAGAGGACCGTTAGAATTCGACTTCTGGCTTTTTTCCTGGGTTTTCTTTCCAGCCCTGACTTGCATCTTAACCTCGTGCAGGGGGTCGAGGGCCCGAGGGCAGCTCCCCGGAGCGGGCACGTCCCTGCCTGTGCAGGCTTCAGCCGTGCTCTCCCTTGCAGCTACGTCTCTCTCTGTGACAACGAGAAGACGGGCTGCAAAGCCCGGGAGCTGAAGTCGGTGTATGTGGACGCGGTGGGTCAGTTCCTCAAACTGGTCCTTCACCAGAACCACGCCAACAAATACAACGTGTACAATCAGGTAAGGCCGCGCGCCGTCCCCACGCTTCGCAGAGGCGTGTTCAAAACCTTCAAAGACGGTGCCTTCCGGAGGGACGCTGAGCTCTCCGGGAGCAGCCGCAGGGCTGGCGCGGACGGTGCACCCCGGGGCGTGGCCGGCGGGGTGAAGGGGACTGAGCCTGTGCACCAGGCAGGGCTCGCAGGGGCGCGGGAGGGTGACTCGTCCCTCTTCCCTCTGCCACTGCTGCGTGTGCTCACCAAGGACACTGGTTCTGGTTCCGTCGTGGTTCAGCCACAGCGATTCTGGGAGCAGCGGGGTGGAGGGGGGCGGGCTCAGGCGAGAAGACTGACTTAGACCAGGCGTGCGAATTTAGGGTTTCATTTCGTTGTCTGAGTTGCCAAGACCGTGTAGGTGTGACCCCGTAGCTAACTCAAGCAGATAGGTCATTGTGAGACTGTGTTAAAATGACCAGTTTTTAGCTATTATTGTTTTATGGTCCTTTAAACGTTAAAACAGCCACTTGGTTCAGCATTAGAATATTAACACATCATTTGTAATAACCACACTTAATAATTCTGTACATTAGCATGACATTTTACAGTTAATGCATTTTGACGTACCACGTCCCATTTGATGATGGGCCAGCAGTTCGTTGTAAGGGCGTTACGTATTGCCCGCATCTTATCCTTAATTTCTGTCGATTTGCTTTTCCTTAGGTTGCTTTGGTTGCGATAAACATCATTGGAGACCCTGCAGATTTCAGTGATGAAAGCAATATTGTAAGTTTGGAAAGTTTCACTCCTAAAGAAGAGAATTTATTTCTGGTGGGAGGGGGCCTTTATTTTTGTCACAAAAAAAGTATCATCTTAAAAATCGTTGTAAAATGGGCTTTGTTTTACTCACGAATTGAGGCCATCCCTCCAAAAGACTAGGGTCATCGACGCTGCCAACATCTTTATACCAAGACGTCTCCCCCTAAGGCCGCTTGCCATTGCCTCTCAGAGACTGAGCAGACCTTTTTGTTCCCAAAGGCCTCTAGAAAGAAGCTGATCGACCATTATATAGGGCACAACTCAGAGGACCCCGCGCTGGAAGGGACCTGCACCGGGTAGGAGCCCCACCCTGAGGCATTCGACTCCTGTGGCTCCTCAGATTCGCGGAAGCGCGCATCACCTCGAAGGGCGCCTAATCCCAGGGCCTCCGCAGGCAGCTTAGCGCGGTCAGCCAGGGGTGAGGCTGTCTTAGATACGCTCCGAGATTAAGGTCACTGTTTTGTTCAGCACGTCTTCATTTATTGTTCTTCAGAGGCGACTTCATTTCTTGAGCATGCAGGTGTTACTAGAAAGTTCCTGAAATGCGTTTGGAAGAGATCTCCCCAGCCATCCCTTGATAGTTATCCGCACAGGCACGTGCACAAGTAATAACTAAAGGTATTAACTGACCCACATTGTCAGCTACTAGAGACTTTATTTCACGTCTTCTTTAAAACTGTAAGGTAGCGAGAACTCCGTGCCCTGTTCATTTGCGTGCACAGTGCTGACCGGTCCCTCTCCATGTGCCTCCGTCCCCTGCCTCCTGCCACGGCCACGTTCGGGGGCTCGGTGGGCAGGGAGGGGCAAGCTAAGGAGTTAAGTTCGCATGGCCCTTGGCACCCTGTGTCCCTGGGGCACCTCCGTGGGATGGAGAGCACCCTCAGCACCTGCCCGCTGTCATTAAAGCAGGAGGACCCCGCTGCGGAGGTGCCGGTCTGAGAGGGGTCAGGATGATGCCCAGCCCCCTTCTCTGACCTCCGCTTCCCAAAGAGGGGAAAGGTAGGACGCTGCGGTGTCAGCAGAGGCCCGGGCGGGCCCGCAGCCTCCAACGCACTCCACTCGCGCTGCGTGGAGTCAGAGTCGCAGCCCTGATGCTGCGGCCTCCGCCTCCACCGCTCCCGGCCTGCGTAGTGCAGACCGAGACTCTGCGCTCGCTCAGGGGCCGGCCACGCCGACATGCCCGCGGACGGTGCGCCTGGCTCCCAGCCGAGGCCCCGTCCCCTGTCCCTGCAGGCCTGCCCTTTGGGAGTGCCCCTTGGCCTGAGGGGACGGGCAATGTCCATCATCAGAACTTGTGAGAAAAGCCATTTGCCTCACCTGCACCAGCGCCCCACCCCCACCCCCACCCAGGCCCTGCCTGTGCCCCCTGGAGGGTCAGCCGCCTGCTCACCTCCGGCGGTGGGGGTGGGGGTCGGACGCTTTGGGGACAAGCGCTGAGCAGAGGTGCTCACCCACTTCTGACAGTGTGTCACTGTGACGGCACCGCCGCCCTGCTGTGGGGCAGGGACAGCCAAGCGCACCGACAGCTCGGTGTCTCCGGTGAAGGTCGTTCAGGTTGTGTCCTTTGCTGTCAGAGTCAGTTCTCTGTGCGGTGGGCCAGGGGGTGGCCGACTGCAGGCTGCCTGTCCCACCCCATCGCACGGGGCTCCCGGAAGCAGGGGCGTCCCCGAGAGGCTGTGAGTGCCAAGGCCATGTGGTGCTGGACGCGGCATCCCGCAGTTCCCGCGAGGGCGGCCTGTGGAAAGTGGGGAGACCTGCTGTGTCGGGCGATCACCTGGGGTCCTGATGCGGATATCCCGTGACGTCACTTTTCTCTGTGTGACTTTCACAGTGAAATGAAGACTTTGTTTTCATCTCTGGGACTTCAGGGCAAAGTGACTTGGACTTGAGTGTGGTCTGCATTTTGGTAAAAGGTGATCTTGTAGGTCTCATAGGTGCAGTAGGACACGTCACTGTGTAGTCATGTGGAGACAGAGGGATACCATTCGAGGCTGCCCAAGCTGCCCTGGCCACCGCGGCTGGTGTCGCTGCTTGGGGCCAACTGCCTGCATTCAGAGGGGTAGTGCATGTGTGGGGGGGCGGTGGGAGTGCTTGGTCATTGGAAAGGTGACGTGGCCCCATGTCGTGTTTGAGTTTGTTAGTGTACAAGTTTACCAAGCGACTTCTCACGGCAAATAACAGTGTAATTAAAACCTAACTCTGAATAAAGACATCCACGTTGAGCTACCACGTGGCTCTCTCCCTCCCAGGAGCTGGTGGAGCAGGTAGGGCGACGCCAAATCCTGCCCCGTTAACACCTTGCTACGTAGCTAGGCCGGTGTCCCGTCCTGATGCTGGGCCCAGAGGAGCGCCAGGGCTGCCGTAGACCTCGAAGGGGAGGACGGGGTGAGGCTTAATCAGCCGGGGCCCGGCCCGGTACCTAAAGGGTCATTTATTCCCGGAACGCTTTCTCTGGTTACCTGCAGACTCGGTGCTGCATGACAGTGTTTGACACTTTGGGGTACAGTTTAGTAGAAGCGAATCTTTAGTGTTTGTCGCAGTTTCCGTGGCACAGGTGTGAACGCCTAGACTCCCCTTGGCCCGCCAAAGCGCACTCTTTGGGGTGAGGCTCAGTTGCCATTGGTTTGGGGTCTGTTTTTCCCCATCTACAAGTGATTCGCATACACGTCATGTCCCCTGTGCCCAGCACAGCACCTGGCACAGTCTGCGCTCCGAGTAGGTGTGCAGTGACTGAACGAGTGCACGTGGCCGTGACCCCCACGCGCGGTGAGACAGGGCTCGGGGGCACAGCTGTGGAGTTGGGCACCCGCTCGCACTGACGAGCCACATGGCCTCAGCCGGCATCCGGCTGTCGCTGTCCAGCACGGTAGCCCCACGTAGACAGGGATACCTCTGAAACGTCCGTGTTTCTCTTTCAGGAAATCCGACTACATCTCTCCACTGGATGACTTGGCTTTTGACATGTACCAGGACCCCGAAGTCGCTCAGATCATACGCAGATTGGATGAGAGGAAGCGGGAGGCCGTGCAGGAGGAGCACTACGACTACGCCAAGAAGCTGAAGCAGGCCATCGCCGACCTGCAGAAGGTACTGCCGCGGGGGCGGCCTCTGCGGCCCGCGCCAGATCCTCACGCCGCCCCTGCCGCCCCTCTCCCCACGGCTGGCCCACGCCAGATCCTCACGCTGCCCCCATCACCCCTCTCCCCGCGGCCGGCCTGTGCTAGATCGTCGCCCGCCCCCCCCATCCGTGGCAGGCCTGTGTTAGTCTCGTTAAGGGAGCGGGTTATTGGGAGTCTTGGAGCTCGGCGTGGGGTCAGAGAGCTAAGCAAGCAGTCGTGGCCTGTGAGCGCCTGAGTGAGCTCATGGCGCAGCCCGTGCCGCGCCTCCTCAGCCTCCCTTCAGACGTCACCTCCAGGCGCCACGTTGCCGTCAGAACGATAGCAGCACACCAGACACCAGAGACGTTTTAAACGTTGCCGCGACCTCAGCAAGCAGCGTGCGCTTTGCAGGGAGTGTGGCCCGCCCTCCGCCTCCTGCGCCGTCCCCCAGGGTGACGCACAGGCGGCCGTCTCCCTGTCACTCAGGCATCACCTTCGCCCTTACCTTCGCCCTTGGGCGGGTTGGCCCTGTGGGAAACAAACGCTGTGCCGCTGTGCCCCAGGTCGGCGAGCGGCTCGGCAGGTACGAGGTGGAGAAGCGCCGGGCCGCGGAGGAGGAGGACTATGACCTGGCCAAGGAGAAGCAGCAGCAGATGGCGCAGTTCCGCAGCAGGGTGTACGAGCAGCTGCAGCTGCACAGCCTGCTGGACGCCGAGCTGGTGGGTGCGCGGGCCCCCGGCTGCAGGTGGGGGGCCCGGAGCCCATGAGCACTGGCCGTGCTCACAGAGCTGGGGGCCTGGGGGCCGTACGACCTCGCACAGCTTGGGTCCCGGTCCCGCTCGCCAGCTGCAGCCCCGTGCGCCTGCGTCAGGGAGCGCTGGCCCTGCCGTGCTCCTGCCGGACTCACGGTACAGGACAGGAAGTCGGGCACGGGGGAGGTCTCTGTTCGGCTGCTGTCCCCAGAGTCACAGTTCCTCGCCTGTGACAAGGACGTGCCCCGGGGAGAGCGGAGGGAGATACCCCCGGTGGCAGCGGCTGGTGGAGAACGCGCTTCACGGGGCGTGTGGCCTCCGTCGTCACTCCCCTCTGGGCAGGTGGCATACTCCCACGTTACAGGCCAACGGCCAGGCCCAGGGCCACAGGCGGCGTGGCTGAGCGTGTGGACTCCGGAGCTGACTGCCAGAGTCCAGGTCCATGCCCCGCCCCCCTGGCTCTGTGGCCTCAGACTAATTCCTTAGCCACTCGGTGCCTCAGTTTCCCTGGCCCGTTTACCAGGAGGGTAAGAATGGTGAGGATTAAATGAGACGCTCTGTCTAACGCGCCTTCAGCCCAGCGCCCTCACTCACAGTGATGCTGCGGTGACACGGCGCCCTGCTTCTGCGGGCGTGACAGCAGTGCCGGGTGTTGCTCACGGGTAGCGGGCCCGGCCGCACGGGTGCGCCTCCCCACTGCAGTGCCTGCTGCACAAGTGCTCGCTGACACTAGCTGTCTGTGACACTGTCTGTGTCGCTGTGCAGTCCACGCAGTGACCTGCAGATGCAGGCGAGGGGACGTGGAGTGACTGCGGGACCGTGGTGCGATGGCCAGTCTGCCTGCCCACGCACCGGCCCACAGGGCCGTGAGGCGGGTGGGTCTGCTGCGGCCGTGGCATTGGAAGAAAGTGTCCCTTTCTTCCGCAGATGCGACGGCCTCTTGCTCTGCCTCTCCAGCCCCTCGTTCGTTCTGGCAGTCCCCGTCACCAGCAGCCAGCGCGCTCCCCACCGCAGGGGGACAGAGTGACGGAGAACCGGCCTGCAGAGCCTTTCCTCCCGGACCAGCTCTCGGCGCAGCCTCCAGACGCTTCTCCGCAGCACCGCACCGCAGACCAGTCCCCGCCCGCCCCGCACCCGCGACTCAGGACCCGCGTAGGTGGCTCGGTTTCGGGTCTTGTGCGTTTTATTAGCACATCTGCAGGGGGGCGCATAGTGCTGGCTGCTATCCCAGGGCGAGGGGTGTATTCGGGTTCAGAACAG
>NW_011888957.1:716529-731277 GCF_000151845.1 Pteropus vampyrus
TATCCCAGGGCGAGGGGTGTATTCGGGTTCAGAACAGACAAACCCCTTCCTGTCTTGCCTTCCGGGAGAGGCAGGTAAATGTCGAAGCCAGGACGGGGTGACGTAAGTGACCAGCACGCAGTCACGCCTCCTGCGGGCCCCGTCCACAGCCTGACGTGCCAGGCCCCCACGCGCTCCGGCCCCCATCCGCCGGTGGTCTGGGCCACGCAGATCTCCCTGAGCCTCTGCTCCCCACACATATAGACATGCAGACATCTGCTCAGAGGGTGGTTACGTGTCTGACGTGACATCACCTCAGAGCACCTCAGTACCGGCCGTGTGGCTGCCATGCCCGGTAGGGCCGCCTGCGTGGTGAGCAGCAGGGAAACCGGCTCCCACCGGGGTTTACTGACTGTGTGACTGGAAACTCAAGTCCACGTGGGCCTCAGGGCTGGTCTGATGTCGTCGGAAGCTCGGTTTCTGCCTATCTTTTAACCCCGTTCGTCGTGGTCCCGAGTCACCCTAGGACTGGCAGCTGTCACATGGCCCTCCGCTTCAGGTCTGAGGGGAGAACACATCCCATTCTAAGCAAAAGTCCCCGAGTTAACGCTAATTAGCTCGGCCTCAGTCACAACGCAGTTTCTGCTGACGCGCGGCCGTGCGCCCAGGGAGCCGTGGGGTGGAAGGCAGGACGCCCGGTGGACACAGGCACGTGCCTGCTGCAGCCAGAGGCCTGAGCAAGCGAGAGAGGACCACTGCTGCCACGGCCACCCCACGGCACGCCTCCGCGCGTCACCGCCACGTCGCCGGTGACGTCTCGTTTGTGACCTGATCGTTAGAAGTTATAATCAATACTTCACTTTAAAAACATTCTAGTTTCTCCTCTTTCAGTATCGGTCTTGTTTTACAACTATGAGCAAACGTTACATCGTGAGAAACTTAATCTCACGTGTGACACGCACTCAGTCTCTAGTCGTCCCAGCAAGTGTTAAGTGTGAATAAACGGTGATCCTCGTCTGTCCAGCGTCACCGTGGCACTGGCCTCTGAGACGACGCAGGAACCACTCTTTCCACCCGGTCACCCGAAAGCTGGCTACGTGTTTACTGCTCCTGTGTCTCTGTGCCCCGTGGAGTGCCAGCCATGAGGGCGGGGTCCACCTGCCCCGCGCTCTGCTGGGGCACGAGGGCCTGGCACGGTCCGTGCGGTCGGCGTCAGCTGAGGGAACGGGGCACGGGACAGACCACTGCCTCTGCGGAGAAGGCCGCAGAGGACCTTAGCTGGGCTGTGTTAGTGGGGACAGTGAGTACTGGACAGTTTAAACTCAGGCTCAACACTTACTTCTAAGTCGTAAACTAAGAAAACAACAGAGGTCTTGTCAGAAAAAAACGTAATAGCTTTTACTATAGTCGCCCACTCGTCAGCTGAACTGAAATTGCGAGCAGTAAGTAGTGACAGGCGGCAGCTACGTCACTTTCGGGGCCTATAATGAGTTCAGAAAGGGCTGGAAACCCTGGCCTGAGTGTTTAGTTACCTCCTATTATATAAGTTATTCTGATCTGATGATACTGGTATTTAGCAAAGTACCTCTGTTCGGACCCGGTAAGTCCAGAGCAGTAAGCCTGCAGTGTAGACGGTGTGTGTTGGTGGGTCCGCACAGGGGCTCTGCCACCAGCCGCCCTTCCTCTACCCGCTGCAGCTGGAGGCCCTGCCCTACGACGAGCGGCCTCTCCCCGCTGTCCACAAGCCACCGGGGGTCGCAGCCGTGGAGCCAGAGAAGAGCGATGCGGAGGTCAGCGAGGCGCCCAGAGGGGGCGCTGCGGGCGAGCCGGAGCCACTGACCGAGAAGGCCCTGAGGGAAGCCAGCGCGGCCGTGGACGTGCTGGGAGAGACGCTGGTAAAGGAAGCAGCACGTGTGTGGGAGGTGACGCGCGTGGTGCGTGGCTGAGTCCGGCCATCCTGTGGGTGGCGGCATCCGTGGTGTCCTGTCCCCAGGGCCCCGCCCAGCCCTGTAGACTCCCGCCCTGTAGACTCCCTTTGGCCTCTCTGGGGAGTCACTCGTGTCACATGCGGCCGCCCCACCTTCCGACTGCCTTCCATGTTCCCCGCATCACCTCTTCCAGAGAACCCTGTCTTCTCGTGATACACCCGAGTAGGACAGCTTCCGCTTTGCCATTTTGGCCCTTGAGTTGGGCCGGCTCGTCCGTCTTCCGGGAGGTCCAGGGGCCCAGACGTCTCCTCCCGCCCATACACGTCCCCTCCCACCCGAGCTCCCGAGGAGCCAGTGTGTTCCCCTCCGCCTCCCCGCTGTCCACTTCCGCCTCCGTGCACAGTGACGGGGTGATGGGGCGCTGGCTGCAGCCTCCCGCTCTCGGCACCCCCCAGGTCTCCCCCTGCTGTGACAGAGGCGGGGAGAGCCCCAGGCTGTGTAGGTGACTCGGTTGACTTCCTTTTGTCCTTGTGGTCCAACCGAAAGGTCCCTCGATGATTACTGACCACGTGGAGCAGCAGAAACATAAGCTGGAACTTAAGGTCCCCTGAGTGCGTGTTCATCTCAGTGGGCGTCTCACCCCCCTGGGTGTTCACAGAGCTCAGCTCCCTTCTGTCCCGGGGCCCGGCGGATCCCCTGGTTCCCAGCTTGAAAGTACCGCTCATGGTGGAGCTGGGGACACATTCTGTCTTCCAAACAGTCTTAACTTTCCCGTGTGAGAAACCGTATTCCTCTGAGTGCACACATCGGCCCCGCGGAGCTCCCGCTGTCAGGAATGGAGGCGCAGTGCGGGGTGGCGGGGTGTCACGGTGTCACAGGCCCGCCCGCGCTGAGCACGGGGCTGGCTGTGGCAGGTCGCGGGGGCCTACTCCAGGACGTGGTCGCACCGGGAGGCCGCCCTGCTCGCCTTGCACAAGCGGCTGATGGAGGCGCCTGTGGGGACCCCGAAGGAAGACCTGCGGGGCCTGCTGCGGGCGGCCGTCTTCCTCATCCGCCGCGCCATCAGAGACATCGTGACCCCGGTGAGCCCCGTCCCGTGTCCCGGCACGTGCAGTGGGATGCCCTGACGTTCCCCAGGAGGTCACGGCAGCCCGAGAGGCTGCCCGGTCGTGGCATCGCTGTCTGCCAGCCCAGCGGTGTCGCTGGGGATTAAGGCTCCGGAAAGGCAGCCACAAAGAGCCTGTGTGCCGCCCCTCATCGTCCCCCTCCCGGTCTCGAACACGCCTTGTCTGTGCTCCAGCGCCAGCGATCACAGAGGCTAGTGCAGCGCGACTCCTAAGCGAGCAGTTCACGTTCGTTTCTCATGAAACTCGAGGAACTTGAGAGTTCCTGCTGAGTTTCCCCGACCTGCACGGGTCTTGAGAATGAACATCGCAGTGACATCCCTGCCCGTGGTCCCCCCCGGAGCTCGTGCAGCTGAGCAGTGCAGCTGAGCAGGGCCGCTAGATCGCGGGCAGTGCCAAGTGCGGTGACAACACGCACTGAGAGCACAGCGCTGTGTTTAGAAACCAGTTTTCAGTTTCCCGTTTCCGGCCCCGCAGACAGCGTGTAACTCTCAGTTGGACGGTCCTGTTTATTACTAGTGGTAAGTCTCGTGTTTACCGTGAGCGGGATTCAATTAGAGTAGCTCATCTGCTTTCATCACCTTTTTCTTAGGTCTTTCAGGCTTCTTTAAAGTTGTTGAAAATGGTGATCACACAATATATTCCTAAACACAAACTGGGCAAGCTCGAGACAATGCACTGCGTGGAAAGAACGATCCCCGTGTTGCTCACCAGAACGGGAGACTCTTCTGCTCGTCTCCGGGTTGTGGCTTCAAATTTTATTCAGGTATGAGAGTCGCCGTGAGGCCTGAACCTGTCGGTAACGAGCAGGTCCTGCAGAGGTCCGCCCTTGTTCAGGCGCATGCCAGGGTCCCGCCTGGGCCCCGAGCGCGACGGCTCATCCTTCGGGCGTCGTTCCTGTACTTGTGCTCCGGAAGGTCAGTTTTGTCTGAGACGTAAACATTGACTAAAAGGTAGAATTGGGTTTTTCTAGTGTTTCTCTGATTCAACACATGCTATTAATTTTTGAAATAATAGAATTACGTGGAAAACTAAATCAGAATAGAAAATCAGAACTAAAAGAAATCAGCGTAACCGTCTTGGTGTGAATGTTTTCTTTCATCGGATGAGCGGGCGTCCGCCAGGCCGGGGTGTGGCGGTGCTGGGCGCAGTGTGTCGCTCTTGCACCAGAAGCGTGAGGAGGTGTCGTGCTGCTTTTAAAGTAGCTAATGAATTCATCTAGCCTGGGAGGTCTCATAAGGCCCATGTTTGGGCTTCAGAAAACCCGCCATTTCCTTAAAATGTTACATAAAATGTCGTGAGTGTCGCACCTTTCCTGAAAGGGATTCCAAAGCTTTCAGAATTTCTCGAAGGGGTCACTTCGCCAGGAAGACTCATTGCTCCCGTTCCGTGTCATAAACGAGTTTTCAGGGAAAATGAGTCAGTAACACCAGTAAGGTGAAAACCAGCCGCCCTCAAGTTCTACGATACACTCTTTGTTAACGTAGCTTGGAACCGGGGGGAGATGTCATCTTTCAAAAGATGCTGAAAATGAAAACATTTTCATTTCGTTGTTTTTAAGCCGAGTTGATTTCTGAGTAGTTTGCAAGGGCTGCGATCTCCTCTCTCTTTGAGATGGTCGTAGTGGGAGATCACAGGGTTAATACTGTGGCCGGCACCAGCAAGCCAGTGGGCTGCCTTTGAATTCACACGGCTGTCATTTAGGGAGCGGCCTGCTTGTACTTCCACGACGAGTGCTCACCTTCTTTCTCTCGTGTTCGTAGTCACTCATAGGCCCAAACGTAAGTGAATCGTGCTGGTAAATGAGGTGTTTATTTAGGGAGTGAGACCTGCAGACCTGTGAAAGACAGATGTCTTTCTGTGTTGAACTTTCATGCTTCAGTGCTTTGTCCTTTCTGCCTCAGACTAACTCAGTGATCGTCATGCATCATTGTACGTGTCGGATCTTTTTCAAACCCGGGCTGTGGAGAGGTGTGTGTTTGGAGATGTGAACTATGGGACGAACTTATGTTTTCCATCTGAGCCCACGAATGATCTCGTCGACTGCAGCATCGCCCACGTTTCGCTCTGAGCTGGCATTTAATCAACGCTAAAGCGATGCCCCAAAAGCAGTTCCTTGAGAGTTTCAGAAAATAGACAACGTTTTTCCTGAGGTCGAGAAATTCTGAGAAGAGAAACCCTAAGTTTTCAATCATGTTTTCTCTAAAGCTTTCGTTAATCTCTGGGTGATGATGGTTTTATTCCTTACGTTTCAGGTTTTTGTCTGTACTCATTATTTTATCTTCAGTAGAAAGGTGACCTCGCTGATCAGTAATTTTACTACCATTTGTCACTGTCATTTTTTTAAATTACTTTATTAATTGAGGAAACGTTATTTTTTTCTTGCCCGGTTTTTCCTTCAGCGTTTACCTTGAGGATTATACTAAATTGCCTCTAGCATTTTCCCATAAAAATTAATGAGTTATGTTGGTTTTTACAGGAGATGGCCTTGTTTAAGGAAGTTAAGTCTCTCCAAATGATTCCCTCTTACTTGGTCCAGCCATTAAAAGCGAACGCTCCCACTCACCTGGCCACAAGTCGGATGGAGCTCCTGGCCCGGCTGCTGAAAGACCTGGGCACCGAGGGCTCGGGCTTCACCGTGGATGACGTGATGAAGGTAAGCGCATTGCACGCGGCACGCCTTGTGCGATGCTCCACCGGGCCTCAGAACTTGAGATGGTGCCTGGAGAGGTGTCGCCACAGTGTTTGTCGAGTGAACGAATGAGGGGCTACAGGGAAGCCACATTGCCCCACCCAACGAAGGAGCGCACGCGAGGCCTCCGGCGGTCTGCGGTTCCCTGAGCTGGTACGCAACGCAGACAGACCCTCGTCCATGCCGGTCAGCCAGTATAAAGACCGCACACCCATAAGAGGTACCCGCCGTGTGCGGGAGTGTCAGGTGTATTTTTTGTGCGTTGGACAACCTGACGAGAACACGGAAGTTACAGGAGAGAGACTTCCTGCCAGCAAGACGTGCCCTCAGGATTTGAGATGCGCGGCGGACGGCGTGGGCACGGTCAGGTTCTTGGCCAGCCGTGCGTGTGGAACGCGCTCGCCGTGTGGCCGGCCCCCCCACGCGTCAGGTGTCGTGTGCGTTCCTGTGGGGGTCGGCCTGGGCGGCGTGGCGTGACGTAAACGTCACCTGTCTCCTCTGTGGATTGCACACACCCGTGGACCTGACGTCGTCGGTCTGCAGGGACCGCGTACGGGCTGCTTCATCCGTGAGCTGTGCGCATAGCAGTGCGCGTTGGCATGCCGCCCGGGCTCCAGAGCCCGCAGGCTGCGGCCCAGGCCCCTGCCCACACCTCTCCACGTGCCGCTGCACACCGGGGCGCAGCGGGCTTTCTCACCCGCACCTCAGCACCTGCCGCGGGAGGCTCAAGCCCCGGCCCCGGCCTCAGCCCCCTGCACGTCTGACTCGTCCTCGTGCGCAACGTCTCCCGTGGGTGCCAGGACGCGCGCTCCCGGTGTCCAGGCCAAGCCCCCGGCCCCCCCACCTGCTCCCACTCGGTCCCCCATTTTCGGCAGCGGCAGTCCCATCCCGTGTGCTCGGGGTGCAGGCCTTGGAGTCGGCTTTGCCCCCTTCTTCTGTCCCAAATCTCCATCAGCAGATGCTGTGGGCGCTCCCTTCGGGTGCGTCCAGACCCTGGCCTGTCACACTCCACTAACCACGGGCTCCAGCCACTATCCCCCTTACCCAGATCATGTCACAGACACCTCATGGACGCCCCATGGCCGCCCTTGCCCCCGCCCCTGCCTGCAGGCTCGCCGTCCTTGTCCCCACCACAGAAACGTGAAGCCTGCCACGTGGTCACGGCTTTGTGTGGCAGCGCCCGCTGCAGAGTACAACTTAGAGTGCGTTAGGTAAGCTGTGCCACACAGCTGGCCCCGAAATTCCTGTCGTGTGACACAGTGACCGCTTCCTGCGGCCCCTGTCTCAGTCCAGCGTCACCGTGCAGTGCGCTTCCAGGACAGAAGCATTCTGCTCCATGCAGGTGTTCAGGGACTCCGTTTCCTCCGAGTGTGATGTTATCGGTTTTCACACGTGATCTCTGAGGTCACTAAGTAAACAAGGTGACTAGGGGATTGTGAGTGGAGGTTTGCTCCAGCCAAGCCTGCCCCACCCCCGTTGCCATTGACCAAGGGGGTCCCATCCTAGTTCTGGAGCCCGGGAGGAGGCCGTGTGCCGACGTGGGTCAGGAGGCCAGTGTCCTGTGTGTGCGCCCACGTCGGCCTGTGGAGATGCTGACGGTGTGGGTCCAGACAGAGGAGGAGGGACGAGTAAAGAAGGAACTGGGCTGGGGCAGGGTCCTTGAGTAGCCACGGGGACAGGGCTTGGCACACACCCTGAAGGGCAGCTCTGAGCGGGGTGGGGACCTGCCAGCCCCCTGGCGGGCGGTGTCAGCTCAGAGCCGAGAACAGGTGAGGAGGCCTGAGAGGCGAGAAGGAAGCACGCGCAGACGTCTGAGGGGTGACGCTGCAGGCCGGTCAGCTGTGCAGTGCCAAGGTCACCGTGGCCGGGGGGCGAGCCCAGGGTGAGAGCCCAGCATGAAGCAGGCCGCTGCCACAGCCCGCTCCGCCTGGGGACACAGGACGGGCCCGGGTGTTGAGGGCGCGCGTGGCTGCACGTCGACTTTGTGATGGACCGTACCGTCCAGGCTGGACACAGGGCAATGGAGACCTGAGCAAAGGGACACATGGGAGAAGACTGTGGGGTAGGGAGGGAGGACTAGGGTCCCAGGGGGTTGAGTGGTCGGGGGACAGGAACACAACGTGAGCCGGAGAGGTAGGAGGTGACGGTGGCGGGGGCTTCCTTCTGGTCAGTGCTTCCAGAGGTGCCGGCAGCCGCGAATGCCAAGGTCAGGTGGGGGCCGCGGGGAGCGAAAAAGTCCAGGAGTGCAGGACCAGCGCCCACAGGACAGTCGGGAGGTGTCCTCAGTCTGGGCCGGGGTAAATGTGTGGTGCCGTGGCCGTGTGACAGTGCCGTAGAGCTTCGGGGGAGTGGAGTGGAGCGTGGCGGATGAATGTTCAGGTCATGCAGACGCGATGCTGGGCAGGAGCAAAGAAAGTTCCAGATCAATGAGCTCCGTGCGCCGTTCGCAGCATCAAAAAGCTGTGCGCACACTCATGAACGTGTGCCCTTCGTGGAGAGGAGCATGCCTCCGGCAGGGCCACGCCTCCAAGGGGGCCGAGAAGACTGTGGGCCCCGGGACCTGGGCAGGGGACACGGACAAGGGACGAGCACGATGGACAGTGTGTTACTGCTAAAAACCAATGAGGTCCCAAACAAACGTGGCAAATGATAACGCGGGTTCATCGAGATGGTGGATCCTTGACGTTTATTATAATTCGTTTTCTCTGTGTTTGCAACATTTCATAACAATGTGAAGCTACGGAAGGGTGTAATCTAAGAACTGCTTGTTAGTATGTACGTGGAAGGAAGCAAAACACGCTGCGTACCCGGCACGCGCTCACCTGTGTGTGTAGGGTAATCGGAGTGAGGAAAACTATCTTAGTAGCTGGCATTCTGTGGACGTTCTCTATTTTCCAAATGTCGGTAACGTGTCTGTGTTTCTTTGATGCTGGCAAAAACAAACTTCCTTGTTTTAAGAGCCGAGACGACCAGGAAGCTCTCCCCGCTCTGTTTTCAGTTCGCGGTGGGCGCCCTGGAGCACAGAGTGTACGAGGTCCGGGAGACGGCGGTCCGCGTGATCCTGGACATGTACGAGCAGCACCGGGCTCCTGTGCTGGACTACCTGCCCCCAGACGACTGCGCTGCACGCAGGAACGTGCTCTACAAAACGCTCTTCGAGGGCTTCGCCAAAATAGAGGGCAGGCCCACAGACGCCGAAGTGAGGGTGAGTTAGCATCTGAAATCGTGACCTCGGCCTGTGTCGCAGACGCGGCTTGACACGCAGATGAACGGACAGGTCGTTCGAGGAGCGGCGTGTCTTACGCTGTGTCCCTGGGCTCAGACCCCGGCGCTGTCCCTTTTGCCTGTGTGACTCAGCGTCCTCGTCTGTAAACAGGGATGATGATGGCGTGAGGACGTTTTCAGCTTTGTCTGTCAGTAAACGTTTGTTAAATTAATTTGGTGGTTTACTTTTAACCCTAGTTACGTGCTCTGTCTCCGTGACTGTCGTGATGTTTAGAAAACACAATCGATGTACCATAATTTGTTTCCCAATTTCTAAGACTATCCTAAAAAACTATTCTAATAGAAAGATAACTTTCGTGCCAGGCACAGAAAAAAGCGGCTACAGAGGAAGCAGAA
Organism: Pteropus vampyrus; assembly: GCF_000151845.1. Taxonomy (NCBI): domain Eukaryota; kingdom Metazoa; phylum Chordata; class Mammalia; order Chiroptera; family Pteropodidae; genus Pteropus; species Pteropus vampyrus. The sequence goes on from NW_011888957.1 coordinate 725,874, forward strand.
AAACGAAAGAAAGAAGAAATTAAAGTTTTGCAAGGGCAGTTGGCAGCGCTGACAGAAACGCAGGCGGGAGTCGTGGTGGGCAAGGTGAGCCGGCTCCCCCGCACTGCGCTCTGGGTCGGAGTCTGCGTGGCACTAGCCCCCCTCTGCGTGGCACTAGCCCCCCTCTGCGTGGCACAGGCGGACGGGCGTCGCGGCACTAGCCCCACTCTGCGTGGCACAGGCGTCTTTGTTGTTCGTTGCTTTTCATTCTGGGGCACTTGAAGGGCGCCCTCGTCAGCCAGTTTGCATGCTCCTCATATTGGGGAGAGCAGACAGGCTGTGGGGGCCACTTCCTCCCGCAGCCCCCACCTCTGTCAGAGGCGGTGGGAAAAATAAGCCTGAACGTGGAGCTCTGATTCCCACGCGTCAGAAAGGAAGGCTGCAGGCAATTGGTCCACATGGAGAAGCCCTCAGCCCGGGCCTGCGGGGGGCCCCACAATGGCATCAGGCCGCGTTGCACGGAGCAGACCCATGCTCCTTCTCAGCTGCCGGCTCCTGGGATTTCAGTTTTGTGCCCCGACTTCATGACCCAGTGCCTTTAAGCTGAGAGAAACTTCCTTTTAGAGAAAGAAAGGAGAGGGAGCGGGGCATTGCTCAGGGTCGAGTGGGTCCCCGAGGCCCCGCCCAGCCCGCACGGCCTACCCGCAGGCCTGCTGTCGGGAGGGTGGTCACGCCCAGCGTTCTCACCACTTCCTCGCTGAAAAGGGTAAATGAGTGAGAAGGAAAACATGGCTGGATGTGTGTTAACGTGCCTGTGACAAAGCCACAGGAAGGCTCCAGCTCGGTGCTGGAGGGTCAGAGGCAGCCGTCCAGGAATGGGAGGGCCGCGGGGTCCGGGGCTGGGCGGCCGAGCCTGGCGGCCTCGCAGCCTCGTGGCGTGTTAGCTCTCGGGCATCGTCGAACTCGCGGTCACCGCCGCAGGTCAGCGGGTGTTACTTATCGTCCCCGATGTCGTGCAGAGGAAGAAAAGAGCTTAGGAAACAGTGACTTACTCAAGGTCATGGACTGGTCAGTGCTCAGGCCGGGATGGTCCCTTCCTCCCTCCTTGCGTGAATGACCCTCCTGCAGCCCGGCCTCACGGAGGTCTGTGGTGATGGCACGTGGGTCATCGCCCTCACCCCTCCTGGGGGGCCTCGGCCGGCGCCTCATCGTTCATCCAGCGTGGAGCCCCTGCTGCGTGCCAGCGGCGACCTGGCTCTGGGACTGTCGGGGACTGCAGCAGGCAGCGCTCAGGGCCCGCGCTCGTGGGCCGACGCTCCAGGAGGAAAGAGGAAGCGGCAGCGCGGACACAGGCGTGGCGGGTGCGGGCGTGCAAGAAGGGGCTGGACGCCGGCCCGCTGTCCTAAGACGGTCAGGGAAGGCGTCCGGCCTGGGAGCGAGGAACCTGTTCTGTTTTTCCATTGTAGTAAACTATGCGTAACACAGAATTTACCATTTTAACCGTTTGAAGTGTACAGTTCCGTGCCGTTAAGTACGTCCGTGCTGTCACAACCATCAGGACCATCCACACCCAAAACCTGAGACGACAACATTTTTAACATTTCCGATTACTCCTGAGTTTTAGGAAAAAACGGATTTAAAAATTACTAATAATTTTTCTAAGCTGTTCAAAGCATAGATAAAGCAAAATTTTAGACTAAAATTTTACTTTTGGCATTTTATATTGTCTACTGCAAAACATGCAAATTCCTTTTACATTAATAGGAATTTTCGTGATGCCTAGAATCCAGTTACTTAAGTTTGCTCTCTGTACTCCATAGGCGTATAAATCTAGTGAGCCGTTCGTAAGTTTAACACTCACCCATGAGGTGTACAAATCTAGTGAACGCTGCTCGTGAGTTTAATATTCACCCATGAAGTCTTTCCCAGTTGTGAGACTGTGTTCTAGGATGCATTTTCCACTTTCAGTGGTTGGGTTTGAGAGAAGTTAGTCACTGTCACGTGAAATGTGATTTTTACAGGCGCAGCAGACAGCACCCGTATGTGTGACGACCACTTATGTGTTGTGTATAGGGGCCCAGCTGTCCCGCCCTCCTGCACAGCCCAAAGCCCTGGAGCCCCGGCCCCGGCCGGGCTGCCTGCCCCCTGGGCGGCGTGGGCCAAATGCAGGCCCGGCGTCTGCGGAGACGACCGTGGCGTTTAGCAGGCCGGGTGGCCGGGAGAAGGCTCGGGAAAGCTTTTGCCAGTTTCAGGGTAGAGAGCGGGGGGCTGCGGCGGGAAGGCCAGGCCCAGAACCTGCTGCGGGCCACACGTGCCTCCACGTGCTCCGTGTCCCACCAGCTGCCACAGCAGCACAGCCCGTAACCACGGGTGAAAGTGCCGCCAGCAGCTCACCCCTCCTGTCCAGTCCACTGAGACCCATCTGTGTCACCAGCTCAGCAGAGCACAGGGAGGGAAGGAGTAAGGCCGAGGCCCTTCGGACAGGTCACCGCCTGTGCTGCGGGGTCCACCCCGGCCTGAACCGCTCGTCAGTCATCAGCGTACTGTGTGCCGGGCACTGTTGCGGGTACTGGGGATGCGGACAGGAACGCCCTCACGGCCCTCCAGCTCTCACAGTGGGGACAGTGGACAAGACACACTGGAGAAATGGCTGAGAACCGCGAGTGCGAGGGCCGTGTGTCGAGGGACAGCAGGCAGCCGGGCGGCCGGGGCACAGGGAACCACGCGGACGTGGGAGACACGTTGGGACAATGACCTAGGAGGCCGTAGGGGGCTGGTCCAGCGTGGCTGAGCACGGCTCTGCGATCCGCCTGGAGACGCTGTGTGAGCAGCAGGGCCGGGCTGACGGCAGGCGCCTGGGGCCACCGCACCAAGGCCGTGCCAGGCCAGGGACTGGCGGGGCACGTTGCAGTGGGTACAGGCAGTTGCAGGGGACAGGCTGAGTCCCGGGAAGGCACAGCCAGGGAAGCTGGGGAAACACACGTGGGGCGCCCTGGAGCCGGGCTAAGAAGGGGTGAAGGGCTGCCGAGCCCACAGGAGGTGAGGGTGGACACTGCTGATGGGTGAGCCACTTGGAGGAGGTGGCGGCCGTGACGGAGAGCGGTCTCTGGGATTGCACAGCAGCGGGGAGGGAGGGGCGTGGTGGGGGGAGCTGCAGACCGAGTGTTGACGACTCAGTCCTGTTGTGCGTTGATAGAAATTCTGGAACGAAACCTAAGAATAGGTAGACCCACTTGTCACTGATCCTTCTGGTTTTTTGTCTTAGGACAAAGGAAGCCAGGCCATGAAAGCAGAGAAGCCAGGTACGTGAGCCGCGGTCGAGAGGCCGCGTGGGGGCCGCTGCCGTCCATTTGGCCGCCGCCTGTCCACCCACTGCGTCCCGGCGCATTTCGGGCGGCATGTAAACACTCCCACCTGCATTAACTTGCATATTTTTAACTGCGTTTCGCATACTGGTTACTAATTTTTAAAAAGCTGGTTACTAAATCTTTGAAAATAGGTTCCGCACCCGTTATTTAAACTGCGTCCCCTTTCATTTTTCCAGATGCTCAGAGGCGGGAAGCGGCCCCACCTAAGGCTCCGGAAGTCGCGGACGATCACTGTCTGGACAAGTGAGTAAAGCGGTCATCACCCTCGGCGTGGCGGTCAGGGACCAAGCACACGTGAACGCTGTGCAGCGAGCCCCTCCTCCCAGCTCACGGCCATGGGGACCACTTGGTTCTTTTGGCAGGTTTTAAATCTGGGGGGCTACTCCCCAAACCAACCGGCATTAGCTCTGGGCGGTCAAGGCGCCCCTCCTTCCCTGCGCCCCAGTGGAGGTTAGCAGCCCACTTGTCCAAGTGCTGGGCCCGCCACAAAACGCTGCAGCAGCCGAGCCTCTTCCCTGTGGGGAGCCGAGGCAAATCACCGGGGAACCAAGGGAAAGACTCAAAGCGCCCTTTCTGCTCCATCATCCTGACGAAGTCAGAGTTTATCCCGCACGCGGCTGCGGGAAGCCGCCTCCATGGCGCTTCAGCACGGGCCACGGGCGCCGTCCGGCCTTCTGCGGCCCCTCCCAGGGCCGGCCAGGCCACCAGCGAGGAGAGGGAGAGTCACGTGGGTGTGACGGGTGTGACGTCTGAGCTAGGCCTGAGCCTGCACCCCGCCGTCTCTGTTCTGTTTCAGTTTGTGCATTTTTTGCGGGGAACGGAGCGACTCCTTCACAGACGAAGGCCTGGACCTCCACTACTGGAGGCACTGCCTCATGCTGACGCGGTGCGACCACTGCAGACAGGTCAGGCTGGGCGCGGGGCTTGGTGCTCTCAGGGGAGAAGGTGCAGAAGAGTCGTGGGGATGCTGTCACCCCGTGCTGCTGTGGGGTGCTGCCTCCTCCTTGAAGGGTCACACACTTAGAAACGCTCGAGCGTCAGAGTCACAGCTCGGTCCTCGTCACAAAATGAGCACTCCCGAGCAGCCCCACCCGGGCGGCCCTCGGAGCCCACCCCGCCCCCCAGGTCACCCTGTCCTGCCCGCTGCCCCCACGGCTCCCTCTCCGCGCGCTGCGCGTCGGCGGAGCCAGGCAGCTCGGGCTTCTCGCGTGTCGTGTCTCCATGCGCCCACCCGTTCTCCCGCGTTCGGGGTGCAGACCGTGTGGGTGACGTTGCTGCGGAGGGTCCTGCGCACGTGCTCTGGCGCACGCGTGCGTGTGACACGCCTCTGGCCGCGCCCGTGACCAGCTGCAGAGCCAGGCGGGCAGCGCTCCGTGTCCTGGTGATGGGTGGCACTGCCCCCCTCCTCCTGTGAAGCTCTCTCGTCTCCTGCCCGTTTCTAAGCTGCCGCCAAACTTTTTACTGATCCGCACTCGCTCTTTGCACACCTGGCTGCGAGTGCTCGGCCGGTCACATGCGTCGCGCCGCCTTCCCGCTCTCTGTCCGGCCGCTCGTCGTCTCGAGTGCCCGTCAGTCACGGGAGCCTTGCCCTCAGCGCTGCCCGCCCGTCAGCCTCTTCACGGGTGGCGCCCCCTGCGTCCCGCCTACGTCTTCCGCTGTCCCGAAGTCCGGTCTCTCTCTGAAGCAGTGGACCTTTGGTAAAGAAGGACAACTGCGAGGGAAATGAACTTTGAGCCCCCTCGGGGCTCTCCAGCACGAGTGGCCACCAGTGCAGGGTCACATGCAGACCCCCGACCCCCGCGCAGGCGGCTGCATCTGTGGCGGGGGGCACGCGTCCGTGGCGTGAGGTTTGGGGTGCACATAGGTCATTCCCGCCCAAGGCGTCACGACGGCGAGAGCAGCACGAGCCCCTGCGATCCTGTTCCCGCGCACGTCCTCAGAGGTGGCGGGAGCCAGGATCTGAACCCCAAGGCGACACGTGACCCCTGAGCCATTCGGCCCCCTAACGCAAGCGTCACGCCGCACTTCACGTGGCCCCCAGCCCCACCCTTAGCAAC
>NW_011888957.1:732122-740783 GCF_000151845.1 Pteropus vampyrus
CGAAGTCCGGTCTCTCTCTGAAGCAGTGGACCTTTGGTAAAGAAGGACAACTGCGAGGGAAATGAACTTTGAGCCCCCTCGGGGCTCTCCAGCACAAGTGGCCACCAGTGCAGAGTCACATGCAGACCCCCGACCCCCGCGCAGGCGGCTGCATCTGTGGCGGGGGGCACGCGTCCATGGCGTGAGGTTTGGGGTGCGCATAGGTCATTCCCACCCAAGGCGTCATGACGGCGAGAGCAGCACGAGCCCCCTGCAATCCTGTTCCCGCGCACGTCCTCAGAGGTGGCGGGAGCCAGGATCTGAACCCCAAGGCGACACGTGACCCCTGAGCCATTCGGCCCCCTAACGCAAGCGTCACGCCGCACTTCACGTGGCCCCCAGCCCCACCCTTAGCAACAGCCTTTGCACACTACTAAGGTGACGTGGCCCGACGGCCACGGGGTCTTCAGCGCCACGACTAAACGGCCGCAGGAGCTCTGCGGGGTGGGCGCCAGCGATGACGTGTGCGCTGACTGCCACACGCAGGGTGCTGTGCGACGGGACGGGGACGAGCTCGCAGGGCAGGCGCCCGGGGCGGGACGCGCACCGCTGTCCCCAGCTCTGTGCCGTGCTCTGTGTTCCGGGTCCAGGTGGTTGAGATAGCCAGCCTGACGGAGCACCTGCTGACAGAATGCGACAGAAAGGACGGGTTCGGACAGTGTTTCCGCTGCAGCGAGGCCGTGTTAAAAGACGAGCTGCCCAGTCACGTGAGAGCGAAAGACTGCAGCCGTGAGTGCCCGCGGGGGCGCCCAGTGCCTGTCCTGGTGTCCTCCCAGTGCCCCAGGTCTTGGGTGTCCCCCAGGGCCCCTGGTCCCGAGCGCTCCCGGCTGTGGGACGGGCAGGGCCGGCGTCCGCAGGCATCAGGGCTCCACCCTGTGTCCCTGCCCCGTGCTAAGGTTTCACAGGACTCACTAACTAAACCTCACTGACTTGAAACCGTTTCAGCTGCCAAACCAGAGAAGCTGGCAAACCGCTGTCCTTTGTGCCACGAGAACTTCGCACCTGGAGAGGAGGTGAGGGACCCGAGCGGGGTGGGCCGGGGTCACGTGCCAGCGCTGCCTGCACGGACACTCCATCACCACGCGTCCACGTGCGGGCCTCCTGAAGCTTCCGCCCGTGTCTCTGTGGGAGGCTCCACTCTTGGGGACACAAGCGCGAAGCAGGTCCATTTTCTTCCAGGCTTTGCTTTTATTGACGCGTTGGGACCTTAGCTGGTGTCTTGGCCAGATCTGTGACCTTCCGGTCTCTTTTGAGTGATGAAACTAAGCCCCGTCCGGTTTGAACAGTCCAAACTGTCCCCTCTCCCTTGTTGGCTTGGTGTGGGAGGGGCCACGTCTCCCTCCTGTGTTGGGGCTCGGGACAGGGACCAGAGAGCATCAGGAGCTCTGTGCTGGTTGCTCCGGCTAATGTGACAGCAGGAGCTGCCCTCACGTGCCAGGCGGCCGGCACGGAGCCTCAGGGCCCCGCCAGGACCCCGCTGTAGTGACCTGCTTCTGGTTCAGCCACTGCTTTAATCGCCTTAGCCACTGCCACCCACCGTCCGACCACGGCTGCTGGGCTTCTGTCCCAGCCCTGCAGATGAGGTGCCAGCGAGATGGCTCGACGCCAGCGTGCCTTCCACGTTCTCCGACCACTGAACACTTGCAGACTGGAGGGCGCAGATCGCCCCCAGCCGCTCTCAGACCCTTCATGCCCCGTCCTGCTCCACTGAGGAGCCGCTGGTCCAGGGTTTGCCACAGTCTGCTTGCGGACTGACTGTCCCCTGCGCGCGGGGCTGCAGGCCCAGTCGGGTGCAGGTGTCACCTGGTCAGTTCTCTTTGCGGACACGGTGGGTTCTCCCGTAAGGAAGCGCGTGCCAGGGGCACTTTAGCAACTGCTGACTCAGGCCAGACCCCGACCTCCAGGGACCCCGAGGTCCAGACACCCTGGTTCTGCTGCTGCTCCACGCATCAGCTGGCCTGTCGCTCGAGGCAGGAGCTTCCACTCTGCTCCTTGGCTGCCCTGGCCGGACCTGGTCCTGGGAAGGCCGGAGAAAGTCTCATTCTCCCCCTTGTTTGCCGGTTTTCAAAGCTGCAGTCTGGGTCACTGCCCTTTGTTTTGTTTTGTTTGAGCGTCGTCATGGGGTCATCGTGAGCTGGCACCATCTGGGGTCACCACACTGCGTGATGCACCAACTGTCCCACCTCTAGCCAGGGAGCCTCTTCCCACGGCCCCGAAGGGACTCGGAGTCCCTGGCGCCCTGGGAGGCCCCACGCCGGGACAGCCCCTTCTGCGAGGGGCCCCGCCCCCTCCCCAGGAGCTGGCACTTCAGGGCCACCGTCAGGTGTCGCAGATGCCGCTCGCTCCCAGGTCAGCCGGTCCGAGGCCCCTCGGCAGACAGAGCAGGCGAAGGTCGCGATGAACACCTCGTCGGTTCACACTCGCACTGTGGTTCCGATTCCCGGCTGCGTGACTTTTCTGTCACCTCTCCTGTCTCACGTCTGTGTCACCTCCCTCCCCTGCCAGGACCCGCTTCTCAAGCCCCTGGAGATGTCCCCATTAGACCGCCCCCCCTGTTACTCGTTTACCTCGCCCGACCGCACACGTAGGCAGCCTCGGGTGGGGCCGGCACAGCCGGCCGTGGAGCGATGCTGGAGGGCACTTTAATGCCGTTCCCAGCTCTTTTGTCTCTGCCGTGTGTTACACTGGTGACTGTTTTCCGGTTACTGCCAGCAACTGTGAACACACTTTGGTTTGGTTTATTTTATACTCAGTTTTAGGAGATTTTTTTAAAAATTAAGTTCTGTAATTAGGTAAAACATGTCATTGGCTGCCAAGTCTGTGAACTGAGGCTGATTCAGAGGAGGCCAGAGAGGGCCGCTGGCCCTGCCTCTGCCCGCGTCCCCCCAGCTCGGAGGACAGATTTTTCACGGTTTCCTTTTTTTGCAGAAGCAGCTCTTGCATACACTCGCCTGTCTCGCGCTCTGTTTTTAGCACCTGGGAGCCTCTGTGTTTCTGGGATTGCTACCTTTACCGGCGCCGTCTCCCACACGCCCCAGTCCCCGTTCCGTGGGGACCGACTGTGTCTCTGAGCTGTGCAGACATTAGCTAGTAGCCCCCCTTCTTTCTCCTTAACTTCTTGTCCCCCCATCTGATTTGAGGTGAGAGCCTCTTAGCACGGCGACGAGGCCAACAGGCTTGTGCCGCTTCTCACCTGCTTTCCCCGTGTTCTAGTCACCTGTGCTGGTCACAGACCACCACGTGCTTAGCGGCTTGAACACCCACTTGGTGCCTCGCGGTGTCTGTGGGTCGGAGTCCAGACACGACCCAGCCAGGCCCACTGCTCCGGTCCTCGTAGGTGGCACAGTGGCGGGCCACGCACTCACCTGTGTGCTCGGAGCCAAAACACCCTCTTCCGAGCTCAGTCCAGGTGCTGGCAGGCGGTCTTCTCTGTCGTCGTAGGGCTGAGGTCCGTGTATTCTTGCTGGCTGTCCACCAGGGGCCTCTGTCAACTCCTAGGGGCCACCACGGTCCCCGCCCGGGTACTCCCCAAACTGCTGCACACCTGCGCATTCTTAAGTGACAACAGCCCTAGCTTGCCGTGTCCAGAGGTGACAAGCACCAAGGGGCTCCGTGTGCGCATAGGGAGGTGATGCCGGCATCCGCCCCCCCGGCCCCAGGGGACCTGTGCCGAGCGCCGGAGGCCAAGCAGGCGCCGGCACGTGTGGGAGAGCGCGCCGGGCCTGCCGCCTGCCTTGTCCTGACCGCGCCTGTCTCGCGACTGCGCCAGCGCCGAGGCCCGGCCCGGCCGACACACCGCCTGCTCCTCTCCTTGCAGGCCTGGAAAGCCCACCTGATGGGCCCCGCGGGCTGCGCCATGAACCTGCGGAGGACACACGTGCTGCGCAGGGCGCCCGCTCCCACGCCCGGTGAGCACGGCGGCCCCTCCCGCTCCTCATCCACCCAGCAGAGGCACGCCCCTCTGGGGTCCCCGCCCCGCCCCTGTGTCCTTGATCAACGTGCAGGCCAGTCACGTCCCCACCGTCCCGTGGCAGCAGACTTGGCGAACCTGCCTAAGGCTCTGCGGTGGCATTCACTGGGTTAACAGACCACGCCTCTGGGCGTCCAGGGCGCACGCCTGGCCCTTGGTAGCAGCTGTGTCGCCAGCCCCGAGGGTTCGGAACAGGCAGTTACGGGACCGACCGGGAATGACGCCCCGGCCTGGTTCATAAATTGTAATGTAACTGGTTGGTGTCAGATGTAGAACACCTTACAAGACCATGGTCGTTTTCACCAGAAGATTGTTCCTGACCAGAAGACCTGGGGTGTGCCCCCCACTTTCAGGTGTGGGGAGCTGAGTGGGGAGCATGGGGACAAACACAGTGAACAGCCTGTGCCGGGCCCCGTGCAGGGAGCTGCACACGCTGGCCTGTCGCCGTCCCCCCAAGCCTCACCGAGGCTTCCCGCTCGGACTGGCGCCTTGGTCCCTGGTGACGCGGTGCCTGTGTCTGCGTGTCTTGCTCCCTCCGCAGGTAGAAGCCCAGCCGTGACCAAGTCCGGGACCTCGGCAAAGGTTGGGAGCAAGATTCCCACCCCGAGGGGCGGCCTAAGCAAAATCTCCAGCAGGACGTACACCAAGCGATGACACGCCGACCTCCGTCTCCTCCGTCGCCACACGGGACTGAGCGGGCGTCCCGAGTGGGACCCTCTTCTCCTGGAAGCCACCCTTGGGTGCGGTGAGCCCCCGCCCCTGCCATCCCTGGCTCCTGGCCGCGTGTGGGACTGACCAAAGAACCCGCGTCGGGACCGCCCTCCCCGTGGCTTTGAGCTGGCAGGTCGCAGACTTGCTCTGCCTCGGGCCGAGGAGGACCCGCCATGCTGCTGGCGGGGGTCTGGAGCCGCTGCCATCCGCCCGTCGGGCGCTGGGGTGGGGGAGCAGTGTCAGTGGGCGCCCTCTCTTCTCTGGTGCCTGGAGGATTTCTGCAAACTGTCGCTCTGAACCTTGGCGGGCTTCGTCCTCTGGGCACCTGGCTGGACAGGAGGGCGAGCAAGCACCATGTCGCCTGTGCCTTCCCCCAGGCAGGGTCTGCGGAACCTGCGTTTCCCACTATTCCAAGAAATAAAGGTTAAAAAACAGCAGTTTCTGAGAACTGTCCCCCTCCAGCGCTCACGTCACCTGGCTGCAGCCCGCCCTGCCCTCTGAAAACCGTGTTGGGATTGGAACTGTAGGGTCACTTTTCTCAAACACTTCACGTGACACTTAAAACCAAAACAGCGACACCAGACCTGGGAGCCCGTCTCCCACCCATGGGAGTGGCTTGACATCCTTCACACCCAGGTCCCGTGGGGACAGCCAGTGCCTGTCTGCAATCTGCCCGAAGCACCCTGCATCCTGTGCCACACCTGTGCTCCCAGGGCTCCCATCACTAGCACCCCAAGGGAGCCGGCCCCGCCCTCCCCGTCCCTGCCGCTCCCCCCAGCACTAGACGGGCTTCAGAATGCCAGCCAGCAGGGCGTGGAGCTGACGACATGTGTGCTACCTAATTAGCGTATAAAATTTTTAACTCCCACCACGTCAAACAATGAAATACATGAACAACTAACAGCTACTGGAGTGGTACGTCCCCCGGCTTTATTAAGTCACCCGAATCTGCACTAATCAGCCTCCTGTTGGGTTAACGAATACCTTCCTGCTGGTCCACTGAGCAGCCGAGTAACCCTTAACCCTGTCTGCACCCTGCCAAGAAGCAAGGCGCGGGAGAGACGAGCTGTAAGGCTCACTAGACAGCGCCGAGTACAGAGGCCAAGATAATTCTAAAACAGCCCTTTCCGGCTTCAAAAAGATGTTGGCTGTTTTTTTGTTTTTTAATTTACTAATTATAGTTGGTGTGCAACATTGTACTGGTCATATCAGCTTCAGGTGCACAATATAACGATTTGGCATCTTTATACCTTACAGTGTGATCGCCCCGCTAATTATAGTGCTCACCTGTCACCGGCAAACATCGCGACGCCATCGACTGTTCTCGCCCTTCACCGCTCCCGCCACTCCTGGGCACTATTTTCTAATCCGTTTCCGAAGTGCAGATGATGCACTTCTTAAAACAGAACCACCATGAGAAAAGTTAACTAACCAAGAAATTATTCTTTTCTCCAAAACTTGTAAGAAATGTACATGCAATGTTTCCTAAATACTGTAATTTAAAAAAGATATTTGTAAAACTAACTCTTAGTAGCTGACGGCGTTGGCTGCATTTAGAACAGGTTAGTCCTGCTGGTTCCGGAAGAATCGCACATTTATGTGAAGTGACAGCTGGCAGTGATCAGTGGCTGTTAGAAACTTAACAGAGTGATTTGCCATTAAAAAACCAAGAATAAAGGATAAAAACAGAAAAGCACCTGTCAGCCCCTTTGGCCATTCGTCAGTAAATATCTACATTTGCAACAGTAACTAATCATTGAATTTTCATTCATGAATATGTTGTATTTACCATTATTTTATTTTCAAATGTCAAAATATTCTATCAATCTAATTTAAAAAAATGTATCTATAAATGTGGCATTAGAATATAAATGTAAATACTTTTAATGAAAATCTGCAACTTTTTAATATTTTAACATATTTTCCATTGTCTTTCAGGTACCAGAATAAGTAATATATTTTTGTCGTTTCAGAACTTAATTCACCCTGAGTAAATTAACATAATAAAATGATCGCTAAATGTTTGTCACTTTTATTCTGAGATCATAATCCGAAAGCAATGTGTAGGCTACATCCACCTTTGGAAACATGCAGGTGGGGCTGGGCGACACCGCGGACAGAGGGGCAGTGAATTCTAAGTTCCTAAGAGAGTTCGGGTCCCGAAATAAGTTATTTGTCAAAATGGATTTACTGCTGAAGGAGCTAAGAGATTTTAATCTACATACAAATTAGAGAAAATTATTGCCCAACTTTATCTCGTGGAATAAAATCAGAATGTTCTGTAAATGCTCTGATATTAAATGCTCAAGGATTCTAGCTCAGTCTCTTCGTGTGTTTTTCCCCACTGAAAGAGGGTCTTTTTACCAGCGGCAAGGCTATTTTGCATTTCAAATAAATAAAAATGTAGCATTTTCTGTCGATATGTGGTTTTAAGCTTCAATAATTTTATAGTTGTTTCTCTTTTGTTATAATGTAGCCTTCTTCCTTTATACAAAGGTATTAATTTGGAACATTATCAGCCTAAACGGCGGCAGCGGCGTGTGCAGGGGGGTGGGGGGAAGGGCTGGGCCTTCGGAACAGAAGACAGGGCAGTGCTGCCGCAGGGACCGGGGCAGCTTGCAGGCACACCCCGTATCGACTCAAGGACAGATGGCGATGGAGCCGAACACTTCCCATCGCCAGTGATGTCGCCATCACGTCTTAGCGCGACGCGTTCCTCACGTGTGCGTGCTGCTGGTGTAAACAAACTTACTGTGCCCCGGTCAGGTAAAAGGCCAGCACACGCCACGATGTCCAGTCCGAAACGCTTCGTGCCAATAAACAACTATGTCACACGTCACTGGTTTGTGTATTTACCATACTATACTTTTTATTCTTATTTTAGAATGTACTTTTTCTGCTTATAAAAAGTTTGCCATGAACAGTGTACCGGCAGCCTCATTCTTCTCGTGTCTACCGTGTCACGTGGTGGCGTCACATTCTCTTGTGCTTGGTTTAATCTCGTGTTCTGAATGCAGTGTAGCCTCATGCACAGTGCATATACTCTCCGGGAGTGTCCCGCCCACTCCCGCCCAGGCCGTGAGGGACGCCCCACCCACTCACTGGCCCCCAGGGCCGCCTCCAGTCCTGCCAGCTGCATTCACAGTAAGTGCCCGTACCCGACCGCCGTTTTCATCTTTTATGCAGAGATGAATCCACAGGCACGTTATACACGACGTGCAAAGACCAGGAAACTAACCTGTGGAGTCCGACGTCAAGACAGTGAAGCCCCTGGGACACGAGGGGGCTTTGGGGGCCTGATAATCACCTGTTTCCTGTTTGGGGGGACGCTTACACCATGTGTTCAGTGTGGGCAAAATTCACTTACGACTTTTCTGGGTGAACAAAGTACTTCAAAGTTCAGAAATTTCAAAACAAAACAGCCGAAAACCCTGCTGGGGTGAGGACTTAGTGAAGATGGGTGCTGAGGGCAGGGACAGGCGCCCTGAGCAGCTCCTCCAAGACCAGCTGGTCCCAAGCGGCCTCTCCGCCCTGCCTAGCCAGTGGACACACCGGGGGACTTGCAGACAGTCCAGCCTGTCAGAATTTCTAGAGGTGGACCCCGCATCACCCGTGTGTCATCTGGCAATTCCAACACAAGAACACGGATGTGTAAAAGAAAAAAGTGCACTGAACGCTGTTAAAAGCAGCAAGGATGGTTTCGACCAGGGCTGTTGTGACGGGAGAGACTGGGAACTCAACTCTGAACAGAGGGCGGCTGGGGGCGTGTGGCCACGGGGCAGGGCGAGTTACCAGGACGAGCGCGATCGGGCACGGCGGGTAGTGGCAGATGCCACCCCAACACTGCTGTGGTACCCCGACGATCTGGGCTCCTGGCAAGCGGCAAAGGCAGGGAGGCTTTCTCTGATCCCCCTCTGACTGCCTAAAACAGCCTCCCCCCC
>NW_011888957.1:741848-748216 GCF_000151845.1 Pteropus vampyrus
CCTGGGCCCCGCCGAGCCGCCGGGCCTCCCGCAGCTGCAGAGCCTCAACCTGAGCGGCAACCGGCTGCGCGAGCTGCCCGCCGACCTGGCGCGCTGCGCCCCGCGCCTGCAGAGCCTCAACCTCACCGGCAACCGCCTGGACTCCTTCCCCGCAGAGCTCTTCCTCCCCGGCGCGCTGCCCCTGCTCAGCGAGCTGGCGGCCGCCGACAACTGCCTGCGAGAGCTCAGCGGCGACATCGCCCACCTGGCCTCGCTCAAGGTAAGCGAGGCGACCCGGCGCGGGCGGGGCGAGGCCCTGTCGTAGCCGGGAGAGTGGAGTCTCGGTTCAGAGCTGTCCCCGGGGACGTCCCCCGGGGCGCCGGGCCTGGGAAGTTCGTGCTGGGCCGGGAAGAGCCAGCTGCAGTGTCGGTGCGTCTGGAAAGCCGTCCTCAGCCCGGGTCCCCCCACCACACCCACACTAACCTGGCCTGCGTTCAGGGCCATTCTCACCCCGCACCACACTGTTCACAGCTGGGCGTCACGTGACACAGTGGTCAACTGGCAGGGCCCCACGTCTGGATGTTTGTATCTCCAAATACTCCTGAAATGACTGAGGGAGCCCAGACAGAACGTGCCGATGTGAAATCTCGGATTCACGTCATGCCACCTGGTGCGATTTCGTATGTGACATTTCCTGTCACCTCAACAGCTTCGCGAGGTAGGGTTATTACAGCTGTTTTACAGATAGATGCAGGGGGTCGCCCAGAGTAAACAGCAAATAATTTGGGTCTTTGTCCGGGATCCTCTCGTTTATTCACCTTGGGTCTCCAGACCCCAGTGTGATGCTTGGCTTATAGCAGGTGTCCATTACATCTGCTGAGTTCAAGAGCTGGGCGGACGGAAGTCTCGGGGTCACCTGTCCAGTGTTCTTTCCCCTGCATCTTCTCTTTTTATTTCACTCTCGTAAAAGCGGACCTGTGGGTTTTTTTTTTTTTTCTTATTTTTTATGCAGGTTCTTCTTAATAAAACATGTATGCAATTTAGCAAATGATCTCTTGGCAGCAGACGTTACTTTTAAGATACCGCCAGCTCATTTTACAAATACCTTTATGTGTAAAGGTGTGTGCGTACGCGTGTGTGTGCGTTTGTGTGTGTGAGAGCAGTAGATGAGACCAGTCTCCAGAATGGCACATGCTTGCTGGCATTACCGGGAAGAAGCCCTGGGACCCCTTGGCCATCCAGGGCTGCGGGCTCCGCGTAGGGCTCAGGGATAACACGTGTTGCACAGCACTTTCTACTCCGTCTTCCCGTTGGCTAGATCTCTTGGTTTTCCAGAAGGTTGCTGAACCGGATGTGTAGCTTGATCAGCGTCGCGAGTGTGCTGTCGGTTTTTGTCTCTCTCTTCGAGCCCGAGGCTCCGACCCGTGGCCGCGCCATGCTCTGTGCACCCGCCTGGTGAGGCCGTCGTGCTTGATGGGCCCAAATGCCCTCTTTCGGGTCAAAGAGGGTCTCGTTTGCTCAGCCCCTGCCTGGGCCATTCTTTTCGCCATCTTCGTGCCTCTGTTGGTGCTCTGTCACGTGAGGAGACCTGTTTCTTGGAGAGTGTCACCCAGGAGCCACTTGGAACCCCTTTCGGGCTTAGACGTCCTTTGGGGGCCTTTCCTAAGGTGGCGCCTCCATGAGGAGCAGCCGTGGAGTGGCGCTGCTGCACACGCTGGGCTGTGAGGGCGGAGTGTTCTGTCTGGAGGGGACAAAGCCAGGCTCAGAGCAGACAGCCTGGGTTCCAGCTCCGTGTCTCGTGGGGGGGGCCGTGGGTGCCGACACCGGTCTGCTCGCCGTTGGGGACCCGGGAGGCTCCACAGTGCACGTGCAGAGAGCTGACGGGGCCCGTGCACGTCGTCCCCGGCTGCACTGACAGCTCCGAGACTTCATAGCTTAAAACGGCAGCTGTCTTGGGTGCTGACAGTTCTCCATTCAGGGTCGCTGGACACTCGCCTCCCCTGCCGTGGGCCACTTGTGTGGCCTGTCCGGCTGGCGGTGATCCCAGGGCCGCTCAGCCAGAATGCTGGGAGGTGGGGCTTCTCTCTGCCATCTTGGGACCTTTCTGTCCCCAGCAGCATCGTCTGACTTCTTATGTAGCAGCCCCGGGCTCCTCAGGGAGCAAAGACAGAGGCTGCCGGGCCTTCTTAAGGCTTGGACCTGGGACTAGTCCCCTGTCGCGTCCACCCCGTGCATGGAGGAAGTAGATCGAGCCCCGTCCAGATCTGTAGGGTGCTGGCACGTAAGGGCGAGGGTATCGGGGGACGTGGTTCCCAGGGCCACCAGAGAAGCAGCACCCAGGCCTCTGCTTGTTCTCTCCCTCTCACAGCTGGGAGAGTGCAGATGCTGGTGCCTTGGCGCATACTCCCCAGGGAGCTGGACCCGGGCGGTGGCCCCAGACCTTGCAGCTGTAAAGGCCCGACCCCGCCCCACTCCAGCCTCCCGGGATGAGGGAGCTGGAGACGGGATGAGGGAGCTGGAGACGTGGCTGCGCTTTGGCTGGCTGTCCCTCACCAGTGGGTTTCCTCTGCCTTTGGTGGCCTTAGCTTCGTCATTGTCCGGGCCTCGACCCTTCAGCTCGGCCTCCCCTGGGAGACGTAAGAGTGTGGAGTGGGCTTCTCCTGGGTTGTGTGCGTTCTTGCATGGGGTTCTGTTAGCCACTGGGCTCCACTGCCAGGGCTGCAGTGTGCCAAGGATGGCTGGCACTCTCGTGTCACTGCCCCCTGTATTTTAAGCGACTGTCACCCAGACCCATGACACTGCCCATCAGGGACTGACGGAGGGAGAGGCAGACAGGACAGAGGTGCCCCCAAACTTCTGAAAGGGGCCAGAACAGCCCATTGGAGAGAGAACAGCATCCAGATCGGTCCCATTTCTGCCAGGAATCGAGCCCACGCGTGTCATCCAGTGTCGCTCACACGTGGGACACGCCCTCTCCACGGTCAGGTTTCACAGCGAGATTGAACTTCAAAGGTGAAAACTGTTGTCCAGTAACGAGAGAAACTGAAGCAAAAAAAAGATACTTGCTCAGTTTTTACTTTCTCAGCCGTTGCCGGAGGCGGCGGGGCACAGCCCAGGTCCCCTCAGCCCGCCGCCCGCCAGGAAAAAGTGGTCCGTACCCACCTCCAGAGGCAGGGGGTTCGTCTCAGGCTCACACACCCAGAAATGTAGCACCTGTCCGCAGCAGCGTGTCCCACGCAGAAGCGACGTCCCCGGTTCCCGGGAGGCCGCTGGCGTCACAGTCCGGGGTTGGAGACTGGCTCTGCTTCGCTGGTGTCGCCGTTTGTGTTAAAGGAGCAGATGGCGTCCTCTGTGTGTCAGCTCTGGGCGGGTGCCCGGGGGCCATTCCTAGTGCAGTTCTGCCTTGTGAGTGACCACGGGCATCATGCCCTTTGGGGTCGGAGTGCTTCTCCTGCGAGAAGGTCACCGTTGGCCTCCTGCCTCCTGCCCCACCTGCACTTTGTGCCGAGTTCCCAGGCTGTGCGGCCAGGGCTCCTTTGGACAGCGCGTGCAGGTGGAGCCGTGCACAGAGCATCCAGGCCTGACCTTGCGACACCAGCCCCTCGCTGCCGCTCCAGCCTGCGGGTGGACGCATTCTAGGAGTGCGTGCACGTGGCCACTTCTGGTCTAGGTGGTCCAGCTGGCCGCACCTTCCAGCCCAGGCTCCTAATAACGCTACAGGCGGCCTCCAAGAGGGTGGCGTGCCGGCTGCACACCTGGGCTCCGAGCCCTGCAGCTGCCCTCACTGCGGGTGAGGAACGGGCGTTAGGAGACAGCCAGGTTCCAGGTGGGACACAGGCTCCGCCTCTTGGTGAGGGGGGTCACCTGCCTCGGGGTACAGTCCATCCTCCCCCCGCTGTCCAGCCCCCTCTGAGCGAGGAGAAGGGCCTGGAGAGGCACGGCATGGTGGCGGTTGTAAGAAACCCTACAACTGTGTGGCCCAGGTCCCCACTCAGTGGCCCCTGAGGCTGCTTGGTTCCCGGCGGCGACCGAAGGCCAAGACGCTGCCTGCTTTGCTTCCCGCCCTTTTCCTCCCTCAGTCCTGCTCTGGTGGCAAGGCGGACACCTCTGCAGGTGGCCCTTCCTCCTTCAGGTCCCGGCTCTGCCTTCGGTGGCTCACGCCGGTGACAGCACTGCACCCTGGTTCTCAGTTCTCTGACTGCTGGAGTCACAGGACTCAGACTTCCGTTCGAATCCTTCCTGTCTCGGGTCTGTGAAATTCCACTGACCGCGTCCTGTACGCCGGCCGAAGCAGATGGCAGCTTCCGAGTGGTCAGAGCCCCCGCGCCGCCTCAGGTCCTGATACGGTCTCACCGTTGTGGTCCACCTGCTGGCCTGTCACACCCAACCAGGAGCGACTCATCCCCGGCCACTCACACTCAGACTGAGTGTGCTTTGCTGTGAATGCGCACGCGGGAGCTGCCACCGGGTCTCGCTGGGACTCGGGCGTGGTCCAGACCGGCGAGAGGCCGAGGCAAAGCTCTCCTCGGGACCAACCTGAGCTGAAGCCGCGGGGAGTCCCTTGCTGCCCCTGTGGTCAGCAGCCAAACCAGAGAAGAGGGTTTCTCCTGAAGCTGAGGCTGTCCTGTTGCCCCCGAGTGCCGAGTCAGGCCTCAGCGGTGCCAGGCGAGGCCAGCCCTGCCTTCCCACCAGCCCTGGAGGGGATGGGGAGAAGGCCACTCGCATGCAGTGCCCCTCGGTCACGCTGGGAAGAGCGCGGGGCTGGGGGTCCTGTCCTCCACAGGAGACCGTGCACTGGGCGTGAGGACCCTACCCGCTGTGGAGGTGGTTCCTTCCGTGTCCGGAATCTGACAACTCCCTAGTGTCCCTGCTCCTGCCTCTCCCCACTCAGGTCGCTTCCTGTGACCGCGGAAGGTGGCTGCTTTGCTCGTTTCCGTTGTTTTGTCCGAGTCCGATCAGTAATGCAGAGAGAAGGTTCTTCCGCTCGGGCCATGGGGTTTCCCGGGCCTCGCGGTGCGGTCCCCGGGTCCCAGCAGGCAGGCCTGCCCCGTCGTCCGCGCACTGCAGCTGTGCGCGCACTGGGCACCGCTGGGCACCGCTGGGCTGGCGGCTCGGGCTCCGCGTGGCGGGTGCTGCGCTGCTCTCGCTGTGTGCGGCTTGGCGCGTGTCCTCAGCAGACCTTAGCCCCACGTTGTGGGGCGCCCGTGTCTCATCTAAAGCACTTACTTGTCACTGACCAGACCGCTCACTCCCCTCGTCCCTGTCCCCTGCGCCTCTGAGCTGTCTGTCTGTCTGGAATGCTGCTGCATTCGCTGCCAGAGGCTGTGGTTAGGACAGGTATTTGATGCAGGTGATCGGTGATGGCCGCTCAGACCGGCGCCGGGAGTGCCGGGCCACGGCAGCGGGCGGCAGGACCGATGTGGCCCTCCCCCGTCCCCGAGTGGCCAGAGTCCGGGAGCCTCATGTGTTCCCTGTGTCCCTTCCAGACGCTGGACCTGTCCAACAACCAGCTGAGCGAGGTCCCCGCGGCGCTGGCCGACTGCCCCAAGCTCAAGGAGATCAACCTCCGCGGGAACAAGCTCAAGGACAAGCGCCTGGAGAAGATGGTCAGCGGCTGCCAGACCAAGTCCATCCTGGAGTACCTGCGCGTCGGGGGCCGAGGGGGCGGGCGCGGCCGGGGCCGGGCCGACGCCGAGAAGGAGGACAGCCGCCGGAGGAGGAGGGAGCGGAGGAGGAGGGAGGGCGGCGAGGGCGAGGGCGAGGGCGAGGGCGACGCGGTGGACGGCGCTGGCCGGCTGCTGCTCCGCGTCCTGCACGTGTCCGAGAACCCCGCCCCGTTGACCGTCACGGCGAGCCCCGAGGTCAAGGACGTCCGGCCGTTCTTCGTGGGAGCCGTCGTGAGGGGCATGGACCTGCAGGCCGGGAATGCGCTCAGGCGCTTCCTCACCTCTCAGGTGAGTGCCCGCGGCCCGTGTGAGCGGGTGACGTGTGGCAGGACGGACGTGGGCCCTCAGCGTGTGCGTGTCGCCCTGGGCCTCAGGCCGTGGGGCAGCTGAGCGCACTCGCACGTCGGGGCACCCTGGGCGCCTCCCTGCCCCCACCCACGGCTCCGGGCAGTCGCGCTCCTGAGGACAGCTTGGTCGTGGGGGTGACCAGTGCGCCCGGAGTGCCTGACGTGGAGAACCTCCTGGTTTCTGCGCCGAACGATGAGTTCAGTTCCACCTCAGATGGAGCCGAAGGCAGCAGCTCTGGCCGGCACGTGCTCATGGGCCTCACGTCCCCCCTCTAGGTCTCGGCCAGACCGAGCGCCTGATTTGCTTCTTCCTGTGCAGTCTGCCCGTGTGTTAATACAAAAGCCCCTCTCTGATGTGAGAAGGACACGAGTGTGG
>NW_011888957.1:749451-753785 GCF_000151845.1 Pteropus vampyrus
CGGCACGTGCTCATGGGCCTCACGTCCCCCCTCTAGGTCTTGGCCAGACCGAGCGCCTGATTTGCTTCTTCCTGTGCAGTCTGCCCGTGTGTTAATACAAAAGCCCCTCTCTGACGTGAGAAGGACACGAGTGTGGCCCTGTGGGACAGAAGGGGCTTTGCAGGTTCACGCATTGCGTCTTAGGGAACCCTCCTGAGGTCAGGGAGGGGACAAAGGCTCGTGAGCTAGGAGTTTAGAACTCAGAGGATCCGCGTTTCGGAGGAAACATTCTAAGTCATGGTTTTGCTAACTCAGTCGTGACTTACTTTAAGATGGGTTCCTGAAAGTCTCAGGTGTTGTGTTCTAGAAAGTGCTAGGGAAAGAACGTTCTGCCGATAAACAGGTAGTTTTCCGAGGATGGTTTCACGAAGTGAACGTTGGGCGGGGGAGGCAGAGAAGGTGGGCAGCGGGGTGGCAGCGGTGACCCGCGGCGGGCTGGGCCTCGGAGTCACGCTGAGCTCTGCCGGCCTCCGCTCTTGTGCTGCAGACGAAGCTCCACGAGGACCTCTGTGAGAAGAGAACCGTGGCCACCATCGCGACCCACGACCGCGCGGCCGTCCGGGGGCCTCTGCTGTACACCGGCCGCCCGCCGCAGGACCTCAAGGTGACGCAGCGTCCCTCTTGGGCTCACGGTGGGAAATGCTCTTCAGTGGCTTTGACAAAGGTCACTGCTAGAGATGGCATCCGAGCATTCTAAGGTAGAATCAGACACCGCTCCCAGCAAGTACCCAGAGTAGGAGGCAGGCCATGTTCACAGCTGCTTTGCAGAGAAAATTTCTCAAGGGAGGTCTTAACTTGAAAGAGCTTTTCCTTCATTTGCTCACTAAACTTTGAACCAAAAACTACAGTCTGCATCCCAGTTGCAAAACCCCCGATTTGGGGCCACCTTGAGAGTGAGTTGCTGTCGCAGGCCAGCTCCACGTCTGCTGAACTCTGTCCGGTGCCCCGAGGCCCCGGGCAGCCTGGGTGTGACCTGGGTGTGAGCTGCACGCCCACGCTGCATGTCTCCTCAGCCGTCCAGGGTCTGCAGCCCCAGAAACGCAGCTGCGGGGAGGGCGCAGGTTCACGGTTCAGCTCCGTTTCAAAAGGAGTCAACCATGTGGGCATTCAGGTCCCTGAAGCGACCTCAAGGCACAGTGTGACCTCATGTGGTGCGGAGGGCAGGGGGGTCGTCAGCTCTAGGATGGTTGTCACCGCTCGCTGTCGTGGAGGTTAGTGGAGGAGAGAGTTGAGACGCATTGTTGGCGCTTAAAGCCAGGTTGAACAGGAGGACAGGTGTGGTTTGTGGCCGCGAGTTCCTGTGAGCTGACCTGAGGCTTCTACCTCGTAGCTCGTCCCCCTGGGGCGCAGGGAGGTCAAGGCCAAGGACCTGGTGCGGCAGCTGCAGCTGGAGGCCGAGGAGCACCGGAAGCAGAGGAAGCGGCAGACCGTCTCCGGCCTGCACAGGTCAGCGGGCTGGCACGCAGGGGCGCCGCTGGCAGCCAGGCTCCAAGGGGCAGGGGGGCTCCGGGCGCTGCAGGCCCATGGGGTGCAAGGACGGCCCGGCACACCGTCCTCCGTGTCATTAACTTTGCTGTTCAGGAAACTCCTAACGTTGCCAAAACTTGGGGAATCCCCCCAAAGCTCATTCACTTTACTGCCAGGGATTCTCACGTGGGCAGGTAGGAAATAGCGTTGACCAGTGTCTTGTGGACACGTCAGGGAGGTGAAGCCACTTCCGAGAGCCAGTGCTCGGAGTGCAGTCCTGTGTCACGTCACAGGAGGGTAGGGACACGGAGACAGGAGGGAGCCGCGTCGCCCACCAGCCCTGGGAGGAAGTGGCCAGACCCACAGCGTTTACCCTCATCTCTCGCAGCTGGGGACGTGGCAGGCGAAGGTCCTCGGACCTCCCTGCCGTAGCCCCGCTGCCACCCATGTGGACAAGGGCTTTGGGACGCTTTGTACCCGAGCTCATGACACGTGCTCTTGACCCTACGCTTACCTGGCCTGATGAGCTTTGCTTTGTCACCCGTCAGGTGGGTTTCGAGCTGCACCTGTAACTGGCGTTTCTCCCCCAGGTACCTTCACTTACTGGACGGTAAAGAGCGGTACCCCTGCCTCGTGGACGCAGATGGCGACGTCATTTCTTTCCCACCGATAACCAACAGCGAGAAGACGAAGGTGGGCGGCGTCCGAGGCTGTTACGTGCAGCGGCCACAGCGTCCGTCCCTCTGCCCCGGCACTGCCCCGTCCCCTGTGCCCGGCGTTCCAGTGTGTGTCTGTCCAGGGCGGGTGACACCCTGGGCTGTGCGACACTGTTTTATCGGGTTTTCTTCAGATTACAGTTGGTTTTGCTGGTGCCTACTTTGGATAACTCCTTTTTCTGAAATCTCGCTGGTTTCTTTTCAAGATTAAGAAAACCACTTCTGACCTGTTTTTGGAAGTGACGAGCGCAACGAGTCTGCAGATCTGCAAAGATGCCATGGACGCCCTCATCCTGGTGAGCAAGCCCACGGCGCCTGCCGGCGACCGGCCATGGGGGCAGAGCGTGCCCCGGGCTCCCGCCAGCCACGGGGGCTTCCTGCCTGGGTCGCCTCGAATCCCTGGGTTACAAAAATGTTTTCCATTTGCAGAAAATGGCAGAAATCAACAAGTACACACTAGAAAACAGAGAGGAGGGCTCGCTCTCAGATGCGGAAGCCGAGGCCCCCTCCGGACAGCTGTCCGATCCCAGTGCCGAGAAGGGCGGGGACTGCCAGCTGGTGGTGGAGCAGGTCCGGGTGGTGGACGAGGAGGGGCACCTGAAGGTCGTGTACCCGTCCAAGACGGACCTGGACTTCGCCGCTGCCCACGTGGCCGTGGCCCGCTGAGCAGCCAGCCGCAGCCAGAGCCGGCCACAGACGTCCGTTCGCTCGGCCTCTCCTGCAGGGCTCGTGTGGGGTGTTTAAATTATTCGTTGCGTTTTTACCTCGGCATTTTCTAAGATATCTGCATTCTTTGGTCAGTTTCCAAAAGTTCTGTCGTAGGGGTGTGTGCCACTTTGTCATGTGCTTAAATTGTTCTGTCTCTGCGGTTTTTACTAAGGCTTTTTATGAAGTTGTCCAAATGGCGGATTAGCTGTCCGGGTGTTCTGGAGTCACGTAGACACAGCCAGGAGCTGCGTCTGCAGAAGGCGACACTGGCTGGTTGAATGCTCGGTTCCAGGCCGAGACGCCAGCAGCAGGCATTCGTGGAAGGTGGCGTCTTTTACGGTCACACCATGCCAGAGGGCAGCTTAGACGTGTGCGGTGAATCAGAGTCCTATTAAAAAACAGTTTTCAGTAAATCTCCTAACGTTGCTGTTGGATGCTTAGGGGGCGGAGGCGCACAGAGCCTTCTAGCAGCCCTGTCTGTCCGGCCCGGCTGGGCGGTGAGCGGTGGGCTTTCAGAATCGCGCGCGAGCGAGCACCGTGGGGATGAACAGCTGGGGGCTGGGGCGGTGTGCGGGCGCCACCTGCACGTCGACAGCCGTCGGCAGCCAAAGTGGGGACGGCGGCGGGGAGCGCAGGAGGCCTGAGGCGGAGCCCAGCACCCTACGGCGTGTGCGGGACGAACGTGCCTGCCGCGCTGTCCGCTGTGCACAGGGGTCTCCGCTGTGAGTGGCTCGGGCCGTCTGCCGTGTGCACGTGTTCGCTGCGTGTGGGCACACGCGGGCGCCCCTGCCTGCAGCCAGCTGGGCGTTGGTGCTCCTTACTGACCTCACTGCTTTCCGGTCGGACTGGAGGACAAACCGACTCCACTTTCTGTCAGTTTAATGACACCGTTCGTTCTGTGGTCTCTGATCTGTCTGTAAAAGACACTTGTGTGTTTTGCCTTTTTGGGGGAGTGTTTCTTAGGGCCCCACTGAACCCATGCGTTTAGCCTCCAGAAGCAGACATGCGCGAGCTAAGACCCCACCCCTCATGGGTGGCACGCGACTCCCCAGAGCTCAGCCAGCCTGCTCAGGAGGCCGTGACAGGCTGCCCTGGACCCACCTGGCTCTCCGGTCGCTATCAAGCCATCCTGTTGTCCCTGGGCTGAAGCGGGCATGCCCGATGAGTCTTTCCTTCCGCTATGTTCCCCCCAAAACTTATCTACTGTCTGTGTTGGTGTTCCTGCTGATTTCATGCCCCTTGGGCCATCAAGGCTGCTGGCGCTGTGGCCGGTGTGGGGTCTAGGAGCCCCAGGCCAGGGGGCCAGGGTCGAGCTGCCCTCTGGGCTCTGGGGCTTGGTTCAGTAGCTACGTTGTCACATGTGCAGTCTCCGTGATGAAGCCACCAGCACATGCTGTACTCATT
>NW_011888957.1:754451-760486 GCF_000151845.1 Pteropus vampyrus
GGGGGGGCACATGGAGCCCATGCAACGGACACTGCACACCCACAGGGGCAGGCTGGGCACCCAGCTCTTCCCGCCTGAGACCTGCTGGTCTGCAGGGCGCACAAGGCATGATCAGATCCCGCTGGGCCCCGGACTTGGCCTCTGCCCTCTGCTGCTGCCCGCGGGCTCCCGTGACTCCGGGGAGAGGAGTGTGTGAGGGCTGGGGGCGTCCCCTGCACTGCTGGACCCGGCTCAGCGGCCACCCTCCACCTAGCCCCCAGTCGTGCTCCTCCCGGCCCCGTCCACCTCCCCACTGTACTCGGCCCTTCGCCAGGCCCGTCACCTCTGACCTGTCCACCAGCAGACGCGCTCCTCCTGCAGGCTGCTCAGGACGGTGGCCCTGGAGCCTGCAGGGTGTTCTGAGCTGTCAGGGACGGGTGGGGTGCAGGGGTGGCCGGGACCCCTCCCTGACGTCACCTGGCCCTGGGGTAGACCTCAAGTGGGCCTGCTGCCCCACAGACAGGGCCTGTGGGGTCCTGCCCCTCCAGCCAGCTCGGCCCAACATCCGGGACTTGCCAGGTGGCCTCCATCTCAGAGCCAAGGAAGCGACTGTACCTCATCTCCACCCTCAGCCCCGGGACGAGGATTCCTTTCCTGAGACATTTCTGGGAGGGGTCTGTGAGGCCGAAGATGTGAGTTTGCAGCGGGCGAGAGCTGAGCGTAGGCCCAGGAGGGGACTGAGGCCTGTCCATGGTCAGCTGAGAGAGGGACAGGACTGGCCACGTCTTGGCCCGCAAGCCTGTTCCTGTGCTCTTGCTTCCCGCTGGGGGACCCGGCCAGGATGGGTCACATTCCAAGGCCCAGAGCCAAGTGGGAAGGGCCAGGCCCTCCTCACAGGCCTCTTGGCTGCTGTCCACATGCCCTGCAGCTGGCCTCCAGCTGGCCTCACATCAGGAGGCACCAAGTTGCACCTGGCCAGGGACCATAGAGAGGCCATCACCCGTCCCTCATTCCATCAATGTTTAACGGCCACGTGTAGGCCCTCATCCTCCCACAGGGCCCGCCCCACGAGGCACACAGCCCAGGGACCGTCACGGACGCATCGATGAAGGGAAGACACAGTGGAGGGGCCAGGACAAGGGCCAAGGTCCCGCTCCGTGTTCTGCCTGGGGAACGTCTTCTGGGACGGGTCTCAACCTGAGAGGGACACACGCAGCTCAACCCCGGAAAGCAGAGGGACACGCGCAGCCATGCGCAGCGCTGGCAGAGGGCCCAGGGAGGACCCCAGCCTCGGGCAGCCAGGCCTGAGCCCCCAGCAGCAGGGAGGATGACCACCCCACAGGCCGGGGCCCTGGTCTGCAGGCCCAGCCTGGGTGTGTGCTGCAGCCCAGCTCACCAGGTTCCGTGTGCCCCTGGGTGGCTCCACGTGTGTCCTTGTGTATCTGCGTCCCTAGCTGCCTGTGCACCCATGCAGAGGCCTGTGACAGCCGTGCACACTGGCATCTGTATGTGTCCTGTGTGCCGGGTCTGCCCCTGGGGTCTTTGCGTGGGGCAGGGAGTCTGTGACTAGGAAAAAGCTGAGCATACAGAGGGGAGTCTGTGTATACGGGGTCCATGTATATGGCAGGGTTCTCGTACACGGGGGTCCCTCCCGGCCCGTGCCCCCAATCGCGAGCAGCCAGCACTCATTTGCATTTGTGCACGAAGTAGCCGGTGACGTAGCCCAGGATGAAGACGATCCAGAAGAGAGCCACCCCGCCCAGCAGCTTCATGGCGATGCCCAGTTTGCCGGAGCACAGCTTCTGGGAGAGCCTAGGGTGAGAAGCACCAGCCCATGAGACTCGGGCAGGCCCTGGAGGAGGGGGCCCTAAGGAGGGTGGCCAGGGCGCTCTGCTGGACTTGGGAGATGGGACGGAGCCCTGCGAGGGAGACGCACGTGGAGGCGGAGGGCCCGGGTCTGCCCGGACGGCTGGGGCGGGCACCCAGCCGGCGTGGAGCCACGGCCAGCAAGAGCGACAAGGCTTGCGTAGGGTCTGACCGGCCTGGGGGTGCAGGTGGGCTGGTCCTCACCTCTTCCAGCTCGAGGTCTCCCCCGTGCTGGACACGGCTGCCACGCTGACTTCATCCCAGCTGCTGCCGTCCCACCTGCTGTACTGGACGCCGCTGTCGGGGGGCTGCATGCTGGGGGCGGGGGGGGTGCGTGGGCAAAGGGCCGGCTGAGGCCTTCAGGGGCGGGAAGACCGGGACAGGCGTTTGGGACTGACTGCACGGCAGAGCTCGGCCCTGGGGAGGACAGTGATGGGGAGAGAGGTTTTCAGGGCGAGGGTCGGCCTGGGGTCCAGCGGGGCGGTAGGGAAGGCGGCAGGCTCCAGGTGAGCCGGCTCCTGTGCCCGCACCTGCCCACCTGCTGTACGGGAGTTGTTCAGACACTTGCCCAGGGTCACGTGGGAATTCCAGCCCAGGGGTCTGAAAGTCCAAGGACCCTGCCCTCAGGAATGTGAAAGGCCGAGTGTGCCCCAGCCGGCTCCCTGCGGGCCTACCCAGCTGCTCAGGACACCCTGGGTCTTCAGCTGGGGCCACAGCGACAGAGCCTGGTAACTGCCTTCCTTCTTCCCCATTCCTGACAGATAAGGCCCAGGGCCATCTCTGGAGGCTGAGGAGGGAAGGGAGGGGACGGAGGCTGGCACGGCCTGTACCGCTGGGGGAGGACGCCTGGCCGGCCAGGGCGGCGGCAGCTGTGTCCTTTGGCCTGTTGGCACTGCAGTCCCAACACCCCGCCTCCCACTGCCCGAGCAGAGCCAGGGCCTGCTGGGGGTCCGGGGGCAGGGGAGGCAGGCAACCGCAGGCCTCTCGTTTCTAGGGGCTGAGACTTGGCCCAGCCCCCCACCAGCCTGGGAAACCCTGACCTTGATCACAGGTAATTTTGACACAGAGACTTAAAGTCACAGTGGACGATTTAGATGCAAGAAGCTAACCCAGAAAGTCACAAAACCAGGCAGTTCTTAATCCCTGCCACGCCTGATGTTTGCCCCTTTCGAGTCACAGGCCAGCAAGGAGGACGGGGAGCCTCTCCAGGCCACAAAGCCTGCCATTCGGGTGGGGACCCTTGCTCAGAGGCAGCCACTCAGGCCAGTTCGTAGGCCTGCGGGAGGCCGAGTCTTTGTAGAGTGTGGGCTCTTCCTACCCAGGGTGTGTCCAGGAGAAGGGACTCTGGGCCAGCTGTCAGCCGCCTTCTTCACCGGCTGTCCCTTCCCTCCTGTGGCCAGAATCTTTACCTGTTCCAGGCAGCAATGTGCCAGCCCCAAGTGATGGCCATGGGTTAAGTCAAAGTTAATACCCTGGTCTCTGCCTGCCTTTGTCACTCAGATGTGGGCAAGGTGCTGGGGGCGGGCACAGCGGGGATGGGAAGACTTTTACTTCCATGAGAAGCAGCGCAGCACGTCCTTCCAGCCTTGACGTGATGGCCTGAGCGGCAGCAGCACCATTGCCACCTGGATATCCTACGCCACCAGCCCTGGTGGGGCTGTCACTGAAGCTACACCAACTGCCCACCTGTGGGCTTCCTGGTGTGAAGACAGACAACCCCAGTCCACTCAAGCATGGACCAGGGGGATCTTGTCATCTGCAGCATAACGTGTTCCAAACTGATGGAGACCGTGGCTCTCCAGTCGTCCGGGTTGGACAAAGCTACCGGAAGCTGGTGAGGTGCCTACAGCTACGCTCCCGAGGGCTTCCGCTAGTTCAGTAACTATGTCCAACCCCCACACAATGGACACAGCACGACCTGGAAGCCTGGGGCTGTGCAGTCTGGCACCAACACCTGCCAAGCCCTGGGAGCCTCGGGATAGCGCCGCCTCCGGGGGGGCTTCTGAGGGCCGGGACTAGGTATAGCTTAGAGCCTTTCACCCCCCAAAGCACTTCTGGAGAGCCCACAATTTACAAAGGAAGAGTCTTGGTGGGGGTGAAGGGGGTGCTGAAGCCTCTTGGGCCCAAGAAGACGGTCAGAGCCTGGCCAGTAGACCTCAGCTCCTCTAAGGCCGCAAGTCGGGGTCCTGTGGTGTCCCCAGGCGGCCCGCAACTGGCCACCCCTTGGCTGCCCCCAGGCGGCTCAGGCCGAAGATCAGTCCCCGAGGACAGCGCCCCCGCCCCCGCCCATCCCACTGTCCCAGGCTGGCGCTCGCAGGCCAGGTGGCTGCGACCTCGGATGGCCGGGGGCTGCCACACAGTGTCTCGCCCCACCCCACACCCCCGTCCCCCCACTCTCCCGGCTGCGCAAAGAGGCCGCACAGAGATCCCGGGTCTCACCTGGCGCCTCCGCCTCCGCCCCCGCCCCCGGCCGCTCCGAGTGGCGCAGATTCATCCCGGGCGCGGAGAAGCGCACGGAGCCTGAGCGGGGAGGAGCGGCGTGCGGGGGCGGGGCTGGGGCGGGGCGGGGGCGGGGCGAGCGGGCCTGCGGACCCCAAGCCCGGGGCCCTCTCCGACGGCTCCGCACGGCGGAGGAGGTGCGTGCTGCAGGGGCAGAGGCCGCAGGGGCGGAGGACCTGGGGGGCGGGGCGCAGGGGAGAAGGATGGGGGCGGGCCGAAGGGGAGAAGGGCCGGGGGACCGCAGGGGCCTTAGGGCGAGCGGCAAAGCGGCAGGGGGCCACAGGGCGACCTGCTCCTCGAACCCAGGGCGGACCAGCTCTCCAATCCCCTTCCCCACTGTCGTAGCCCCGCGTGGGCGCGCGGCCGTACCCCGACCGCACCAGGACGGGCTCGAGCGCAGAAGCGGGGTTCTGGAAGCCTCCGAGACGCCTAGGTTTGAACGGAAAGACAGGCGGCTGGGCTGCGGCGCCCTGGGGCCTGCGGGGCTCAGGGGTCGGTCACTGGGGCTCCAGGCTGCGAGGGGCCGGAGCGGCGGCCGCCCGCCCTCAGCGACAGCTGCTGCGCACTGAGAGGGCCGAGGGCAGGTGTGGGCGGAGCGCAGCGAGCAACGCCCCCGACGGCCTCCTGCATTCCGCACGTGCCTGCGGTGGGCCTGACGCAGCCGTCTGTGAGCATCACAGGCTCGGGGCCTGCCCTCCCGGAATTCCGTCCCACGAGCGGTGGTGGGGACAGCGGTCCCATCCTACCCACCACCCTACCCGCCGTCTCCCAGAGGGGCCGCACCAGCAAGGCCGGGCCCCAGGCAGGGGGCGCACGCGTCAGGGGGCCTCAGAGGCGTGTGCGGCAGGGGAGATGACCTGTGTGGGGTGGGAAGTGAATGCGGTAGATGGGCCTCCTACACCTGAGACCACCGGAGGGGACACCGCTCAGTGTGGGGTCGCCCCAGGAAGGAGCCATGGGTGCTGGGTCATGCTCTGAACCCAGAGTGAATTTTGAAATGGGGGGGGGGGGGGTGTCGATACATCCCAAGCTCCCCATGTGAGTCCTGGGGGAGAAAAAGGTGAGACTGTGGCGGACAACAGGGTTTAATTGGGAGTCAGTGCAAAGGCGGGCGCCCCGGCCGCCTCCGGCTGGGTCCCCGCGTGCGCGGGCTGGGACTACTTGGAGGCGGTCGCCTTCTTGGATTTGCTGGCGGAGGACAAGATCTCTGACTGCTGCAGGGGGGGCACTTTGACACCTTTCTGCTTCAGCTGGTTGTAGTAGTCGGTCCTCTCCGAGATGATTCTCTGGAAGAGGCATGCGAGCCGCCTGGGCTAGGACACCACCCCGCCCCCTCCGGGAAGCCGCAGCGGCAGCGCCGGGCGGGGAGGATTCACAGCTGGCTGTGCAGACTGAGCCGGGAAAAGCCCCAGTTTGTGGCGTTTGCCAGTTTCTGTGCTGAATCCCCGCCCGCCGTGGCTGATCCAGGCACCGGACCCGGGGCTGGGAGCAGGGCAGCTCAGCCCTCAGCCGGGACTGAATCCACTCATGCAGTCCTGAGACTCAGAGACCTCCGAGGCCTCAGGTCTGTCCCTCACGTCCGTCTGTCCTGCACCGGGAGGCTGTTCCGTCCCCTCAGGCCTTGACAAAGGAGAGCCTTCTTCCTGGCTCCTGGGTGGCCCCGCCCCCACCCTCCTGCTCTCCCTCCCTTC
>NW_011888957.1:761561-764043 GCF_000151845.1 Pteropus vampyrus
CAAAGACGGCCAACTCCAGGTTCCTCGAGTCAGATCTGGACCGGGCAATGGCGCGGAGCCTCTGTGTGCATTTGCCCTTCTGAGTTTGTCCCGTGGGGTGCTGCCTAAGGAAAGTGGGCCCCGACTCAGCTGCGAAGGGTTTGCCAGCTGCATCAGGCCGGCCAGTCGGCCACGCCCGCGGTCACCTGTCGGAGGATGAGGTTGTCCTTCTCAGTGAGTCCCGTCACCTCTTGCTGCTTCTTGTCTTCTCGGATGTTGGAGAACTGAAAGGCAGACGGGCCATCTCAGGGGACCCCGGGGCGGCGCGATCGCGGCTGAGACGCCCGCGTCCAACCCCTCCCTGCCCGAACTTCAGGACGGGGCGGCAGCGAGACTCCGATGAGGACGGGAGCCGGGAGACGGGGTACAGACAACACCGGGGCGTCCGAGAGCAGATTCGAGAACGCGGGATCCTGAGACGACCACGGGGGAAGCGGAAAACAAGCCCCATCCGCACTTTCCAGAGCCCCTGGAAGTGTCGGAAACTAGCGGTGCCGGCCCTGGGGTGAGGCGGCTGAGAGGAGGCAGCTCGATGTCGGAAACAGAGCCGCAGACTCGTCCTGACCTCGAGACGTCCAGTGCCTGCCCCTTCCACCCCCTCCCCCCGCCCCCTGCAGGAGACTGGCCGTCAGGCTCTGGATGTGGGGTGTGGGTGCCAACCGTGCAGGCTGCGGCCTCCTTCCCCACTGGGCGAAGTTCGCACATCTTAGGCAAGAAATCTTTCCGGTTTCCCAGATCCCAAGGAATCTACCAAACCAAGAGGAAAGACCTAAAAATACTACTTTTGAACTCTCGATAGAAAGGCCCACGCGCACCGCTGTGCCGTGAAGTGCAGACTGTCACCGTGTGCTCTGCCTTTGGGGCCAAAGCCTCGCACGAGTGACAGACCCAAACGAACTTACAAAAGGAACTCGTAGGGAATAGAAACGGCGCCGAAGTTAAAAACCACGACGCTCGTGCACACGCTCGTCGCGGTCAGAGAAGACACCGCCGTGGAGAAACGAGAAAAGGGAAAAGGAACATTCAGAGAAGGAAAGAGAGACCTGGGGCGTTGTGAACGTTATAACAAAATCAAAACTCAGGAGGAGGGCCGGCCAGTCGACCCAGGAATCGCCCAAAAGCAGAACGAAAAGGCGAGGGGGTGAGATGTAGGAGGGAAGACAGGAAGGGAAGGGGCCCAGAGCAGGGGGGCCGCTGGCCCCATCCTGGGAGGCTGGGGGACGGTTCGGAGGAAAGAGAAGGAAATCAAAAACGACGCCCACAAAGAAAACGCCCAGAGTGGACAGACGCAGGTTTCCAGCTGGCTCCTGGGTGCCCGGGACAGTGAAAAGAGACACTCAAGCAGGCCCGACTCCGTGAAGTTTCAGGACACCTGGTACGGAGACAGGACCCTGCAACTTTGCGGAGAGGAAGCCGCCACCACCAAGAACTATGTCATCTGAAAGCACACGGATCGGGGGGACCGGGGGCTCCCTGCCAGCAAGCCTGGAAGGCAGGAGACTCGAGCGAAGGCTTCGTGCTGCCGAGGGAACACGCCTTCCAAACCAGGATTCACCGGACTCCGTGGACGTGCAGGGCAGAGGCCCGGGCAGGCGTGTGGCGTCGCCTCGAATGTACCTTCACTCCCCTTCCCTCAGAAAACGGCTGGAGGATGCGCTCCAGAGAAAATAGGGAGTAGAGCAAGAAAGAGAAAACTGTGGGAACGCGGCGTATGAATCTTAATACTGGTCCACAAACTTGTGTTTCGGGGATGGGCACATGCTACCCACGGCTGTCCTCACCGCGGAAATGCAGCGTCAGCTCACTGACATCGTGACGGACTGGTGTTGGCAGGGAGCAGGGGAGGACGGAGGGAGCTAAGATGGAG
Organism: Pteropus vampyrus; assembly: GCF_000151845.1. NCBI lineage: Eukaryota > Metazoa > Chordata > Mammalia > Chiroptera > Pteropodidae > Pteropus > Pteropus vampyrus. The sequence goes on from NW_011888957.1 coordinate 763,468, forward strand.
AAAAATCTGCGCTGGGCGTGGGAAGCGTGCTACCTAGAGACATGGAGAGCGATTTCTAAACAATCAGCGAGAGAAGCTGGACGTGGTCGCCGAGGGGGAGGGGCGCACAAGAGGGACAAGGGTGGGGCGCACGAGGAGGACAAGGTTGGGGCGCACGAGGACAAGGGTGGGGCGCACGAGAAGGACTAGGGTGGGACGCACGAGGAGGACAAGGGTGGGGCGCACGAGGAGGACTAAGGTGGGGCGCACGAGAAGGACAAGGGTGGGGCGCACGAGAAGGACTAGGGTGGGGAGCACGAGAAGGACTAGGGTGGGGCGCTCCTGCTTTGTGTGACAAGCCTGTGGAGCTGTTTGGTTCTTTAAGCTCCGTGGGTAAAAAAACTTGCGTAGAATAAAAACTAAACACGCTTAACAAGGAGTGGGCTCGGCGGAGTGGTCAGCTCCCGAAGTGCGGGTGGGGCTCTGACCTCGGGGACTCGGGGGCCAGGAGATGCCTGAGAAGTGGCCAAGAGCCAAGAGGCCCAGGTGACAGGATGGCCTCTCCGGCCAGAGGGCCGCTGGGGGCGCGGTGGTGTG
>NW_011888957.1:764093-772268 GCF_000151845.1 Pteropus vampyrus
CGAACTTACAAAAGGAACTCGTAGGGAATAGAAACGGCGCCGAAGTTAAAAACCACGACGCTCGTGCACACGCTCGTCGCGGTCAGAGAAGACACCGCCGTGGAGAAACGAGAAAAGGGAAAAGGAACATTCAGAGAAGGAAAGAGAGACCTTGGGCGTTGTGAACGTTATAACAAAATCAAAACTCGGGAGGAGGGCCGGCCAGTCGACCCAGGAATCGCCCAAAAGCAGAAAGAAAAGGCGAGGGGGTGAGATGTAGGAGGGAAGACAGGAAGGGAAGGGGCCCAGAGCAGGGGGGCCGCTGGCCCCGTCCTGGGAGGCTGGGGGACGGTTCGGAGGAAACAGAAGGAAATCAAAAACGACGCCCCAAAGAAAACGCCCAGAGTGGACAGACGCAGGTTTCCAGCTGGCTCCTGGGTGCCCGGGACAGTGAAAAGAGACGCTCAAGCAGGCCCGACTCCGTGAAGTTTCAGGACACCTGGGACGGAGACAGGACCCTGCAACTTTGCGGAGAGGAAGCCGCCACCACCGAGAACTATGTCATCTGAAAGCACACGGATCGGGGGGACCGGGGGCTCCCCGCCAGCAAGCCCGGAAGGCAGGAGACTCGAGCGAAGCCTTCGTGCTGCCGAGGGAACACGCCTTCCAAACCAGGATTCACCGGACTCCGTGGACGTGCAGGGCAGAGGCCCGGGCAGGCGTGTGGCGTCGCCTCGAATGTACCTTCACTCCCCTTCCCTCAGAAAACGGCTCCAGAGAAAATAGGGAGTAGAGCAAGAAAGAGAAAGCTGTGGGAACGTGGCGTATGAATCTTAATACTGGTCCACAAACTTAGTTTCGGGGATGGGCACGTGCTATCCACGGCTGTCCTCACCGCGGAAATGCAGCGTCAGCTCACTGACATCGTGACGGACTGGTGTTGGCAGGGAGCAGGGGAGGACAGAGGGAGCTAAGACGGAGAAAATTCTGGGCTGGGCGTGGGAAGCGTGCTACCTAGAGACATGGAGAGCAATTTCTAAACAATCAGCGAGAGGAGCTGGACGTGGTCGCCGAGGGGGAGGGGCGCACGAGAGGGACAAGGGTGGGGAGCACGAGGAGGACAAGGTTGGGGCGCATGAGGACAAGGGTGGGGCGCACGAGAAGGACTAGGGTGGGGCGCACGAGAAGGACAAGGGTGGGGCGCATGAGGAGGACAAGGGTGGGGCGCACGAGGAGGACTAAGGTGGGGCGCACGAGAAGGACTAGGGTGGGGCGCACGAGGAGGACTAGGGTGGGGCGCACGAGGAGGACTAGGGTGGGGCGCACGAGGAGGACTAGGGTGGGGCGCACGAGAAGGACTAGGGTGGGGCGCTCCTGCTTTGTGTGACAAGCCTGTGGAGCTGTTTGGTTCTTTAATCTCCGTGGGTAAAAAAACTTGCGTAGAATAAAAACTAAACACGCTTAACAAGGAGTGGGCTTGGCGGAGTGGTCAGCTCCCGAAGTGCGGGTGGGGCTCTGACCTCGGGGACTCGGGGGCCAGGAGATGCCTGAGAAGTGGCCAAGAGCCAAGAGGCCCAGGTGACAGGATGGCCTCTCCGGCCAGAGGGCCGCTGGGGGCGCGGTGGTGTGGCCTGGGAGTGTCCCCGCGGCTCTGCGTTCAGTTTCTCCATCCGTGGGATGGGAAAACTTGGCACCCCGGAGCTGCGGGGGGGCGCGCAAGGCCACCGCCACCTTGTCGGTCATGGCCTGCAGCTGCTGCTTCCGCTCCCGCAGCTCTTTCTGCAGCAGCTCGTTCTCCGTGTTGACCTTCTGCAGCTGCGACTCTTGAAAATCCACTTGTCGTTGTAAAGACAGGATGGCTCCTGCGTGAGTGGCAGGAAGGGGAGGGGCGAGAACAGGGTGGGCGATGAAGGTGGGGTACGGGGCCAGGGGCACGGGGCCTCCCGCTCACTCTCACGTGGCTCCCAGCTCAGAGGGCTGGGGTGGGTCCCCGCCCAGCGCCTAGCAGACCAGCCTGAGCGGGCCGCGGTCCTGCCTCGGCGTCTCCGGCACCCTACCTGTCGCCAGGGAGTATCTGGTCCTGGTGCTCTCGAGCTCCGCCTGGAAGTCCTGGATCACCTGCTCGTACTCCTCCAGCTGGGCCATCAGCTCCTCCTCAAATGCCTCGTCCAGTGAGCAGGCCCTCCGGCTGCTGTCCTGGTCCCCCAGCTCCTCCTTTTCCTCCTCCAGATCCCCTTGCTCCAGCTGGTCCCCGTCCCCGTCCCCCGGCACCGCCGCCTGTCCGCCAGCTCTGCCCTGCGCCCCATCTTCCGCAGGCCTCTCGTCCTCCCCTGCCAGGCCTTCTTCCTCCTCACCGCCCGCCTCCAGGTCCCGGCCTCTGTCCGCCGCGGCATACTCCTCCTGCGTCTGGGAGAAGGAAGGGGCGTCAGGCAGGGCTTGTGGCCGCCCCCAGGGGAACGCAGGGGGCCAGGAGCACGCCAGATAGCTGTGCCACCCACCCTCCCACCCAGACGAGGCAGCCTCACAGTCTCAGGGGCTGCAGGCGACCAGCACCCCAGGGCTTGGGGCTGGCGCCGCCCTCCGCCCTCACTTCTGCTCCTCCAGGGAGGCAGGGCTGTGCCTGGAGGAGGGCCGCCGATTAGGGCTGCGAGTGGGACCCCGCAGCCCCTCGGTCTGCAGCCCGGCCAGTCTGCACCTGCCTCCAGCGCTGCAGCACCCTCTCATCCCAGCAGAAGGCCTTCGGGATGCTCAGCCTCCCGCGCAGCTTTGATGCCAACTCGGCAGGCGGCTCCTACAAGGCGCCTGCCCGCCTGAGCTGCAGGGCTCCACGGTGCTCCCCCAGATCCCCCGGGCGATGCGCTGCCCGGACCCGCCCTCCTGGGAGGAGGACAGCAGCCCCTCCACGTCAGGACCTGCAGACGGCAGCCCTGGGGGCGGCGGCCTTGCAGCACTGAGCGCGGCCATCTGGAAGGGTCGAGGGACCAGCCTCAGACATGCCCACCTGCGCTCTGGCCTCTGCAGCCGGCCACAGCCGTCGGGAGTCTGCGCAGTGCTCCCGGGCCTCCCAGATGCCTGCAGCCCCCACTCGCCGGTCAGCCCACCTCTGTGTCTGGGCAGTTTTCTTTGGAGGTGTCCAGGGCACTCGGCGATGTTCTGAAGCCCCCCACCCCAGCTCGTGTGGGCTGTAGCCTCAGGTATGAAAAAAAAACAGATCTTAGAGAGACCAGGTGACTGCTCACCAGGACCACACGGAGCTGCGCCTGGGCCCCACCTGGACCTGCCTCATCCAGGCCTCTACCTAGACCTCAGGAGGGCGACATCCCCAAGCCCATTTTATAGGCAAGGACACTGACACCCCACAGTCTGAACAGGTCAGGCTCATCCAAGTCACTGCCGCCCTTGGGCCTCGGGCCAGGAATCTGGGGACTCCACCTGCAGGGGGCCTCTGTCGTCCAGGGTGGCAGGGGAGCTGGCCCTCACAGGTAAGGAAACCGAGTGCTGAGAGAGCCACGACCTGGGTGGCTCCCAGGGGGTGTTGCCAGGGTGCCTGAGGGTCCCCGGGGGGTTCGGATGCGTCGGAAGCGGCGCCCACCGCTCACTGGGACTGCTGGGCGCTCCACTCACCTTCCCGGCCTGGCCTTTGCCTTTGAGGAGGCACTGCAGCTGCTTCCTCAGGGCCTCCCTCTCCTCCTGGAGCGCCAGGATCTCCTCATCTTTCTTCTGAACCTGGACCTCCAGCTCGGAGAGGCGCCGAACTTCCTCCCCCAGTGAGGACAGGCAGTGGTCCTGGACGGAACACGGGCGGCCTGTGCCATACAGCCACAGACCCTTTCCCCCGCCCGCCCACCCACAGGACGGCAGCTCCGGGTCCAGGAAGAACAGACCACTGTCCTGGGACCCAAAACCCCAAGCCCACAATGTCTACTGCTTTACTGCAGCCACATCGTGCCTTAGTGAGGTCCGGAATCCTGGCCAGGGCATTCCCCGCAGCCTGCCCTTCGGCCAGCCCCCCAACTGTGATCGAGGACACCAGTCTCCTGTGTGGCCCACACCTAACCAGCAACTCCCCCGAGATCCCCCCCGAGTCCCCCCCCGAGTCCCCTGCCTCCCATTCCCTAAATCACCAGGCCCTTAGTTCTTCAAAATGGGAGACACATCACAGAGGATTTTTTGTTTCCTTTCGGGCAAAGACAAACTGGAAGTATTTGTCCTCAGCAGATCGGAACTTAGAGAAATACTAAAGGGAGATGGTCCAGACAGAAATCTGGAAGGAAAGGTAACTAGAAAGTCCTCGAATGTTTGGGAATTAAGTGACAGAGGCTTCCACACGGCCCACGAGTCAGAGGAGTAATCACAAAGGAAGTTAGAAAACGTTTTAAACTGAACAATAGTGAACATTTGGACATAGCGATATTACGTGCAGCTAAAGCGGTGATTAAGGAACAATTTATAGCCTTAAAAAAGCATCTACCGTAGGAAACAATGGAAAAGCAATGATCTAAGTATCCGTCTCTTGAATTCCGAAAAAGAACTACAAATTAAACTTAAAGAATGCGGAAAGGAGGTAATAACACGGGGGGTGGGGTGGAGAGGGGGGTCCAGTGAAGACGGCGGCATCGTCACACTCGGGGTGTCTGAAGGGTATGTGGGACTTATTTGTGCTGTCAGGTTAAAGGGAAGAATAATTATGCAGGAGCCATGTCTTTACTTTGGCCACAGTGATTTAGACGCGTGTAAGTGTCCCGAACAAGACAGCGAAGGAGGCGCTGGTTCCAGCTGGGGCCGCCGAGTTCGCACGGCGCACGCGGTGCTGCCGCCCGTGGCTGTCCCGCCTCCAGGGGAGACTCTCCTGCCCACGACCGCTCGGACGAGGCAGAGACAAAACCCTGAGGCCAGCGCTTGAGCTCCTGGAGGCAGCCGAGCCTGCGGCCGCCCCTCGTCCCGGCCAGTTCACATACGGCAGCTGAGAATTCCGTCCCCACTGTTTAAATTCATCCTTTTACACACCTCCACGCGACTGTCTAATGGCATCCTTGGGCGATTGCCCCCGAAGTGGAATTGCTTGGGCAAAGGACATCAACACTTTTTACATCGCGAGATCCATCATAAAACGCAGAGGTCGCGTTTCGGAAATAAACGTAAAAGGTCGGCCCCCGCTGTGTACCCACCAACCGCCCGACGTTTTGTGTTATTCATTTCCATAATCGTCATTAAAGCTTTGCCAGCCTCAAAAACAAAACAGAAGCCAAGTCTGAGAAAAGCCCAACAGAGAGAGGAGAAGGCACGAGCTGGCGGTGTCCACAATGAAAGAAGCCGCGTCCTGCAGGCTCTCCGGCGGCTACGGCTGGGTGATAACAGGAAACTACGCACAGAAAAACCTCGCTTACCAAAACCGAAGGCGGCGGGCGGCGGGCGGCGGGCGGGGACTGAATACCTTAAAAGGAATCGAATGTGTTATTTTAAAAACCAACTGTGTAAAAAACCTCCGGGCACGGATGGCCTCAATGATGAATTCTTCAGAATTTAACAAACAAATCACTGATCTTATGCAAACTGAACAGAAAAAGGGGGAGCTCGTCCCGACTCTCTTTTGGTTATGAGGCCGAATAACTCTGACGCCAAAATCACACAAGGGAATGACAAGACAGGTGAACTGTGGGTCGGGCTCCCTCATACACACAGGTGAAATAAATGTCGACTCATAGGTGGGCCTTTGCCTGACAAGCTGCTTGTTGCTACTTTTAAGAATACATTCTCCCAAGCGGAACGCCTGGGTCAGAAGGCGTACAGATGGCCGAAGGTCATGATACACGCTGGCCGGCGACACATGAGTCGGTGAGGTCCACTGCGGCTTAAAGCGCCACCTTCTGGATGACGATGGACGGGGCCAGAAGCTTGGCAAAGCATCCACTTCGCAGATGCCACAGGAGGCGCCTGGAGGTCAGCTCGGCCCATGTCTGGGGACCTGACCGGATTCCCGCCACCAGATTCTAGAAACAGAGCCCATAGGGCAGAGGGCGCATCCTCTGCACCTGGACGCGGGCCGGGCCCCGGGGCGGCGCTCAGCGGTACCTTCTCATGGATGACGGAGATGTACCATGGTATCCGCTTTTTCATGTGGCTCTGCGCCAGGACTGGGCTGCCGGTGACCGGGCTCCACGTCTGGGACTCACTCTTCTTCCGCAAGTAATGGAACTCGCAGGCGCTCTTGCTGAAGGGGAGGAGGTGCCCTGTGGAAAAGCGTGGGCGGTCAGACTCTCCCTGGGCTCCGGGTGGTGGCTTCCGTGCTAACGTCCACCCCTCAAGACCCGCGACAGGGACCCTTCGCTGCCCAGCTGGCTCCTCTGCATCTCCCGGTCCGGCCGCTGCCGCCCGCCCCGCCCCGTGTGTGCTGGAGAGATGGAGGGAGGCGTCAAGCACCCTGTGGGATGCCCAGAGCCTGGGAGTCAGGACGATGGGGTCAGCCCCGTGCACGCGTGGCCCCGGACACCTTCCAGGGGTGTCCTCATATTCAGGCAAAGGGGACACCTGGGTGTGGCTTCATCTCTGGATAAGTGAAAGTGAATGCATTTGTCAGGACAGTGCATGTCGGTGTCTCCACTCCAGGGGGACGCACCTCAGGGCCCCCCTCCCCATGTGAGGGACGTGGGGCCAGGCGGGTGGGCCGGGGAGGGGCGTTCCATGGAGCAGGAGCCCTAGGGAGAGTGGGGGTCTGGGCATGTGCAGGCACAGACGCTCAGGGCTTGGGGGCCAAGGAGAGAACCCCTGTGCCCAGCATGGCCTGCGCTCACCGTCCACCTGCGTGTCTGAGCCGTTCCGGCTGGAGGGTGAGTCCTTGGTCACCTTCCAGGCCTCAGAGCCAACGCACACCTCCTGGGGCGAAGTGACTGCCGTGGCCGAACCTGCGGGAGGTGAAGGATGCCGGCTCGTGACTACTGAGGCCCGTCTTCCCGGCCCTCCGGGGCAGGCGTTTTCATTCCGTTTTTTTAAAAAGCCGAGTAAGATGAAAGGTGACCTTTCCCCATGGGACTCCTGCCCGCTGCTGGGGCGTCCACTAGAAATTGACCAGGCCAGCTTAATCTCCACAAACAGATGGGTCCCCTCCCCGGGGCTGGGGGTGGACCCCACGTTCCCATCTGTAAAAACGGCTCCTCCTCAGAGTCACGGTCTAAGCTGTCGTAAGCCACACCGATGGTGGGGCCCTCTGAGCATTATGGGGGCACGGACCCTGCCCCCCGGGCACCATATGGTCCCTCAGCCCTTCCCAGAGACCTGGGTCCTGAGGTGCTGGCCGCTCCCCAAGGCCTTGGCCCTGAGATGAGACAGTCCAGAGCTTGGACAGTGGGTGGGATCCTGGCTGAGACCCACGGACGGGATTGCTGGCCACAGGTCATGGCATCATCAGCACCACTGCTCAGGACAGCACCATGTGTGGGGAAATGGGACCAGCCCAGGTCCGGAAGCCGGGGTCTGGGATGAACCCTGGCCTGACTGATGCCTTCACGGCCCTCTCTGAGCTTCATGTTTGAGGGTCCATGACACAGTTGCTAAGGCTCCTTACAATGTCGGTGCCCAAAGAGCCATTTTTGGCCACGTGGATTTCTTGCCAGAAGCTTCCAGAATCTTCTACCTTCTCCCTCTCCCTCATCCCCAGCCCTACGGAATCTCCGGTGCGTGGACATAGAAAAGCAGGAGGCTGGGCGAGGAATACTAACAGTCAAAGCGGCAGGTGGCCCTTTCCTCTGTCCCCCGCCCCCCGGCCCCACGCACAGGGACAGTCACAGAGGTCCAGAAGCAGCAGGGGCCGCCCCGTAGGCCGATGCTGCCAGGAGGGTCCGGCCTGGGACGGAGGCGGTTTTCCTGCGGGGCGGGGGGCCTCTGCGGCAGGCCTCACCGTAATGGGACATGGACGTGGCTCGCGTGCAAAACTGCGGGCAGTCGGGTCGCTGGAGAAACATCTTTCGCAGCGACTCCACCTCCAGCATGAAGCTCGTGTCCTCAGGGCTGGAGTCCTGCTTCACGTCACTCTGCTGGAGTGGGGAAAAGGACAGCTGGGTGGAGAGGGCCCTGGCACGTGTGCCGACGGCGTCCGTCCCCTCCCTGCCGACCGCGAGCTTGCCGAGGACAGGCACGGGGCCCCCGCTCCAGCAGCTGCACACGCCGTCCATTCAGGCAGCCTGTGGGGATGGGACCCTC
>NW_011888957.1:773813-780441 GCF_000151845.1 Pteropus vampyrus
TATCTCAGATCAAGGGAAGCTAGTCTGAGCCCACCGCCCCTTCAGCCCGTCCTGCAGGGCACGGAAAATGCCAGCCCCTGGAGGGAGCGAGCGCAGCGGGGTTTTCCGAGGAGACGGATGGGCCGCCCCAGCGTCCACCCCGTGGGTCCTCCGAGCTCGCCCTGCTCGCCGTCCCCCCAACGACCGCCGGCCGGTCTGCGCTGGCTCAGAGCTTCAAAGGAAGTTGGAGCGTGGAACTGAGGTCTCCAGCCTACTTCAGAGTCACATGCCCCTCGCTGCTTTCTGTCCGGTCCAGCGAAGGGCCCTTTCCAGCCACGAAGTTCCCAGTCCTTTCCCGCAGTTCACGGGAGGTGCGACCTGCCATCTTGATTTCCACCCAGGAAGGGTGCCCGGAACCAGAAGCTGCGAGAGCTGGCAGGGGCCCGTGAGAACACACGTGAGCCGCAAAGATTTTGGGGTCACCCTCCTGTCATTAGAGATAAAAGCAATACTAGGGCGATCCCAACCCATAAAATAAATGTAGGGAAATTCAGTGCCCATCTTTGCATCACGGCTATAGCAACGCTATAGATGTTTTGGGGTCAACATCTTCTTCCCTAATTGCTTCCTCACCTGCTTCTATATCTCTGTGCTGCCCGCACCCCGAGTCTGTCTGCTGAGCGAGGCGACCCTGAGTTAGCCTCCAATCCCAGTCGGCTCCGTGTCGTGCGTCACAGCTGGGAGAGGGCGGTGGAAGTGTCCGGAGCCGCCGCCTCGTCTGATTTTTCTCCATTTGCTGAGAAAGGGCCATTAAAACCTCCCGGCTGTGGCTGTCGAATTCTGTCACCCGCTTTGATTGTGTAAATGTCGCTTTACGTGTGTGGGGCTCGATCCCACCTTTAAGGTGGTCGCGTGTTCCTCAAGAATCAACTTTTTCGCCTTGACGAAAGGCCCGTCTTTGACAATATATTTAGAATGGTATAATTTTCCACCCATTCATTTTCAGCCTGTCCGTGTCTGTGTGTTTCATCTGCACGTCTTTTAGACGCAGGCAGATGCCCCGTTACCCGTGCTGATCGTCTCTTTTAATTGGATCGTTCGGGAACATTTACCGTAATTATCGATGCGGTTCGATTTAGGTCTACCGTTTTATTTATTTTCTCTGTCCATATATTTCTTGTTCTCCGCCTCCCTTTCCTTATTATTATTTTTGGGGGGGAGTTGTCAAATATTTTATAGAATTTCATTCTCGTTTAACCATCGGCCTTTTAGGTGTGCTCTTCACACCTGTTTTTCAGAGTTCGCAACCTACATCCTGAACTTTTCCCCGTGTAGCAGAGTTGATATTGTACCGCTTTATGTAAAACGTAGAAGTATCATGACCAGCTGGGTCCCTAACATCCTCCCAGCGGGTTCCAGCTGTCATGAGGAGCACACGAGTATCACGTACCTACAGGACGTCTCACAAGACGATGCCGTGCGTGTTGCTTTTAACGGTCTTTCAAAGAGAGGGGGAGGAGGCATCGTCTTTGTACGTACACATGATACTTCCCTTCAGCCTGGACATTGAGCATCTCTTGTGGCGCAGGACAAGGGACGTTGAGTCCTCTCAGGTCCCCTACGCCTAGACACGCCTCCTCCTGACATTAGAGGGGGGAGAACGGGGCGCATGGTTCGTCGTTGACTCGCGTAGGCGGCAGCTTCGCATCTTCGTTTCCCTGGTTTCCTTCGTGGCAGAGGAATAATCATGTCGGCGGCGATCTTCCTTGGCTCCGAGGTTCCTCGTGGTCTGGCCGTCGGCGAATCGGCCGGGCCTCCCCGTCTGGCAGCACGCGGCCGGCTCCGAGCACGACCTGGCTTAATATCTGCCCGTTCGTGTCACCCTGTGAGATCACTTTCCCTAGAACCCCCTTTTCATCCATAACTGCGACCCACGAAGTCATCCTAATGTCGGGGGGAGGCAGGGAACTAAAGCGTTACATCGGGCCACATTCAGAGACGGCAGGGTGCTGATCGGGGCTGAGGCCAGGCCGGGGGGCGGGGGGACAGCTGCGGGACAAAGGGAGGTTTCTGCTGGGACGGCTGACAACCCGTCCCCACACCGTGAAGGGGAAGAGCGCCTTTAAGCGCTGCCCTGCACAAAGCACATCACTCAGTGCCTATGGCCGAGGCCGTGGGGACCCAGGCGTGAGGGCCGGGCACGGCCAGCGGCCTCTCGTGCCGCATGTTCGCACCTTTTCAGGCTGTGTCCTCTCCCCGTCCTCCCTGCATGTCCACGTCGAAGGAGATGGGAGAACGACTGGACCCCACACCCCGATCGGGGCTTTTTCCCTCGTCCTGGGGTTTTGTCTTTGCTTTTTCTCCTTTAATACATTTTCCTTTCGACCGAATTCTTTGTCCACACTCTCCCCCCAGGACCCTCCGTGCAAGGCTCGGCCTCCCCGTCTGGGGGCCTTTGCCCTGTCCTGCATCCGCCCTGTGTTCAAAATCGAGAGATGGGACCAGATCACCACTGGGCAGCTGCTTACCCATCATCCGCGTCTCTCCTTGGAGAGAAGCCTGGCTTTCTGCCTGGCGGGCACGCATTCGGCTAGGGTGACACCTCCGGCCTCGCGGAAGGTCCCTGGGTTACTCCTCCCGTGGGGGGTGGGGCCGCCTGGGTTCACGTTGCGACCTTTTTATCTTCTGTTTTCCCATCTTTAAAGCGATGCGCAGAGCTCCAGACCACGAGGCGACCTTGAGGATGGAGACCATTTGGCCAGGAAAAACCGAGAAGGGACACAGCCCGGAAGCGAAGCCCTATGTGGGTGGGGGTGGAGGCGGGAAGGTCGTTTCTTGCTGGCGGAAGGAAATTCATGATACAATCCTTTCCAAGAGAATTTTATTCAAAAATGAATTTACTACCCCATAATGTTGTCAGGTCATTTTTCCAGCCGAATATGAAAGTACTAAACAAGCTTATCGCAGGTTTGAAGTTTTGACATATTTTAATGAGAAGTGGCACTATTTCACCAGTCAGGAACGCTGAGAAATAATTCTCACCCGGACCTGAGGGAGCCGTCGCTCCGGGCACCAGCGGACCCTGCGGGGAGCACGCACGTCTCCTGCGCACGCCCCTTCTCGCCCAACCGCGTCTGGAGTGGGGACCCCCTGGAGGCTCCGTCGGCCGCCCCAGGGCCCCTCGGCGAGGCACTGCTGCCTCCGCCGCACCCCAGGGGCCTGGTGGCCCCCACGATGGGCCGCAGCACCTGATCCTGCACAGCGACTCCGGGGACACGTGTGTGGCGGAGACGCTCTTCTGGTGAGGGCGAGGGGCCTGCATCCCGGGGCACCTGTCCTCGGCCTGCGCCACGGGGACCGCGGGCTTGTGGAGCAGCGTGGCCTCCGGACGCTGTTCCGCCGCAGGCTTTAGCTTTTCGCGGCCGGCTCGTTTCTGTTCGCGTGGTGTCCTCCGGGTCCACCCGTGACGGGGCGTGTGTGAGAACCTCCTTGTTCTCAAGGCTGAGCAGTGCCCCATCGTGTGGACAGTCCACACCTGCGGACCTGGCCACGTGTCAAGGGCACTTGGCTTGCGTCCACTGCTGTGAACGTGGGTGTCTTCAAGACTCCCAGGAATTTCGATCTGTGCGTCGTGCGGAGGTCACTGGGGGAAGCAGGAGCCACTTGGGTGTTCTACGCCGCGGGAGACTTAGTGCGCAGAGTGGTCATTGGAAGGACCAGAGGCGGCTCTGGGCGCGGTGACCTCGGAACTCACCTCTGCCTCACGTACCAAGGCCGGTAGGCAGGAGGCTGCCTCTGGGGTTGTCGGGTGTGAGCCTCGGCCCAGGGGTCAGGACGCTGGGTCAGGAAGGCTCGGCCACCACAGTCACCTGGATGACAAACAGGCGACAGGACACAGGGATCCCGTGGCAGTGGCCCCTTTGTCCACGGGATTGCCTTCGGTCAGAACTCCGCCTCCGGTGCGTTCGACCAGCTCGTCCAGCCCCACGCCGTCCTGGCGGCTGCGGCCGCCCAGTGAGGTGACAGGAAATAAGGTCGCGTGAGTCCTTCCCCGTGGCAACACCGTTTTGACTGTCCTGGATCCTTTGCCTCTCCACGCACATTTTAGAAGCACTTCGTGGGTTTCTACGGCAAACACCCGGTCGGATTTCGGTCGGGATGGCGTCGCGTCTGCGCGTCGGCTGGGAGGGAGTCGCGTCGTCTTGTCTCTGCGTTCACCGGGGTCGTCTTTGACGACTTCCATTGCGTTTCGTGTTTTCCAGTCTCCAGATCCTGGCGCGTCCCGTTCAATTTCTTACAGCGCCGTCGTAAACGGCACCTCGGAGTTTTCTACCGGTCGCTCGCATTGCGCCTCGCTCGCGCGGGGACGCACGATTGATGGTCACGTGCCGACGCGTCTCCCGCGACCTCGCTCATCTCACTTGCCAGGTCCGTGAGCTTCGTCGTGGGTCCGCTGTGGTCCTCTGCGTTGACGACCGCGTCGTTTGGAATAGAGACGGTTTCCTCCTCGCTGTCTAAGCGCTACGCCTTCCTTTTCCCGCCGGCCACATGATGCGAAGTAGGGGTGCTGCGAGCCTCGTTCTGTTCCGGTCTTGGGGTGCAGCGTTCTTTCCCCACGCGTATAGGTGTCGGCTCTAAGTTCCGGCAGCTCGAGACATTTGCCTCCGGTTCCTACTTTGCTGGGCGTTTTTGTCACGAACGGATGTTGCATTTTGTCAGGCGGGTGATCGCTCCTTCACATGACGCGGCCTCGCATGCGCGGGAAAAGCCCACGCGATCGTGCGGTGCTGTCTTTTTTCCCACCGTCGTATTCCATTTGCTCAGTTTCTAAGCATCTTTGGGTCTGTGTCCACGAGGGAGGGTCGTCCGTAGCCTCTTTTTTTTCGCGAGGTCTTTATCTGGCCCCAGTCGCGGCTCCCTGGGACGTCCAAGTGCAGACCTGCCGCGAGGTCGTCCGCCCGGCTTCCCAGCGCGGAGACGAGGTCTCGTAGCTCCATTTTACCTCAAGCAGGATATTTCCATACTCCATTGAAGGGGCTTAGCCGGGGCTCTTAACTCAAAACCCTTTCAGCCAGGACCGCAGGCTGATAGTGATTCATGGCGAGAAGACGTGGAAATGCTCAGGAATCCTTCCTTCGGGCCACAGAGAGGTCCGTGTTCCACGAGTATGGAAGGCGCTCGAAATCGATTCTCCCAGAAGTGCCACCTTGCCTGGGGACTGATGTCTTGGCCGTCTGGGGCCGGCAGGCTGCGATCCTCACGCTGGAGCGTTCTTTGAGATCTGGGAGCTCTCGTAAACACTTCATGATTTGGTGTCTACATTGTGGTGATCTAGGAAAATTAGACCGTATTTGGTCATTCGGAGGGGCCACACAGACCCAAGCCACTCTGCTGGGACTTGCCCTGGCCTGGCCACCTGCTGCGAGCTGTGTGGCCCCGGGCACCTTCTCACCCTCTGCCACGCTGCAGAAGAGGAAGCTCGTGTGTGTGTTAACAGCGCCCAGCTCCCGGTAAGTGCTCGCACACTTCAGTTCTTGTCACTGTGCCCGGTGGCTGGGTGACCACTTCGTAGCCAATAATGCCACGTAATTTGAGCAACCAGACTGTTGTGTCTGGCAACGCGCTGGCGGGAAGCCTTGGACTCGGGAGTGTGTTGTAAGTGACACCAACACCCGGGGGGACATCTGTAGCGATCAGAACAAAGTGAGGGGACTCGGTGTCCGCACGCCACACGAAACCTGCAGAGTGCAGGTTCCACTCTGTGGCAAAGCATCTGCACGAAATAAATGTTTATTCAGATTTAGTTGGTTTTGCAATTTTATGTTTAGTTTATAAATTAGGTTTGATTAATAGCAAGAGAAGTTATTACCTGGTTTGATACCTATGATATCTTTGGAATAATGTAAGTTGGCACTGGGGATTTGTGAGAACTCCTTTTTCCTGTTAAAAGAGTGTCTTACTCGGGTTTGACAATACAGCTAGAAACAACGTCTGTGTTGACCGGTTTTGAGGGGGACGCGTTTTTTTTCCCAGCCTCGTGCCCTAACCCTCTCGTCACCGGGAGCGAGGCCGCGGGTGGCAGCTGCCAGGTCTCAGGATGCTCTGTGGTCATGGGGAGCGAGCTTGGGGTTCTCGGTCTGGGACGTTGTACTGTGTGCTGTGACCTCTGGGCGTCTTTCCGATTCTCAGGGGAGGGGGTGCTCTGCAAGGGACCGCGCCGCTCGCACAGGCGGACGGCGGGGCACAGGCGGACGGCGGGGCCCGCTCCCACGAGGCCCACCACGCGGCAGGCCCTTCGGTCTGTGGATTTTACAAGTAAGAAAGAGTAGCTTCCTAGCGCTTTTAAAAAAACGTTTTAATAAAAGTCTGTGAAATACGCAGGGTGCTTTTCTCCAGAGCGAATCTGCAGTCTCGGAGTGAGAGTCTCGCTTCCAGAGCTGAGCGAGAGCGATCGTTAGCGGCTTTTTGTCTGACCGCCGGTTCCGAAGGGACCCGATGGCACTGGGTGTCACGCTGGAGGAGAGCAGACTTCGGAGTGTGTTTTGCAAGGTTCTCGCTCGTTAGAGGTGGTGGCCACGCAGCCACCAGGTCTGTGGCTCGAGCTGCAGACGACTTCTCAGCGTCCGTCCGCCGTGAAATGCAGATGGTA
>NW_011888957.1:780741-784239 GCF_000151845.1 Pteropus vampyrus
ACTGGGTGTCATGCTGGAGGAGAGCAGACTTCGGAGTGTGTTTCGCAAGGTTCTTGCTTGTTAGAGGTGGTGGCCACGCAGCCACCAGGTCTGTGGCTCGAGCTGCAGACGACTTCTCAGCGTCCGTCCGCCGTGAAATGCAGATGGTACGGGTCACACTGTTGCTTAGTGACCAGAGGTTACTGTGTGGTTCCGAGTTGGGAGGAGCCATGCTGGGCGCTGGGTGTCACCGGGAACAGAGCAGAATGGCCTTTGCCCTGTGAGCTGATGATCTGGAGAGAGGGCCAGCTGCGGAACAGGTCAACAGCCAGATATCGGGTCACAAACAGCGCGTGTTGCTTGCAGCGTCAGGATGTGAGCGAGGGCGGGGAAGACACGGAGCCGGGTGCCCGGCGCTGCCTGGCGCCCCGTGTGCTCGTGTTCCCGTGCCTAGAGGGCTTTGGAGGGCGGTGACCCAGAGGGGACTCCGCACCGAATCTGGCCCCGGGAGCTCAGCGGGCCCGACATGCTCTCGGGCCGTGGGCTGAGCGGCGAGCCTTGCCCGGGCGTGTCCCCTCCGCCACGCACTTTGCCCCTGCTGTCCAATTCCTACATGTCCTGTTCCTTCACAGGACACACAGCCCGTGCTGGCTGCGCCCTGGGGCGGCGCCTTCGGGTCACGGCCGTCAGCGGTCTGTACCCGGCAGCTTCTCCTGGTCTGAAGAAGTCGGGTGGGGGACCCCATAGGGGGACGCCCCTCGCCTCCCTCCGACCAGAGCCTGCGGGGATGCTCCGGGAGCGTCCCCCCTGCAGGCCAGGTGCCAGCCTGTCCCCACCCACACCCCGTCCCGGTGGCACTTCCTACCGTGTGGCCGTGCACGGCGTGGACACCGTCAGCACATGCTGGACACATGTTAGCCCCAGGGAGCGCTCCTGCCAGGTGAGGTGTGGCTTGGTGTCCACCCTGGGGAGCGCTCCTGCCCAGGTGAGGTGTGGCTTGCTCTCAGGTCTCCCCGGCCACCCTGTGGGCTACACATGGGGATGCTGGTGACTGCGGCCTCACCCTGGCCCCCTCCTCCAGGTCTGGCTGGCTCTTATGTGAGCATCTGTCACACTCGTGGCCTCCGACAATCCTGCCTCCACAGCCAGGTGGGAAACAAGGGTCTGGGCCAAGGACTAGTGGATAGCGAGGTGTCCTGGGGGGACCGTGGACAGCTGCGTCACCCTGAGCAGTGTGAGGTACGGGCCACAGAAGGGGCGCTGGGCAGGCAGCACGTGGCCAGCAGGCTGAGCCTGTAACTAGCAGGAAGCGAAGGCTGGACCTCTCGAGCCCTCACTGGAAAAGCACTTGACAGGCGACAGCCACAAGTCCTGGGTAGTGACTGGAGTTTGGGACAGCAGTGAACGTGGACGCCTGTTTCCCGATCCTGCTGGCTTCGGTGTGTGAGGGGCGGGCGCCCCAGCAGGTGGCGAGGGCGGGCTTCTGCGGGCAGGCGTGGGGGCCGCCGCTTCTCCTCCCTGACTCGGTGCCCGTGACCTTCGGGAGCCTGCCTCACCTCCCTAGTTGTCTGTTCCCGTGTCCTCTCCTCCCTCCATCTGCTCTCTCTGGACTATGCCTCCTCAGGTCACCGCTGACCCCGTGTGGCTAAGCCCGGGGTCCTTGGTCATCAGAGCTCTGCGAGGTGGCCCCTCACTCCTCCCTGGAGGGATGCAGCCAGAGCAGGCCTCGGTTGGTTCCCCCGTCTTTCTGGACCCGGCGTGCCTGGCCTCCCCGTCCCCAGGTCTCCCTGCCGAGGGGGAGCAGCCCACCCGAGTCCCGGGTGATCCCCCAGGCCCCACCTTCCCCTCAGCCAGCTCCTCTGACCGCCCGTGTCCCGCTGCCTCCTGAGCCCCACTGAGCATCTCTATGCGGACGGCGGGTCCGTATCGTGCCCAAGGCTGACCTCCCCACCCCCGTCCCGGTGGACGGCCCTGCCTCCTGCGTCGCTCAGGCCACCCCGTCCCCCTCTGGCTGCCCTGTTTGCCTGCATCCCGCCGTGGGCAGCTCACTGACACTCCCGTCGGCTCCTGCTGGGAGGTGACCCGCCGCCTTGCCCTGCCGCCCCCGCCCTCCCGGTCCTGGCCGACCTGTCACCTCCGCCGCGCCCTGGTTCCCCTCAGCCACCTCCCCGCTCAGCAGCCACGAAAGTCGGGTCAGGTCCCTCTGTGCTCCGAACGCTCCAGGTGGCCTCACTGACCCACCAGGTGCTACCAGAGTGACCAGTCCCTTAAAAAGAAAACTGCGATTGATAACTGGCCGGCGACAGCTCCTGTCCCTCTGTTGCCTTGCTGTTCGCTGTGCAGCGGGTCACCAGGCTTTTAAAAACTGTACATGCTCTTGAGGGGCATCAGAAGTTTTGCGATTTGCCTGAGTCAACTTCTGCAGCATCTAAAATGTCTTCCTGCCTAGACGCGGCCAAAAGACGCAGACACAGTTGTGATCAGCGCGGACTTTCCAGCGGGGCTCCTGTCGGCTTAGACGGCAGCCAGCAGTGCACAGCGCGCGAGCTGCCGGCACAGACTGGAGGAAACGTCCCCCGCCCCGGCCAGTGCGATCGCGACAAACGCGGAGTTTCGTTCCGACGGGGGAGCAGCGACCTCCGGTGGCCACGCGCATCAGCGAGCGAGCGGGATGAGCACGTGGGGCGGCCGCGTTCCTGCTGAATTCTTAAGGAATGGCTTTGAACTTTTCTGGCGAGAGCCCCGTTCTCCAGCCCGATGGCTGCGAGTCAGTCTTTGGTCCCAACACGGCTGCTGGGGACGTCCTCTGAAGGAGACTTCCTTTACGCCCGGTCACCTCACAGAGGCCCGCGGTCACAGCGCGCCACGCACAGGCCCAGAACGGTCCTGGAGAATAGTGTCGTGTCCGCCCCGTTACGCGTTGTCATCAGAGACTGTCCGCTCTCAGCCATAGCCCTTTCAAAGTTGTCTGACAACCCCTAGGTGCATGGTTCTCGGGGCTCCCTCCGGCTGGACAGTCCGAACTCACCCCCTTCCCCGACCCCTCTGGCCAGGGCCCTGTCCTCTCCCTGGACCCCCAGACCCAGGCCAGGCATTCCCGGGAGGCGCACTGGGAGCTCCTGAGACGCTTCCTCAGGACACTCCGAGTGGGCCGCCTTCTCAGGAAGAGCCGTGGCGGGGGGGCCTCACCGAGTCTCTGTCCCGTGAGGGGCCCCCGCCGTGGGCGGGCCACTTTAGAAGTGGAAGTCGCGTTCTGTGTGTGTCAGAGGTGTGTCTGAGCGTCGTCTGCATGGAGTCGCCTTCTGGTCTGCTGGGTGGCCCCTCAGGGTTGGGTGATTGTCCTTGTTGCCTGAAGTCCTGGGAGCGAGGTCTTCAGCTCTGACGTGCGTGAAGTGACGGTGACTCTGAGTGCCTGGGGAGTAAGGAACGTGAGTGGCATGGGGAAGGAGGCTGGGGTGGAGGGAGACTGGACGGCTCGGGGAGGGTGGTCGTGCTGGCCGGGGCAGGTGGGTGCCTCCG
>NW_011888957.1:788214-790480 GCF_000151845.1 Pteropus vampyrus
GTGGGGGCCCCGTGGCAGTCTCCACCAGACACAGGGCCCAAGGACTCGCCACGTGTCAGCTGGGTTCGTGGGCCCCAGGGGGTCGGGGTGGCCCCGTGCTCCTGAGGTCGCGTTAGGGGCGCGGCTGGGGGACTCCAGTGTGTCCTGCTGCAGCAAGCGCCAGACTCCGGCCAAGCTCCGCCAGCAGCTGGCTGCGGCGCCCGAGGCGCAGGACCAGCCCCCCCGGGGCCTGTTTCCTCGCCTGTGACATGGCAGGGACGGGAGCTCCGGGGGCCGGGTGAGGACACGCGGACAGGACGACCATGCCCTGTCCACAGGAGCCCCGGGTCCGCAGCGGTGACTGCAGCGTTCGGGGGTGCCGTGTATTCTGGGGGCACTCCAGAACCCCGGGAGCTGAGTGCCCCAGGCGAGCCCGCAAGCGGGAGCCCACTGGGACGGGCTGTCTCACCCCGGGGCTCAGCTCCGGCCGCGGGTCAGAGCCTCCAGGGCGCTCTGACCACTGATGTGGCCCCCAGGAGCCCACGGGGAGGGCGAGGGCCGTACAGCACCCCAGCTCAGGCCCCGCGGCAGCACAGAGCGCTGCTTTTAAACAAGCGGACAGCGGCCACGTTTCTGCTCAAGCTCGCGCCTTCCTGTGCTGAGGTCCTGGTGTGGGTCTGGGGCCGAGGTGGCTTGTGGCTTTGTCCACTCCTGTCAGGACAGCTCCCAGCGGCCGGAGGGCTCCCTCCCGGTGCTGGCCGGCTCTAAACCACTCCGCGACTGCCACCCCTCACCCCAGTCCCCTCCGGCCTTCCAAAGAGCCTCGATGTCCAGCAATGACACCCACTGTCCCTCCAATGCAGGTGTGGGGGGCGGCGCTGCGAATTCTGAACAGACCCTGAGTGAGTCTGCTCTGAACACACCCCGCACCCCACCCCCCAGCCTCCCAAACAGAGGGCGGCTCTGGTGCTTTATGGCAACACGGACCACCCCAAGGGGAATCAGGGCTGGGGCCACACCTTCCCCGCCGGGGGCCTCGCCTCCTCAGGTGGCGTTAGTGGGAGGCGTGCCCAGACCTGCGGGGCCGAAACTAGGGCCCGAACCAGACACCAGACACCAGGCAGAGGGATGGGAGTGCCAGGCGGCCGGCGCCCAGGGCCGCGTCTCGGCTTCTCACGCATCAGGAGTGCCCGTGCCACACGGGCCTGAGAGCGGGCTTTGCGTCCTCCCCCACCGCCCCGTTCCCTGCGGCCTCGGTTCCTGCCCTGCAGACTGGCTCCAAGCGGCCCCATCGGGTGGGTGTGCAGAGCTGTGTGCCAAGCCCACCGACCCCTTGGGTGCCTCGCAAAGGACCAGACCCCTCCCCCGCCTCGGTGCTGTCCCGTGGACCAGACTCTCCCCGCGACCCCTTCTGCACGGGCAGCCACGGGGACAGAGGGGCCTTGTCCCGGGGGGAGGGGGGCTTCCCCAGCCCGACCCAGTGCCCTCCCCTGGCGCCCTTTGCTCTGGGCCATCTGGGAGCTCGGATGGACCCCCACCTGCCTCCACCTGGTGCCCCTCAGCTGTCCCAGCCCCGCTGGCTGCCTTAGACCTGGGAATGTCACAAATGAGCTAAAAAAAGAAGGCTGACCCGCCATGTAGAAAAGGGCATCATTTTATCAAACATGGACGATTTCCAGTAGTCGGAGGGGCGTGCCGTCCACGCCTCTGCCGAGAGGCGGAGAGAGGTGACTGCGGCCAGCGGTGTTGGCACGGGCTTCGGCTGGCGGCCATTGGCCTCCGGGGAGGGACCAGGCCCTCGGCAGCATCCTCCTGCCCGGCTCCTCCAAGTCCAGCGAAGGTCGGGTTTTCGTTTGGGGCAGGAAGTGCAAGGTCGCTGCAGTGGGTCTGAACTAGCGGTCAAGTGTGCAAGGACAGACTGACCGTCAGGACCTGGCCTTGCACAGGGACAGTCTGGCACATTTATCTGAAAACAAACGTCTTTCAGACAGTCAGAGCGGCTCACTGCTCCGTGGACCCCAGGACCAGGCAGAACACTTTTCGGCAGTCGTCACAGCGGCCGGCCCCCCACCCAGGAGGAGCGGGCGAGGCAGCGGCGGGGTCCTGAAGGAGGCCGCAGGGAGGAGCGAGGCCCCCGGCCAGTCCCACGGTCCGTGGCGGCCTCCGCCCCCCGTGAGGCCTGGACCTGGCCTGTCTGCGGGCACAGCCCAAGGTCCTGCCGCCCAGGGCAGTTTTCGACAGAAAAGAAGAGACGAAGCCGGGCCGCTCGGGGCTCCAGGCCGCAGCC
>NW_011888957.1:790800-794795 GCF_000151845.1 Pteropus vampyrus
CGCCCGCCCCCGGCCCGCCGCGGTTGGGGATGGTGATGGTGTGGCGCACGCGGAAGTGCACGGCCTCCATGACGCGCTGGCGCTGCAGCTCGCCCGAGCTGCCGATGGAGATGGTGGCCGCGTTGCTGCTGGTGCGGACGAGCTGCTGGGCGCCGCCGTCGTGGCCCTGCTTCAGGTCCTGCAGGCCCCTCCAGATGGCCACGCGGTACTGCTCTGGGATCTTCAGCGCCCCGAGGTCCTGCGGGAGCGGAGGGAGCGGGAGCAGGAGCGGAGCGCGCCTCAGAGGCGGAGCCGCGGGCTGCCCCTCCTCCCGCGGGGACCTCCGCCCTGGTGCCCGCCCTGCTCCTGCACGGGACCCCCTGACGCGGGGGGCCACAGCCGGTCCTGGAACTTGGCAGTGTGGGGGCCGCAGAGCGGCTCGGAGGGGCCTAGAGGGGCAGCAGTGCTGGAGCCCCCCGTCTGAGGGTCTGGCCACACCCCTTCTTGGGGCCCCAGCAGAGGTGGCAGGAGTGCGAAGTGACCCGTGTGTGCGTGTGCACGTGTGTGTGTGAGCGTGCACATATGTAGGGGTGAGGTCAAGTCTGGGCTGTGTGGGTCCTGGGACCTTGTCACAGCCAGAGTGACAGGTGGAGCCTCACGACACCAGCTCCCCCAGAACCACCCGCCTCCCAGCCTCCCAGCCGGCCGTTCCTCTGTCCCTTGACACCAGAGCTGATCCCGGTGACCCTGTCCTACACGCCCCTAACACCCCAAGCACACGCCACATCCCGGCGAGGTGCGGGTCACACAGAGAGGGCCCGGCAGTGGGGCATCAAGGACATCGGGCCCGACGGGGCCGCCCTCTGACTGAAGAGCCCTGGTTCTGACGAGTCTGCACGCCCGGCCTGGGGCTCTGGGCTGGAGGGCAGCCTGGGTGGCTGGGGAGCAGGGGCTGTGGAGGGCTCCAGGCTCCTGAGCTGGAGCCCCCCAGGGATCCAGGCCACAGCTGTCTCCTGGGCCCTCGGCCTGTGCGTCCCGTGGCTCACGGCACGTGTGGCCCCGGCCGCCCTCGCACAAGTTCAGTGCTTCACAGTTTGGGAGAAACTCCCTGGCCGGCACTCTCGTTTAACCAGTGTCTGCCGCCGCCCAGGGCGCCCCCAGCCTCACGCGCTGCAGACCCGGGGCCTTCCGCGTCCCGCGCGTCCGCCTGGGGGCTGCGTTTCTCCCTGCGTACATGGCCCTCGGGCCTTTCCCTTTTGCCGGGCTTTGTGCCTCGGAAGTGGCCTGCCCCAGAAACCGAAGGCGGCCTGGCCGCTGGGTGCCAGAGATCCAGGCACGAGAGACGACTCTCGTCTACACGGCTGGCTCGGCCACCCAAGGCCTGGACGCGTCGTCCTGCCCGGCCCGCCGCCTGCGCAGCTGGATTTGCCTAGGGGCCTGGTGGAGTCGGCACGGAAGCCGGGGGTGCAGACACGCAGTGGGCTCGGGGAGAAGCGTTGCCCAAATCTAGCAGCCGCCCCCCCGCAAACTCTGAGAACAGTAAACGGAGCCAGAAAGGCTGCTGCACGGGACGGGGCTGCGGCGCGGGGGCAGGGCTGGGCCTCACCTCCATCGTCAGGTTCTGCAGGTGGTAGATGCTCTGGAGCCCCTGGGAGGTGAAATACTCGATGCAGTTCGGACACCCCAGTCCCGTCAGAAAACTGCGGGGAGAACCCGTGACGTGACGCAGTGTCGACCTCTCGCGGTCTGCTGTGTGGCCTGGCTGTGTGGACACTGCCTTCAAAGGGACGAGTCCCGGCCACCCCACTGGCCACGGCGTCACAGACATGCTCACCCAGGGCACAGCCTCCAAGGAACCCCTGGCTTTTGGGCCCCCCCAACCTCTGTTGGACGCCCACTCCCAACGTTTTGTCTGCCCCTGTCAGTTGTCCAGATGGCAGAGCCACCGAGGCACCGGGACAGTCCCGTGACATGCAGAGACGCCCCCAGGCTGGAGCCAGTCTACCAGGAGCCACAAAGAGGCCGAGGCTCGTGGGTTAGTGTGTTAGTGGCGGGACCTGGCAGTGACCACGTACCTGACCAGGCTGGGATCGGCATGGTAAGGGGGAGGCGGGGTGCAGTGGGACCCCGAGACCATGGGCTGGGAGCCGTGGCTGCCGCTCATCTCGCCGTTGGCTGGCAGGGTGTGGACGTGGTTGTTGAGTATCCCGGGGCCTGGCAAGAGGTGGGTGAGACTGTCAGAGGCAGGGCGCGCCCCCCCCTTCCAGGTCGCATGGGACAGAGGGGGCCAGCGCTGCCCGAGGAGGCCGCCATCAACAGCCCCACGCAAGGGTTCTGAGCCGGGCAGGCGTACGTGGAGCTGGGCCTGCCCTTCGGGTCCCCAGGGCCTGAGCGACTCACCCATGGGCCCCAGGTTGGGCCCGGCCGCCGAGCCGTGCGGGGGAGGCTGGCCCACCAGCTGGTTGACGGAGGGCAGCCTGCTGACACCCCCGTGGACCTTGTTCACGGGCCCGTAGGACGGAGGCTGCAGGGGGCTCCTGCTCAGAAAGGACAGCTCGTGTCGGTGACAGCACAGGTGGCTTCTTTCCCATCGGGTCACCTGCCTGTAGTGCCCCTGCCACAGGGGGATGGAGACCCTGTGCCCACAGAGGTGTCCGAGTGGCCGCCCTCCTCACCCCGCCTCGCGGCCCGGGCACGGCCACGGGCTTGCTCTCAGCAGGACCCGGGCGACGCGGGGGAGGGAAGTGGGGGGAGGCTCTTGGGCGCAGCATTGGTGGGGTGGCATCGCCCCACCTCGCCCTCCACTCAGCGGACACTTGGGGGCACCCCTTGGTGGGACAGAAAGGCGAAGTGATGGCCACGACCACTGGGGTTAAGCAAGGCTTCCTGGAGGAGGGGACAGCAAACAGGGCCTTGCTGCCCGTCCCGGAGGTTGTGTCCGGCGGTGCCGGCACAGGCCCCCCGCCCCGGCCCAGGCGGAGGCTGCACTCACGGCCTCTGCAGCAGCTGCTGCTGCTGACGGTAGGACTCCACCGCCTGCTGCGGCACCAGCTCCATCAGCTCCAGACTCTCCTTGACCTTCATCAGGATCTCAAAGTTCTCCCGGCCCCGGACCTGAGCAGAGAGGCCGACCCTCTGCCCAGCCGCGCGCGGGCCCCTCCCCTCCCCAGACCCCTAGCGGGAGCCTCAGGGGACCCTGGACTGGCCGCTTTGTGGGTTCCCCCACACCCCTCATGCTGGGAGTTTGTGCCCTTCTTTCCTCCCTGGGAGCAGGCAGGCGGGTCTCCCCGACCACACGAACCACGCCCACCTTCCCGCACTGCACACGTGGGGAGCTGGGGCGGGCAAGTCCGCAAATAGGGGCTTCTAGAACCGGGGCCTCATGCTTAGCTCAAGGAGGGACGAGGTCAGGAGGGGGAGAGCCAAGCGCACAGCGTGACTAGCCAGAGCAGTCACGCCCTGTGGCAGTTGTGCCAACTTGGGCGGCAGACTCTAGAACTAGGGGGCTCCTAAGCCCCCGCCCCGTGGGGATCTACACCTTCCCACACGCCAGGGCCACTGGCCTCCTGGACAGCCTGTGCCGGTGGTTGGCCCCGTCCGGCCTGGCTCTCGGGGCCCTGGCTCTCCCTTCCTGGACCTGCCACCTGCAAAGCCGGGGGCCTCGGCTCTCGGGGTGTGGCAGGCCGCTCTTGCCTGCCCCTCGTGGCTCCGGGGGCTCCTCCCCGGCTGCCCGGGCTCTGCGGACACGGGCGACTCACGTGCATGTAGTACATGTCCTCGTCCCCATGCCGTCTCTTCTTCACGTTGGTGCCCAGGACGGGGATGGCGGGGGGGCTCTGCTTGAAGGCTGGAAGGCCAGGCGGGAAAAGCTTTCTGAGCGGCGGGGAGCAGGCGGGCCAACGCCGGTACAGCCAGCGGGACGCCTGCCACACCATGCGGGCCAACCTTTCCCCGCCGACCAGCAAGCCGCTCGGATGCACAAACCCCAGACTGCCGCCCGTGCTGGATGGACCTGG
>NW_011888957.1:795900-798424 GCF_000151845.1 Pteropus vampyrus
CTGACTCTGTGGGCACAGGTGTGTGTGCACACTGACTCTGTGGGCACAGGTGTGTGTGCACTCTGACTCTGTGGGCACAGGTGTGTGTGCACACTGACTGTGGGCACAAGTGTGTGTGCACACTCTGACTCTGTGGGCACAGGTGTGTGTGCACACTGACTCTGTGGGCACAGGTGTGTGTGCACACTCTGACTCTGTGGGCACAGGTGTGTGGGCACACTGACTCTGTGGGCAGAGGGGCGCACTGCTCTGCTCTGCTGGAGGGAGGACCAGCACCGTCCGCGTGGCCCCCAGGCCCAGCACACACCCATTCCCCAGGGAGCATGTAGAGTCCTGAGACGTTAACCTGGGACCAGAAAACGGGTGGGCGTCATGGTCTCTGGTCACCGGTGGAGGGAGACCTCGCCTTTCACAAAACCGCTGCCTCATGGTGGCCACCAGGGGGCGGGCGAGCACTGCCCTCCTGGCCACCGGGCAGATGGCAGCCGGTCACATGGAGGGAGGGCAGGGGGTCACCCCCCACCGAGCCTCGTCCCACTGACATAAGGGCTGGCCTTAGGTCTGGGGAGGCCTGGGGTCAGGTATGGGGATGGGGCCTGGGGAACCAGGTACGGTTTGGGGGACCTAGGGGGTGGTTTCAGAGCCAGGGAGAGGAGAGGTGAGCGTTCACTGTCGCCCATGCGCCCTGGGAAGCATGGCCGAGGGCTCAGGGCTGGGACCTACTCTCCACCTCCTGCCCTGGCCCCCTCGCATCACCCCTTTACCCTCACCTCTCTCTACCCCAGCGGGGCCCCCACAGCTGCCCCAGAATGGCACCCCCAGACCTTCTGCTGCCTTCAGGTCAAGGCCAGAGCCCTCCCCCAGGGTCTGTCCACCCCCGCCCATCCCTTGCAGCCCACCCCCATTTCCAGCCTTCACCCCACACCTCCAGGCACTGCATGGGGCTCACCTCTTCCCCTCCCCCTCCCTCTCCCTGCCCCAGAATGGCACCCCCAGACCTTCTGCTGCCTTCAGGTCAAGGCCAGAGCCCTCCCCCAGGGTCTGTCCACCCCTGCCCATCCCTTGCAGCCCACCCCCATTTCCAGCCTTCACCCCACACCTCCAGGCACTGCATGGGGCTCACCTCTTCCCCTCCCCCTCCCTCTCCCCGCCACAAACTCAGGCCCCCAGGCCTCAGCCCCTCCACCCTCCTCCCACGCGGGGGTAATGGACAGGTGGGAAGAGGGAGCAGGTGAAGCCTGAGTCGGAGGCTGGTGGACCCCCCACTGGAGATGGGGAGCTCGTGCCCACGGAGGCCCGGAGGGCAGGGAGGGGACCTCGAGGGTAAGGAAGGGGCTCCGTGGCACGGACTCAACATCTTGGGGACACAGGACAAACGAGTCTGCCAGCTGACGTGACACGCAGATCTCTGCCCAAGGGCCCCACCCTACGGTTGACTGAGGGCCCTGCCTACCTGCGGGGGCTCGTAGGGGACCATGACGCTCTGCCTGCCAGTGACAGGGTCATCCACATACTGCGAGAGGTTGTTGCCCTCCACACGGATGAGGTGGCTGGCTGGGGCAGACTGTCCTGCCGGGAGGGGGCGCTGCTTCAGGGAGGTGCCCAGCCCAGGTCCACCCCGCCTCCCTGCCCCATGGTGCTGCGTCACCTGCCAGTGTCGGCCCCTTGGGCCTCGCAGGTTGAGCTCCGGCTGGCAGCCCTGGTGCCCTCGGGGTCCCGAGCCCAGCAGCCCTGCCCCGCTCTGCCGGGCACCAGTACCCGAGGCCCCAGGCTGGCCGGGAGGACTTGGGGGGAGGCTGCGCCCAGGGGCGGCCCCTCCCAGGGTCCCTGCTGTCTCCCTGGCCACTGGGCCCAGGGGCCGGGGCGGGGGGGGGGGCTCACCTTCGTTGAAGTCCCGCCCGAGCTCATGGTTGGGGCAGCGCTTCACGACCTCAGTGACGTGCTCCGCCTTCTTGTAGACGGGCATGGCGCGGACGGCGGTGCCTGGGGGCGGCGGAGAGGACACCTTGACCTGGATGGGGCACGTCTTGGCAATTTGGCAGTACAGCTTCTTCAAGAGTGGGGAGTACTGGAGAGGAGGGGCCCGGGATGAGGCCACAGTCCCAGCTCCGGGCCCTCGCTGGGCCGTGCCCCCCACTGGGGCGCCCGGCTGTCCGGCACAGCAGGACTCCCCTCCCCAAGCCTTCTGAGGCAGCCACCCATGCGCCCAGGCAGCCCAGCGAGAGCAGCTGCTCCGGCGCCCGCTGAGCCAGGCCTGGACGCTCTCTGCGTGGGTCTCCTGTGCCAAGCAGGTGCCACTACGCCCATTTCTGGATGCAGGTGACAAAGGCCAGGAACACGGGAAGGAGCTGCTGGGGGTGGGGGGCGGTGCTGGGAGCCAGGCCTGCCAGAGCCACCTCTGGCTTTTCCCAGTGTGAACCTTAAGCCCCCAACACTGCAGCGGTTTGAGGTGGGGGCTGCAGCGCGGTGCTTCAGATTTAAAAGCCTGGAGGTAACGCTTTCCTGGCATTTGTGCAGAGGGATG
>NW_011888957.1:800424-807791 GCF_000151845.1 Pteropus vampyrus
GGTGGGCAAGAAGGTGGCGGGTGGCAGGCTCAGCACAGAGGCTGTTAATTTCCTTGGGCCCACTCCCCAGCAGCCGGGTGCCGGCACGGGCAGGTTTGGGCAGGAGGGGAGTGGAGAGGTGATAATAACTTGTCTGTCATTTTCCAGGGACGTGTAGCATCTTGCAAACCGCAAATACCGTTAACCAGCGTGGGTGAATCTGTTACAACAGATTCTGGGCCATGGGCTGCAGTGGGGGCTCTTTCTTTCCACGTGATTCTTTAGAGCCCACTTTTACCTGCTTTCTGTGCATGCGAGCCTGTGTGTGTGCGTGTGTGCGTGTGCGCGTGTGTGTTCAGAGCCACATTCCTCTCCTCTTGGGTTAAGACCCCATTGAGGAACCCCCTACGCCACAGACCCTCACCCTAGCTGCTGCCCAGGACCCTTGGCAAGGGGCTCTGTGGATTCACAGGGCGGGCTCTGAGACTCACAGGGAGCCCAGGTCACCAGCCCTGGTACCAGTCTCCCCAGGAGAGGAGGGGCCTCCCGAGGTGACAGCAGCCACAGGACACTGCGCCGGCCCCTCACGGGGCCTCTTGCCCTTCCCTGCACAGCCTCACCGCCGTGCTCTTGCGTTTTTGCTCAGAGAGCTGCTGGGAGCAGGTGGGCTCTGACAGCTGTCAGGGAGGCCTGGGCAGGACCACAGTGAAGCCACCAGCTCGGAGAGGAGGTGGGGCCCCTGTGGCCATCATCCAGCCTGCTTCAGAGCACCCACACTCAGGGCAGCAAGGGTCCATGCACAAGGAAACCCACGGGCAACACCCCAAGCTGGCCACGGGCATAGCGGCCGGAGGCTGCAGGGCGCGCCTGGCTGCCAACAGGGCCAGCGGCTGGCCTGGCACACGTGCTGGCTCAGAGAGGCTGCCGTGGTTCTTCAGGAGCTTCTGGCCGGGGCAGGGGACAGGTGCATCTGCTGACAGCCCACATAGGCTGTGGCCAGGAGTCCCCTTACCAGGAGCCCAGACGAGGGTGAGCAGGAGGCGGAACACACTTTGCAGGTGCCAAGTGCCCCTGACCACTGCCCGGGGGAGTCCCCAGAGGCTATGGACAAGAAGCTGCCCACTGTGGAGAGGTGAGCTTGGGGCTGAAGGGGCAACCCTTGGGAGACGAACAGCCCGCCCAAGATGCCCTCCAGCCAGGTCCTAAACTGGTGAGCAGGAGCCGCCAGGAACCTTATGGCCTGGAAGTGCCGTGTCCCCAGACCATGGGCCTCGGGCCGACTCATCTCGCGTGTGGCTGCAGGCTGGCAGAGAGCATGTCCACGGCTCAGTCCTGGATGGAGGTCTGGGTGGCCATGGGCAGCAGGTGTGTGCTGACCTGACCCAGGAGAGAGGCGGTGGGCACCATGTCTGCAGTGCAGAGTGAGGGCCTAGCACGCTGACGGTCAGCACGCCAGGGGCCAGGCCGGGGGAGTGGGGGTTGGGACGCTGGAGGCTGCGTGGGGCAGTGGGGTCCGGGCCTCCTTGTTCTGCACGCCGGGCACATCGCTGGGCCTCCCCCGGACCCTGAGGGTGAGCGGGGCGTGTTCTGGTCCTTGGGGACAGGACTGGGCTTTCAGGAAGCCTCTGATCTCCCGCTGGCAGCCACCCTCCCACACCGGGCACACAAACAACGGCCATGTCTGATGCACCACCCTCAGCCTCAGCCAGTCAAAGCACAGATTACTCTGCCCGTGAGCTTGGCTCTGACCTTGCCCGCCAGAGGAGGCAGGTGGCCTGGCGAGGACCCAGTGAGCAGGGCTGTGGGCCAGGCCACAGAGGTGCCCAGCACGGGAATGAAGTGGGTGGCCAGCCACCAGCCCGGCTCTGCCCACCACAGGGTGGGGCCCTTGCCTGCGGGAGGAAGGGGTCCCCGCTGCCCTCAGCCCTGTCTTGCTTTGTCCTCCAAGCCGGCCTGGCCTTGTTGGCCGAATGACTGTGAGAGTCAGTCCGCCTAGGCAGGGCGCTGGCATCAGCAGCACCTTTGCCTCGCAGGACAGTCCTGGGAGCCGGACCCCGGCACGCCGTCCTAGACGCTGCCATGGGATTGGTTAGGGCTGGCACCGCGGGGCCACCCTCTGCCTCTGCAGCTCCCAGGACGGTCTTGGGGCCGGAGCTGGACCAGTGGCTGGCGGCTGCGGGAGATGAAGGACGGAGGCCAGGCTGTGGCCCCGGCTGTGGCAGGGGCTCAGGGTGGCAGCTCACGTTGGCTCCAGCGGGGTGCCCTGGGGACGGGGCCCTCCTGCCTCTGACCTTCCTACCGCAGAAGCTACAGGTGGCCCCCTTGCGCACCATTCAGAACCACCGCTGAAGACCCCCTCCGACCCAGAAGCAGATCGCCCCCTCTTCACTGAGTGAACTCCACCCCCAGCCAGCAGGAGAGGGGCCCACAGTGTCTAGTGACCTTGGGGACCTGCTCCGGACAGGTGGGGGTCGTTTTTCAGCCTCTAATTCCAGGTAGTGGCACCAAGGCTCCCACCGAGCCGTGTAAGTGCCCGAGGGGAGCAGGGTTCGTCCCTCGTGCGTCCTGTGGCCGCCGAGCCAGGTCTTGGCCCCGCCCCTTGTTAACAGGTGACCTTGAGCAGAGACCTGCCCCCTATGAGCCTCGGTTTCCTCATCCGTAAAGTGGGGCGAACACAAGAGCCTACGACGGGTACCCCAGGAGCTTAGGGTGGGGCTTGTGACGTGGGGGCTGTGCTGCTGATCAGACATCCAGGGTCCACGGGGCCCTCTCCCTCTGTACCCTGAAAGAACCAGGAGGTGTGAGGCGGGGGCCACCCACCTGGGATTCAGGCCTGGGCCCCTGCGGTCCAAGGGCTCCAAGACCAACTTCTCTAACCTCCAGGCCCAGGGGCTCCCCAGCTGCTGGAGAAGGTGGAGAGAGAAGAGGTGACCCCCAGCTCAGGCCACAAGCCCGGGGCGCTGAGGCACGGACCTGAGCCAGTGCCGGCCTGCAGGCGGCCGGTCCCGCCCCGCGGAGCTTTGCAAGGTGCGAGCAACTGGACAATTTCCCCCTGAGTGTTATTTCCTCTTAAAAACCCGCCTGTCACAATAAACACTGTCAGGATGCTTCCCTCGGCTTTAAATGCGCATAATTGCTCTGGTGCCAGTAAAAGGCATTAATTCCACTTATGCATTCCATAAACTTTTAGGATAACGCAACTGATACCATGGTCGTGTTGGGACACCTCCGCTGTTATTTTCCTGCCTGCAAACCTCCGAGGGGCTGGAAAGTTTTCTCTTGAATCCATTAGTGTTGACTCAGCCGCCTTCCACCCCAGAAGCTCGCGCAGCTCTGGGCCCCGCCCGCCCCCCATTGCTGCCTTCCACACATGTCCCTTCCGGGGGCAGAAGGTGGCGCTGGCCCCTAGGGCGGAGACACACAGATATGCCCGCCAGGTCTGGGGGCAGCCGGAGGTCACTCAGGGGCTGTCTGGAGGCAGCCCCAGGGACTAGCTATGTCATCATCCGTGCACAATCCACTGTCACACCCCAGGCTGCTGGCCCCGCAGGCTGTTGCCAGGGCCACTGAGTCCCTCCGAGGCTGGGTCAGGACTCCAAGCCTTCCTGCCTGACCTCAGCGCCCCTTCCCCAAGCCTCCTGAGGGGCGAGCACACACCCCTGCCCTGGCGGGGCCCAGCCTGGAGCAGGGGGAGGCTGAGCTGGGCTGGACAGCGTCCAGGTGCCCGTCTCTGAGCTGCTCTGACTCTCCACTCCTCCGGCCTCCTGTCGCCGGCCGGCCCCATCACTGCCAACCCATCGGGCGCCCCAGGATAGGAGTGGCCACCAGGTTGAGGCCGGGCCCCGCCCCTTCTCAGACCCCCACAGCGTCCCGGGAAGGTGTGGGACAGGGACAAAGGCACCTGGCTCCATCATCCACCTGTCTAAGAAAAGTCAGCGTCCCAGGGTGCCGAGCCTCGCTCGCAGCCGTGGTCACTCGTGGTGTCTGCCTCTCCCCGAAGCCCAGGTGAACCCTGCAAGGGGCCAGCCCGCTGCGCCGCTCCACGCAGCATCCCCGCCGGCCAAACCCCGCCTCCCCCCAACGCCCCGCTCCCTGCTCTGCAGCCTCCTTGAGGAGACCTGAGACCCGCCTCCTCTGGCCATCTGTGGGGGCGAGGGAGGCCTGCACGGGTGCGTGTGCATGTGTGTGTGTGCCTCTGTTCACATGCGTGTGCTGTGTCTGCACGTGTACACGCACGTGCGTGCCTCTGAGCTGGGGGCTCCAGACCCCCGGTGCCCAAGGTGTGAGATGTGACATCTGAGGGAAGCTGGCCAGGGCAGGTGGACCGCCCAGCTGAGGCCTGGGCCAGCCAGCGACCAGAGACCCCATCAATAGCCGCGGTGGCACGGGGTGTTTTTCCTATGCAGGAAGAGGTGTGAAGGCAGCAGTCAATTTGGAATTGTACTTGAGAAAAATATGAATTATCTATCAGTTACCAGCCGACTGGTGTGGCGGGGGGCTGCAGACCATGTGGCCTGAGCGGCAAGTCCAGGCAGCGCCCGCGCAGTCAGACCCCAGAGCTGTGAGCAGGTGGGCGGCGGGGGGCCGTCCTGCACGTGAGCCGCCCAGCCCGCCCTGAGCGAGGAAAGGAGCCTGTGGGGGGCCTGCATGCAGAGAGTGAGGTGCCAAAACCTCATTATCGATGTTTGTCCTGCGAAGGTACGGGCTGGGAGGGGCGCTGCGGGTGCCCGCGGCCGCTCCCTGCCCCTCTGCCCAGCCCTGAGGGCAGAGGGCCTTGAGGCGTCCAGACAGGGACGGAGGTCTGGCGTGGGGGTATGGGGCCGGAGCTCGGAGGCAGAGCCGGTGGGCGCGGGTGAGCCTTCACCTGCCCCCTGAGGTGGCTGGCCGGGACAGACCACCCCGTGGAGCCACTGAGGGCCAGGACAGCTGTGACCAAGCCCTGTGTCCGCCCACCTGGTGGTGGCAACTGGGGGTATGGCTGAGGCCCCCAGACAGGGGGTGCACCCAGCAGAGAGGCAGCTGCTGCCCCCCCAGGACCAGCTCAGACCCCCGAGGCCCTCCATTGCAGAGACCACACCAGCACCCTCAAGTAGCAGAAAGGAGAGAGCCAGGACCCCCACAGTGCCTTCCAGGACACCTGGGGGACCAGCAACTCAGGCGCCGATGACAGCACTTGGGGCAGGAAGGACCAGGGCCCTTCCCCTTACTGAAGAGAGAAAGGGCTGGGGAACAAGTCTGAACACGGACTAGTAGTGAACCGCCCATCGGTGGAGGTGTGCAAGTGTGGGGATGCCTCGGGGGCCCTCTGACCTGGTTCTTGTCACCCAGCCAGACCTCAAAGCTGGGGCGTGGGGACCAGGACCTCACAGGCAATAGAGAATCAAGAGAACCCTCCTCCAGGGGAACCCAGCTACCTGGCACCCCATCGCCGCCTCCGCCCGCCAAGGAAATAATGGTAGAGACAAGTCGCCGGCTCCGACGTGCTGAGTCTGGGGCCCCTCGCAGCCTGGTCACCACCGTGACAAGGAGCGTCGGGGTGACAATTTACAATGAGGAAAAAGGGCTCTGACAAGGCTGCGGCGGTCCCTGCCCCTCTCGGCCAGCGGAGACCGTGGAGTGGGGCTGAGCCTTAACTCGGCGATGGGTCAGCACCTGGGGGAGCCCGCAGCCCAAGTGAGGACCAGGAACAGCCGCGGGGAACTGTGGCCGGGAGCCCAGACCGCAGACGGGCCCGTGCATGCCTGGCAGGCCACTGCGGCTCCAGGAGTGTGAGAAACCACAGTCTGGCTGGCCGCAGACTGAGGACCGGACCGGCTCTTAAAGCAGAGCCTTGGGGTCACCTGCTGGCCACTCTCACGGGGACTTCTCTGCTCCAGGGTCCTGTCCCAGGTGGGGCTGAGCGTGGAGCTGGCACTCCTGGGAGGAGGTGGCACTGCCCGGTGGTGGGACAGCCAGGTGTCCACGGGGTGGGTGCCAGGCCAGGGCTTACTCCCCGCTCCGGGGGTGGGCAGGGGGCCCAGAGGGCCTTGGGCTGCCTTTGCCACCAACGCTTGCGAGCCCACCCCTCGGAGGCGAGCCTGAGCTTGCCTGGGGGTCTCGGCACCCTGCGGCCTTTACCCTGCCGGTGGGCACGGCTGGCAGCTCCTTCCTCTCCCTTGTGCAATGCGGACAGTGCAGCCCTGGGCCGAGGAGTGCAGAGCCGGAGCCCAGCCCCCTGCTCCCCATGCCAGCACCCAGCTTACCATCTGCACAGCTCTGAGCAAGCTGCTTGCCCTCCCGTGGCTCAGTCTCCTTGGCTGCACAATGGGACGGTAACGGATTCTGGGTGGGCATGCTGTGGGGAGCCGGGCAGTTTGAAGCATCCACATGGATGCAGAGTGCTTAGCGCAGGGCCCAGCCCTGGGGCCGCGGGGACACGGGCTGTCATCCAGGTTGGCACGGTCCCGCGGGGGGCCAGGCCTGGGGTCTGCAGGGCCGTGGTTCTCCCCCCGCTCCCTGTCTCTTGCCCGTGCTCGAGGCGGCACCGCAGACACCACGCGTGCGGGCCGAGCCCACGCCGAGAACCCCCGCCGCCTGGCGGAGGCAGATGCTGCTCACCCAGCCTCAGATGGCGGAAGGCGGCAGAGCCACCCACCTCTGCGCACCCAGGGCCGGGGTCAAGCCAGAGCCCCCGGAACAGCAGATGCCAGCCGGACAGCCCCGCGACCTCACTGGGGAACCACGTCCGTCCCTTCTAGGGCCCTGCAGGAGGCTGGCCGACGCTGGCCACACGTCCGAAGGGTGGGCACGCCCAGACTGCCCGGCCCCGAGACCCGCCTCCTGCCCCACGCCCCTCCCGACGGGGCGGCTTGCGCCCGCCGGACAGCAGGGCACGCTCGGCCCTCCCCCGTGCCCCGCAGACGCCCGCTGGGAGCGGGGCACGACTCACCGTCCAGGTGGCCGACTTGGCTGTGCTGGATTGCTGGAAGGTGACGTCGAAGTGGTGGGGGCCGGGGTAGTCGGTGTTGGAGGGGATGACGGGCGCGGGGGACATGGTGTCGAAGGTGGAGCTGGGCTGTGCGTACGGGGAGTGAGTGGGCACGCTGGCCGCGTGCTCCGGGGTGTAGGGGCTGGCCGGGGCCGCCCGGCTGCTCATCTGGTCCATGGTGCTGCTCAGCAAATTGAACTGGGACTGGCGGGAAGTCAGAGGGAGGGGGAGACACACAGTCAGCCTGAGCGTGGAGGCCAGGCCCGGCCCGGTAGGGAGGTGTCCTGTTACAGGAGCCTTAAAGGGCCAGCGGCTCCGTCATCCCAAATATTTCCTTGGTCCCCCCCCACCCTGACAGGTCACTACTTGTGCGGGGATAAACTGACACATTCACCTCACCCTCCCCCTGCATCAGCCTCCC
>NW_011888957.1:808866-825157 GCF_000151845.1 Pteropus vampyrus
GAGGCCAGGCCCGGCCCGGTAGGGAGGTGTCCTGTTACAGGAGCCTTAAAGGGCCAGCGGCTCCGTCATCCCAAATATTTCCTTGGTCCCCCCCCACCCTGACAGGTCACTACTTGTGCGGGGATAAACTGACACATTCACCTCACCCTCCCCCTGCATCAGCCTCCCAGGTGCCAGGGCTTCTGGGGCTGCCTGCGGGGTGGCCCCCCAGCCCCGGGCACCCTCCGGGGCTCCAGTTGCACCATCCGGGGACAGCACCAGCCAGACTTCCTCAGCTCAGTCCCCCATTACGGCTCAGAGTGGGGAGACCCCCACCCCTGAGAGCCGGGCGGTGGGAGCGATGGGGCCTGGGCAGGGCGCATCCTGGCCATGTCGGGGGGACGCACCCCAGCTCTGGTGCAGGGATGCCCGACAGGCCCCAGAGGCTCGGATCTGCCTGAAGGTCTATGGCTGAGCCAAAAGCCACTGTGCAGGGGCCTCGCGGGCGGTGGGCTGCCTGGTCCGCGTCGGAAGGCCCCGTCACCCAGTTCCTCCTGCTGGCAGAGTTCTACGTGGCCGCACCTGCCGCCGCAGGCACTGGGGCCCAGCTCCTCCCCCAGGCCACACGCCCGGGGACAGGAGTTCTGAGCGGCACTCCGCGGTGTGTCCCCTGGGTCACCCTCCGCAGCCGGCTGTGGCCAGATGGCCTGTAACCGCAAACGCTGCACTGTTCCTTGTCTCTGCCAGGACGGTCCGGGTTTGATCTGACCCTCTGCAGGCCGGAGGTGGGCACCGCTGGTGTTTCCGTTTTACGGATGAGGACACTGAGGCACAGACGGGGGGGACTTGCCAGGGCAGTGGGGTGGAGACCAGCCGCCCGGGGCCGTGGGAGCCGGCACCTCGGGGACCGTGGAGATGGAGAACCAGGCTGCTGGAAGGAGGGTCTGGGGTCCCGTGGTGGGGTGGAGCAGCCCAGGGAGACCCCCGCCCCCTTTCCCTGCCCCCTCCAAACGCAAGCAGAAGAACGCCTTCGCCCGCCCCCCAGCCCGCGGCTCAGCCCTCTCTGAACCCAGCTTCTCCTCCATCCAGGAGGAGTGGGCTGCATAAGCCACAGCCTGTCCAGCTCAGCACGCCGAGGGCACACATCCCCGTGTGTCCGTGACAGAGGACCCCGAGCCCACTGACACCCCTCTGGCCCAGGGAAAAATAAACTCAGTAGGGAAGACGCTCTGTTGAAGTCCACCCAGCCCGGAGGAAACTCGGGCGATGGCCGGGCAGGAGGGAGGTGACGGGTGACAGGTTTGTACCAAGGCCACGACCCCGAGCCTCCTGGAGGCCAGGCAAGTGCTTTCCTCGGGTCATCCAGCCCCCAGGATGGCCATCTGCCACCCAACGAGATCTTGGCCTGGCACCGGAGCTGAGCTGCCAGGCCCGACCATGCTCTCCCTGGGGGCCAGCCGCATCGAGTGACGTCACGACAGATCCGTCCACTGGCCCCGGGCAGCTCAGCTGCCGTGACCAATCCCACCCCTGGTACCTTCTGGTGGCTTTTATGTTTAGACCTCAGAGCCATGGCACGCCGTAAACCCAGGGGATGCACGGGGGCCCCTGCAGGGCGGCCCTCCTGACTTCCTGTGCCCTCACCTGTGAAACAAGGAGGCCCCATGGCCACAGGCGGCAAACGGACAGGGAGTATTAAACGAAGCGGGTAACCGATACCCGCCTTGGCCGGATGACACGCGACAACCTGCCAGGTAAAGAAGCCAGCCAGACACCGCATCCCATGCGGACACAGATCTCAGGGAGGGCAGAGCCACTGACGTGTGGGTGGGTGGTCGCCGGGGGCTGGGGGCTGATGGCTGAGGGGCACAGGGCTTCCCTTCAAGGTACTGAAGATGCTCTAAGATGGAGTGGGGTGACAGGTACACGTATCCGAGGACGGACAGAGCAAAACCTACTGAGCTGCGCACTTGAACTTGAACCGGGCAGATTGTGT
This sequence comes from Pteropus vampyrus, assembly GCF_000151845.1. Lineage (NCBI taxonomy): Eukaryota > Metazoa > Chordata > Mammalia > Chiroptera > Pteropodidae > Pteropus > Pteropus vampyrus. The sequence continues at coordinate 810,842 of NW_011888957.1, forward strand.
GTTACGTAAACGGTAACTCAACGAAGCCATTTAACACAAACAGAGGGACCGTCCTCGCCTCTCCCACCCGGCTGCCCTGAGGGGCGTGGGGAAACCCCAGTGCCCCCCACGAGAAGAGCAGATGCAGGAGCCCCTCACTCAGGGGCGGGCGGGGGCTCCCGGTGCTCTCGCAAGCCCCCCGCCCCGGGGCGGGAGCACACGGCCTGCGAGCCGTGGTTTCTGTCTGCCCCCCGCGTGGGACCGTCCCCAAAGGCAGCCACTGCCACGCGGAGGCCCGAGCTGCGGCCGGCGAGAGCTGAGCCGTGCTGTGGGGACAGGGGCGCAGGGTTCCACGGCCCTAGTGCCACGCAGAGCGCGTCAAACAGGGGACCTCACTCACGGTTCACATCCAAAACAACCGACACGAGCACCGTTTGGGATAAATTAAGTAAATTAGTAGGTTCCGTCCATCCGCTCCTTGCCACCTTCTTTAGTTTGGACACTAGAAGGTGCAGATGCTCCGTGGGGCTCAGACGCCAGTTCTCCCGCACAGCACTGGACCGGATCCTCAATCAGCGCCCGCCAGGCCAACGTGGGACGCACAGCTATTGTAGCTGTTGTTATTATTATTGTTATTATTATTATTAATGCTCCCTCAGGGAGCAGTGTGTTTCTCATTACAAAGTGCTTATCAAGAGGCCTGCTGAGCCGTGGAGCAGACGAATGAATGAGTGAATGAATGAATGAATGAATGAACGAACGAACGAACGAACGGGCGGGCGATGGGGGCAGGTGCCACAGCGGCAGGACAGCTCCGCCTAGTACGAATGGCCGGGAGCGAGGACGGGATGTGAGCCGGCCCCTCCCGCTTGCAGGAGGCTGAGAGCTGTGAGTCCCGGGGTGGGGATGGGGGGGCCCCAGCCTGCCCACCCCCGAGTCTCCATGTCCTCCTTTCCCTTCGAGGTGACAGCCAGGCCCTGGCGGCTGGGGCCCTGGGCAGCCTGAGGGCTGCAGACGGCCTTCCTCCGTGCTGGCCTCAGACGTGTCGGGGCTCCGGGTCTGGCCTTCCTGCCACGGCCTCCGCGTTCAGGAGGAGCGGGAGGCGGCTGTGCCGCAGCTTTGAACTTGCCCACATTCTTTGCCGATCGAGGCGGTGCCAGGGGATTAGTCACTGAACCTGCAGGCTGATAGGATCTCTGTGCCCAGCAGCCCCAGAGCCCGGCTCCCAGAAGGCGCCCCGTCTGCATACGGGAGGGCAGAGACCGCTCTGCACGCGGCAGGCCCAGCACCCTGTGGCCCTCCGAGACGCGGGCTCGGTGGCGTTCTGCGGTCCGGGGTCCTGTGAGCTCTCTCTTCTTTCCAGGGGACAGGGGAACCTCAGCAGTGTCCCAGCGAGCTCTGTGCGCTCCTCCCGCGAATGTCCTGCCTCCCAGGGACACCTCCGCCTGCACCTCCACCCCCGGGAGCTGGCAGGGTTCCTGCCTCCTCCGCCCCGAGCTGCGGCTCTGAGTGCCATGGGGAGCGCACGCACCGGGAAGCCTGGTGGCCTTGCCGGCCCCCGAGGGTCCTTCTGCCTCTGCCCACAGGACACTCCTGCACCTCCTTCCCGGCGGCCGGGGGCTTAGCCAGCCTGCCCGGGGAGCAGGGGAGCCTGGAGCCCCGCAGAGGCCTAGAGTAGCAGCGGGGTGGGGGGTCCCCCAGAACCAGAGGCCCCGGAAGCCGGGCGATACCCACTTGGCAGCCGCAAGAGCCCGGGCAAAATCAGAGCTTCGCTGCTTTGTTATGTTTTCAGTGAGAACTCCCAAGAGAGCGGGCTGATCAGGACACGCCCGGCCCGCGGCGGCCCACGTGTGGCTGCATGTGCGTGCAGGGCTCCTGGGCCCGACCCAGGGGCAGCCGAGCTAGGGGACCCCCCCCCAGGGACCAGGTAGAGGGTTCGCGCCAGGCCCGCCTCCGAGGCCGGAGGGCCGGTGGCCGGAGTTCTGGGAGGGGCCGGGGGCAGATCCTTGTGGCATCCAGCAGAACAGGACGATGCCCGGGACCCCAACCAGGCCCTGGCGGCCCCTCCGGGCATCGCTGTCCATCTGCTCCACAGACCTGCAGCCTGGTGCTCTGCCTGCTGGAGGTGGGAGGCCGGGGTGGGGGCAGAGGGGAGGCAGCCTGCACACCGAGCTCCGTGTCCGCCAAGGCCACTCGCAGGCTGTCTGCCTGGGGACCGTGTGCACACGTGTGCTCACGCACAGGGCAGGACACACGCAGGACGGGCCGGGGGCTTAGCCCTTGGGCTGCGGCCGCCAGAGGGGAAGGCTACGTGATGGGGGGACGTGGGGGGAGGCCCGGCCCCTGGGTGGATGTCCCGACGTGTCTGTGCAGCTGCCTCTCTGGGAACGGGGGTGGGTGGGGGCTGGCCTCTGCCAAGGCCTCCAGAGTCCCGGGGACACAAGGGTGTGCCCCAGGAGCAGCGGGGGTGGGGGAGGCCCAGGGGGCCTCCCTGGGGTGTGTGCTTCCTAGCTCCGACCCTGCTGCCTCGACTGCCCCCTGCGCCTCCTGACACTGTGACCGGTGACTTCCCTCAGGGGCGTGGCCCTTGCACAGGTGACCCTCTCGCTCAAGGAGCCACCTTGCTGCAGGACAGCCCAGCCCACGGGGATCACAGATGAGGAAACCGAGGCCGGGTCAGCCACGCCCAAGAGCAGGGAGGTCCCCAGTCCCCGGTCACACACTCGGAGGAGGGTCGCCGCACGCCAGGCACGGGGGTGTGCACGGGAAACCCCAGAGCCCCAGTGAGGTCACTTCCCACCCGTCGTGTGGCACCTGGAACCCGACTGGACACTCAGAGACTTGAGGTTGAGTGACAGAGACCCCTAAACCCGTGTGGGCCCACCGTGCCTGCTCCCACTCCAGGCACCCCACGGCCAGCTGCCACTCGGTGAGGGCGGGAGCGTCTCCCCACACCCGTCCCGCCCCCACCCGTCCTGCACCCATCGTAACGTGAGTGCCAGGAGATGGCTGGGAGCGCGGCCCGTCTGCTCCTCGGGCACGTCCCCCGGGGAGCCACGCCCACCCTTTCATGCGTTCGTCCATCGACACGTAAAACCTTCTCTGATGACCTTGAGGGCTGTAGATGGAAATTATTTTCTAATGTCCGTCTGGGTTCGCTCGCCCGCGTCCCCGTGTCCACAGCCACCGCCGGCAGCCCCGTGCCCGGGCAACAAGGGTGAAGGTGGCTTCGGCCACGCAGTTGGGCGACCGAGTCCATGTCCACATGGGAGCCACGGGTGATGACCCGGAGTGGGAATTACTTCCCGGCAGGCCCAAGCAGCCAAAGGTCAAGGTCCTTCTGGAGCCAAACCTCCCAGCCGACCGCTGAGGGACGAGCCCCCTCGGGGCCCTGGGTCGACACCAGGTGCCACGACTCAGTTTCAGGCTGACTCTCCGGGGGAGAGCCCCCAGTGGGGAGAGAGCGGGGCAGCCGGGCGACTCCGGGCTTCTCGGTGACTTGGGGAGAGGCCTCTGTTTGTCCCCGCCACGGGACACAGAGGTTCAAAGGGAGGAGTCGGCACCTTTGGGTGGTGATAACTGCCTCCAGGGAGGCCCTGCCTCCAGTCCCTACCGGTCCCATACCACAGGGCCTCGGCTTGTGCTGCTCCCCTCCTGGAGCACCGTTCATCTCCTCGCCTCCCCCTGGAGGCCCCCCAGGCTTTCTCCGCCTGGCCCTGTGTTCCCAGGCTCCCTCTCCCACTGTGTGGAGTAACGAATATCGTGACACACACCGCTCTGCAGGTTCATGCCCGGTGTCCACAGTGTCCACGCAGGTCCAGCAATGAGTACACTGGACAGCCGAGAACGGTACCAGCACCCAAGTGCAGAACGTGTCCGCTGTTCCTACAGCCGGCTCCCTCTCCTCCTCCCGCCTGCCCCAGGTGGGCAGAGGCCCTGCAGCCGCCGCCCAGGGCAGCTGGACGAGCAGCAGGAAACACATGGTCCCGGTTCCTTCTTTATAAGCCGAGGGAGGCCGGCTCCCCCATCCTGCCTTTGGTGCATCTCTTCGGACCGTCAGGGTTTTTGCTGTTCTTTCAAGGTCCAGTCGGGAGACACTGTCACACACTGCGCCCAGCCAAGGCCGTGAGCAGGGTCCCGGGAGGTCTGACTGCAGAAGGACCCCAACTTTTGGCCTGTTGGGCCCATGTCCCCCTCTGCAGAGAACGTCCATCCGGCTGGTCATGGTGTGTGCCTTTCCCTCCACACCCAGAAAGGGTCCGAAGGGACAGAGTAAGGGCAGAGGGACAGAATGGCTCAAACGAGTGCGCAGGAGCCTGTCCGGTGGCCGTGGCAGGCAGCCGGCCACCTGCGTGGACAGGGACCCAGGACAAGACACGTGATTCTGGGGCTCCAACCGTCCAGGGAGAGGCGTCACTGGGCTGGGAGGGAGAAAGCGTCTCGGCGGCCCAGAGCCCCGGCCCCAGCCCCCGGCCCCAGCCCCCGGCCCCCGACTCAGGGACACGAGGCTCGGGAGTGAGCGTCTGCTCGCGGGAGCGTCGGTGCCCCAGGCAGACGCCCCCTCCTCCTCCTCCATTTCTGACTTCTGCATTTAGGGCCCAGCGAGTTTCCGGGACCCACGCAGCTCCCACAGGCGACTGTCCAGAGTCCGGCTCACGGCACCCGAGTGGGCTTATCTCCCACAGACCTTATCAGAGCCTTGAGGAGAGCCGGCGTGCGAGGTGACTCTCTGAGTGCAGACAAGAAGCACTTGCTGCTTGGGAGCTCCTGTCCCCGCTGGGTGGGGAACGGGGCAGAGGACCCGTGCACACACTAGGACAGCGCCTGCACACATCCAGCTCTTTAAAATGCCCGCAGAAGGAGTCAGGCACTTCGGCAGGCCGGAGGACAGCAGGTCTGCAGAGGGCCCCGTCCCCTTCCTGTCAGGCACTGGTGACACTCTGGCCCCTGGTCCAGGTCACCAGGACCCTACCAGCCCTGCCGTTCTCAGGTGTCCCGGCTGCGTGGCTCGGGCGCCCACTGGTTTTTGGGGGCCCGGGAGGTCTGAGGCGGCGGCCGAGCAGCGGGGTCCCGTGGGTGCTGGTTTGCCCTGAGACGCAGGGTTTGGGCTTAAAGACAGGATTCCAGAGAAGCCTGGAGCATCACCAGAGGCACCTCCCCCGCCGTGCCCGCGTCCCCTGTGCCTGTGTCCCCTGTGCCTGCATCCCCCGCGTCCCCCGCGCCCCCTGTGTCGGCGGCAGAGCGGTGCACATGCGCTTCTTGGAGAAGAGGGGTCCCTGGTGCGCTCGAGGCCCCGCACACCGGGCGGGGAGTACAGGGTGAGGCTTTGCTTCTCTCATTGGAGGTGCGGTGGGGGAGACTTCCATTCCCCTCTAACGGGTCACGCCACGTGAGCTCGCGAGGACCACGCCGGGGACCCCCACGTGCCCGGAAAGGGAGGCCCGGCTGCCGAGTGGGGCCGTCACAGCTCCCCGTCCCTTCGTCCCTTCGGGGACTCCCGACAGCAGGGGCGGGGGGTGGACGTTCTACACAGGCAGACGCCGGCCCATCGCAACTCCATGCAAAGTCCACCGGGACCTTCAGCCAGGAAGGCGGTGACCCACCGGCCTGAGGTGCCCAAGGCCCCCTTCCCTCCCTCCCTCCAAACCCCGCTGGGTCCTACGCCAGGCCTCACGCCCCCCACCTGCTGTGCCACCAACCCATGCGCTCACGCACCCAGCGCTCTGGTCCAGACCTGCTCCGGGCCCTGCCCACCGCCTCCCGCAGCCCCGCGAGGCGTCTGGACGATGCTCTCCTCTGCTCTCCTCGGCTCCCCAGGCTCCCCACCACCCTCGGCCTCTTTGCACCCCCATGCGAGCCACCCCCGCTGCAGGCCCTGCAAGGCCTCTCCTGGCCCTGGTTTCACCCCGTGGCCTCTGACTGACAGCCACCCTGGCCTCCCAGCCGCTTCTCACGCCCTCAGATCTGCCCCCAGCCTCCAGGCCCCGCTTGGAGCCCACCTGCCCCCGAAGCGTCTCCAGCACCCCGGCCCGGGGCTGGAGCTAAGCTGGCACGGCAAGGATGAAGGCCGAAGATCTCCAGACAGGGCTGTCAGTCCCCAGTCCCACGTCATCACGGCCTGGCTGTGCGGTCCTCAGGATGGGCTTCCTCACAGGGCTGGGGACAAGGACCTCTACGTCACGGGCACAGGGGGAGGGGGCTGCACACCCGATGCTCGCCCCGCACCCCCACTGGGCTGGCTCCCTGCCTCCGCTCAGAGGCTGAGATGCTGCCTCCCCGGTGAGGCCCCGGCCTGCGCCCCCGACCCCCGTGTCTACCCTGCGTGTCCCCTTAACTCTTCCCCACACTGGGAGAGGAGCTGAGCCGACAGACGCACATCTGTTCCTTCACCTTGTCGGCTCCTGCGTGCAGGGCGGACACCGGGCTCTGACCTCCAGGGGTCGCCTGCAGCATCCTGGGGAGGGTCGGCCAGGGCCCCCTCGGGGTGGGTGTCTGCTCGGACCCCCGGCACCCCGACGCTCCCAGGAGAACACCGAGACCAGACTTTTTTAAAAGCGGGGTACGAAACTTCACCCTCCCCGCGCGAGTCCCATAGGCGTGCCTGGGCTTGGGGCGACCTCGCCCGAGGAGCGCGGCTGACACGCAGTCTGGCTGCGGCTCCACGGGAACCCGCCCCGCCGGGCGCAGGACCTCCGTCCGCCGGTACTTCCCACCGCGGCTGCCGGCGGAGTCTGTGATTAACCGGATGGCAAGAGCCGACATGCGCCGGGGGAAAGGCCCCTCTCCTCCCGAGAGCTCGCACATGGCTCTCTCCGCGGCCGGCCGGCCTTGCTCGGTCCTGCGCCAGAGCCATGTGGAACTTTCCGCGCCTCGCGCCCCAGTGCCCCCAGTAGCCCCGGCGCCCCAGACCTGCGTCTGTGGGATTTGGAGCCCCCTCCAGGACAGGGTGGGGGGGCGTCCTCGGGCGGCTCCCTCCCGGCTCTGCGGAGCTGCCGTGCGCGGGCAGCTGGCCCACGGGACACACAGACGTTATTAACCGCCAGGAAATGGGCCCCGTCCACGCTCTGCCGCCCAGGGTGCCGAGGGCCTGGAATAAAGGTGGGGAGCCCCGCAGTCGGCCACGGGAGAGGGCCTAGATAATGGGGTACAATGGGGTACGGCGGAGTGCCGTCTCCCCTTCTCCCTGAGTACCCGCCCCCTGCCCGCAGCCCCAGAGCCGGAGCCGGCTGTCGGCCTGACTTCCCTTATCCATCTGTCCCTCCACCCGCTGGTCTGTGCAGCCTGCAGAGGCTGACGGGATGCCGAGGGCCCCGTGGTGTGGGTGGCACCCTCCTCAGTGGGGGAGATGAGGCTGGCCAGCCGCAGGGAGAACCTGGATGGCGACAGTGAGCACAGGGCGCAGGGAGGGGGAGGTGGGAGCCGCGGGTGTGCCCAGCGCCGGTCCTCTGTGAAGGTGACGTTGGAGCAGGGACTCGAGCATGGCGGACGCAGCCCTGAGCGCCGCGGGACGGGGGTGAGGGCCAGCTGGAGACACGGCCCACGCTCGCTCATTGATAACCTGGTCCCTGCTTTGCTCCTTCCCTCCCCGACTCGGGGCTCTGGAGTGGACGGACAGGCCAAGCCCATCCCCTCCCCACAGCCCTGTGGGGGGACAAGTCACCTTGGCGGGCGAGGGGCCCGGTCCTTCAAGAAGCGTTTCCCAGGGACCTTCCCAGGCAATGGGAGATGCTGGAGGCCATGGCCTCCCCACAGCACCCAACAAGCCGCCAGCCAGCCACAGGGATGGGGGCTTCACACCGGGCGAAAGACCAAGGCGGAAGGGAGGGCAGGGCCGGGGCACGGGCAGCCAGGCCGGGGGCTGCAGGTGGCGTCAGCCAGAGGCGAAAGGTGCAGCCAGGTACTGGTCAGGGCCTGGACAAGGTTCCAGGCTGGACACCGGGAGGCAGAGGGCCGGGGGCCAGGAGAAGGGCCGGGGTCAGGGCCAAGCACAGGAGCCCGGTCAGAGGAGCAAACCCTCCGTGCTGAAGCGGGGAGCCTCGGGCTGGACGGGAGGACGGCTCCAAGGGCCCCTCTGTCTCTGGAGTCAGAGGCAGTGCATGGGCAGCAGCTGGTCGTGCGGGGGCAGTGGGGGGCCTGGCACACTCGGAGGGCACACCGACAGGCTCCCCATAAATGGGGTGCTGGGTGTCCACGAAGCCCCCGGTTTCGGCCAGGAGAGAATAGTGGATTTTCCACTAGCCAGGACGGGACATGGCGTGCGTGGGGAGGTGGGCGCTCGGCTCCGACTTGCAGGAGGAGGCCCTGCTGGACGTGGACACCCAGGTGCAGCTGCTGACAGGCGGCTGCCGCTGGCACTTCGGGGGCAGAACCTGGCTGAGGGGCGGGAGGCTGGGCGGGGTCACGTCTCGGGTGCTGCGAGCCAAGGAGCGGGATGACCCCCCCGTCCCCCCAAATCAGGCTCTGGTAGCTTCCTTTAAGAACTGTCAGCCCCGAAGTCCCCGGGGCACGAGGTCGGGGAGAGAATTCCTGTGGCTAAACCCGTGCCCCACGGCCACCATCAGCTCAGCGCTGTCCTGTTCCGGCCGCTGAAGTGCCTCCTGCGGTGTCCCCCGGAGGCCCGGCCCTGTCTGTCCTCGCCGTGTCCCACCTCTCAGCAGCACCCTCCCGGCCGGCACGTCCTCGTCCCCGCACCTCTCCAGGTGTCCTGTCTCCTCGTGGTGTCTGTCCCTCTGCTGTCTCTCACCCGGGGAGCCCTTGCTGGACCCCGGGCCTGCTCCGTTCCTCTCTGGCTACTCTCCCCCGACCCAGCACTGACCAGAAACCTCAGCCACGCTGGGACCCCCCGACTGGTCCTCTCCACGGTCGCACGGGCGTCCAAGCATCTAAGCTCCCCTCCCAGACTCCTCCCCGCCCTCCCGTCCACACAGCTTAAGGCAAGAACCTTTCCTGCCCTTGCCCGGTGTCAGCGTCACACTCGGCCCCTCATCTGATGTCCCCCGGGCGGGCACTTCTCAGGCCCGTCCTGCTCTGCAGGTCAGCAGCACGGGATGTCCCCTCCCTCCCTCCCTCCCTCATGTGGCTTCAGGAAGCCCACGTTCCCCCCTCCCTCCTCCTGGTTCCTGCTTTTTCTCACCCCTGGGATGGCCGAGGGCCGATGGATGGCCGGGGAGCATCTCACGCACTCCAGACGCTTACTTTCCACTCCAAAGTCCCCTCCTGCTGAATAAATGGCCACCGCCTTCGCCCGGTCCCTGAGGTCAAAACCTTGGCCACCCCTACCCTGCCATCCAGCCCCTCGGCACATCCCATCTGGAGCCCAGGCTCCCACCTGGTCCCAGCCTCCAGCCTCGGCACTGCCCCCTGTGGTCTGCCCTCAGCACTGCAGCAGAGGGACCTTGGAGGGTGCCTGTGGGATCCGGTCCCTCCGCCCTCCGTGCACCTGGAATGCGGGCGCTCCTTGTCACCCCGAGGCTGCACTGTCTGCAGGGACTGTCGTGGGGAAGAGGGTGACCTGCAGGCCACTGCACGGGGAGCGGGGTGCTGTGCCCTCACGCTGCTCCCCGCAGGCATTCTGGCGGCCGGATGCCTGGGTCCCAGCGGGCCTCAGGAATACCGAGGGCGGCCGAAAACTCCTCACGTTCAACCCGTTTCTTTACTTTGGGCTGAAGGTGCTTTAGGACAGATACCACTTCCTCCGTCAGACGGATGTATGCCCACAGTGGGAAGGGTCACGCACACTCTCGTTCGGGACAGAAACGGGGAGGGACGTGCCCTCACAGCCCAGCCTGACCCAGCCCAGCCCACCCAGCCCACCCGGCCGGGCAAAGGACATCGGAGCCACAGCACAGAAACTCACTGAGGGGAGGGACGAGCGAATGGATGGACACGGCTCCCCCTGCCCTGTGGAGAAGCTTCACGGCGCCGTGGCTGGCCATTGCTGGGCAGTGCCAGCGGCTCCCTGCTGCCCATGGTGGCGGGTCCATACCCCTCACCCCGGCGCCCAGGGGCGCCTCACGGCAGGCTCACCTAGTGTACACTGCGACACCCACTGCGTTAGAGAGAGGTCATGCCAGAGTCCCCCGTCCCCAGGGCCTCAGTCCCCACGGCCCCCGCTCCGTCTGCCTCCCTGGCAGGGAAAACGGCCCTGCGCGGAGCAGCCGAGCCACCCGCCCTCCACCTGCTCAGTCAGCCCCGGGGACCTGGCGCATCCGGGAGTGAGCCCAGGTCCCGGGGCTCAGGTCACGGGGGCCAGGGACAAGCCGTAGCCCCTTCCCTTCCCTCTGTCAAGCTGGCCACCCCTCCGTGAGGCCAGCTTGCTGCAGGTCCTTGCCCTGGAGCTCCAGCCCACACCATGCCAGCCCGCGAGAAGCCCTCCTGCCCTGCCAAATGAGCAGGTGCCCAGGCGAGGACGCTCGTGGCCTCCGAGGAGTCTGGCAGCCTCCGGCCTAAGCCCTGGGGAGAAAGGCAACCCCCACGGGACGCTGAGCTCCGGACAGCTGAGGGCAGGGCAGGGCAGGGCAGCTCTCAGACCCCAAGCCTGGCATACAGCACTGGCCCCCAGCAGAGGCGCATCAGAGCCCCGTACGCTGTGAGGCGGCCGCCCAGCCCTGAGCACGAGCTCCCCCATCCTCCTCTCCCCGGCTTCCAGTCCTGCCGGGCCCCAGAGCTCCTCCGGCGTGGCAGGCATCTGCCTTACGCCCGGGGCCTGCCCCAGCCCCTCGGCGCCGCCTGCCTGCCTGGATGGCAGCGCCCCACCTGGCAGCAGGTGCCGGCTGGGTCACAGACAAGCAACGGCCTCCGAGCCCTCCACCTCGGCGAAGCCCCACCAGGGCCCCCAGGAAAGATGGAGACGGGTCCCCGAGTAGGTGTGGGGGGCGTGCACCTACCGTGGCGAAGTGCTGCATGGGGTCGCTGACGTAGAGCATGGTGGGCGCGGGGGTCTGCGCACGCCGGGGAGCTGGCGGGCCGCGGGCCGAGGCATGGGTCTGGGCGGCCGGGGGGCACAGGGGCTGGGCAGCTAGGGGCCCCCGAGCCGCGGGCGCAGCCGAGCGTGCGGGCTGCCCGTGGGCGCGTCCTTGTGCTCCATCTCCCTCAGTCCTGTAAGCTCGCCGCATCTGACGACGAGACGGCGCCCGCCCAGCTCCTCATGCCTATTCATGGCAGGCTAGGCAGGCCTCGGCTTGCCCGCTGCCAGCGGACAGACGCAGTGAGCAGGCCGCCCGGGAGGGGGCGGCTCCACGCTGAAGCCCCACCCGCTCCTCCTGAGACACCGCCCACAGGAGGCCCTGGGGACCACCGGCCTCCACCCCCGAGCACGAGTGGGCCAGCGTGGGCCCTCGAGACCTCGGCAGGCAAGGCCGGGCCGCCCCAAAGGGAGGAGACGGTGTCACGGCCCTGGAGCCCGTCGCGGCGCCATCTCCCTCCTGCCCAGGGGACGTGGGGGTCCACTGTGGCCAAGCCCAAGGGCTGATCGGAGAAGGCAGACACTCGGGGTGACTGCACGCCCCCCGGACCCTGTGGGGAGCCTGGCCACGGAGTGAGCAGCCCCGAGCGGCCCCGGGCGGCAGACCGCGGGAGAGAGCCGGGAGCCCGCCTGGCCCTGAGACAGGGAGGTGGCCCAGCAGGAGGAACACGGGGGCCCGGCCGTCCCCGTGCAGCAACCGCACGACCCTCAGCTCTGCCGCGGGTCCCATGCGGCGGCTCGCCTGGCGGGCAGCGCGGTCACCACCGCCCCCTCCTGGGGAGTGGGAATGTCCACTGTCATTAACCATCTCTGCAGACTCGCCCTCGGCACGGGGGCCCGGGTCCTCGCTGGACACGGGCAGGGCATCGGTGGGCACAGACAAATCACGTGACACTGAACCGCTGACCTCAGATTTCCAAGCCCCAAAGCACAGCCGTGTCACCCTCCTGCCCAGCAAGAGCTTCAAACCTGTGAGGTGCTGGGAGAGGCTCGGAGGCCCTCGTCCTCCCGTTTTTGCCAAATCGTCAACCACCTCCGGCCTCCCAGAGAGCTGGGAGCAGCGGGCTTGGGTGGAGGGAGGCTCGGCCCACGCTGCACCCAAGGAGCTCTCGGGGCTGACAGAAAGAGAGAGGGGTGGGGGACGAGCCCCCAGGCACTGCCCCGAGGGCCTGGACCAGGAGCCCCGGCTCAGGCTCGGGGCCTTGGAGGCGGCAGCGGGAGGCACGACTCTGCTGCCGGCCTGGACGCCCGTGGCCCGTGCGGCCGTGGCTGTCAGTTCCCAGCACGAAGGCCTCCCCCACTCATAAGGAGACAGTCGAGGAAAACAGGTTTGTGGGGTGGACTGAGGTTTGGGAAAGGGTCCACGGGTGGGATGTTCTGGCTAGAGGCAGCAGCCCGGGGTCTTCCTCGACTGGAGCCCCACGCTGACCCCAGGAGGCCCTGTCCTTCAGTGAGGTCCCTGCGGGACGGTGCCGGGCAGGTGGGCTGGATGGAGGGACACGGAGCCAGGAAGAAGTGGGGGGAGGACCCTGGGGTCGAACCCCCACTCCCCGCGGGAGGTTGTGCAAAGTCGGGCAAGTTCCCAGGCGTCTGTCGCGGAGCGGTCAGAGGAACTCCCGGTGAGTGGAGCCAGGAGTGAGCACGGGAGGCACAGGGGACACCCAGGCATGGGTCAGCCCCATGGTGGCCCCCGAGAGGCCGCCTGGCTACACGCCCTGCGCGGCCCCTCTCCTCGAGGGGGCTGCACGAAGGTGACGACATCACCCAGGATGAGGTTGCGAACCAGTCGACTCTGAGTTGATTCAAAGGGAGAATCCCAGTGGGCCGGACCTCGTCCGGTGAGCCCTCCGGAGAGGCTGGGAGGCACCCGGCTTCCGTGACACAGGGACCTGGGACGGCGGTCCCTGGCCTTCGTGACACAGGGACCGGTTCGCTTGCTCGCCCGCTGCTCACCTCCTGCTGTGCAGCCCCATCGCTAACAGGCCAGGACTGGTACTGTGATCGGGCCATGGCCTGGGGGTGGGGGACCATCAGCCTGGAGGACCAAATGGCCAGGTTGGGAAGGGGCCACATGCTGGGGGAGGTGGACAGCCTCACGGAGCTTAGAATGGGGGTCCCTGGTCGATAGCCGGCCGAAGAGCAGGGACCCACATCGGCAGCTAGGGGCTGAGTTCTGCCTCAGCCAGAGCCCGGACGAGTTCCCCCAGACGAGTTCCCCCAGACGAGTTCCCCCGGACGAGTTCCCCCGGACGAGTTCCCCCGGACGAGTTCCCCCGGACGAGCTCCCCCAGCCTCGGACGAGATCGCAGGCCGGCGAGACCCTGAGCAGGCACCCGGGGGGCACATGCAGAACTGCTGCCCCACGAGGCCGTGAGGTAATAAACGGGTGTCGCTTTATGCCACTGGGTGTGTGGGGACTTGCTTGGTGGCCTTGGATGACCGGCACACCAGGAGAGTGAGCCAGGAGTCAGCCCAAGCCCCTGGGCAGAGCACGGCCGGGGCTCCGTGGGACCTCGGGTCCCTGGGATGGCCGAGGGTCTCTGGCCTGTGCCCCAGGGGCCAGGAGGAGCTGGCCACTGGCGAGCCCTGGATGGAAGCTGCCCAGCGGGAGGTGGGGTCAGGTCCAGAGGGCCTCCCCTCTCCAACCCCGGTGTGAGCACTGAAGGCAGAGGGGCTGCACCTACCTGCACGGCACTGGGGACGGTGCTGGCTCACCGGGGCCTGAGAGCCAGCACTGTCCCCGCACTGGGCGCCGGGGCCAGCCCGGGACGCCCAGCAGCCCTGAGCACACGCTTCCAGCTGGAGGAGCGCAGCTCCCAGAGCAGTGCCACTTCCCATGCATCTCTCCCAAGTCCTGGCCATCCGGGGTACGGGGCCAGGGGCCAGGGGCCAGGGAAGGGCGAGCTGGCGCCTCTGCCCCAAGGATCCGAGGCTCCTCGAGCTTGGTCCTTAGCTGCTTCCTCCAGGCAGCCTCCCAGGCAGGCCGCCCAAACCCTTAGCACCTGCTGTTCTGATTCTTACTTACTGGGAACCTCAACCCGCTCACTACTTCCGCAAGCCCATGGCAGTGTCCTGGCCACTAGGCCAGGCGGCTCTGCGACTCAGCAGCTGGCCAGGGCTCTGTCTTGTGGGCCCCAGAGACCCTTCCCATAGATGCCCACTGAAGAGGGGCTACTACTGGGGTCCCGAAGAGGCTCTGCCCCCGCTCCAGCCCGCCCCTCTTGGGGCTGCTCCGGTTTCCTGATAATTCCTAGTCTGAGGAGGGGACGCTCCAGCAACGCCCACCCTTCCCCTGGGCCTGGGGAGACATGCCCCACCCCCCAGCCAGGAGGGCTGCCCTGGGCAATCCCGGTGCCTCTGAGTTCCCTGGGGCA
>NW_011888957.1:825507-829147 GCF_000151845.1 Pteropus vampyrus
GCCTCGGACGAGATCGCAGGCCGGCGAGACCCTGAGCAGGCACCCGGGGGGCACATACAGAACTGCTGCCCCACGAGGCCGTGAGGTAATAAACGGGTGTTGCTTTATGCCACTGGGTGTTTGGGGACTTGCTTGGTGGCCTTGGATGACCGGCACACCAGGAGAGTGAGCCAGGAGTCAGCCCAAGCCCCTGGGCGGAGCACGGCCGGGGCTCCGTGGAACCTCGGGTCCCTGGGATGGCCGAGGGGCTCTGGCCTGTGCCCCAGGGGCCGGGAGGAGCTGGCCACGGGCGAGCCCCGGATGGAAGCTGCCCAGCGGGAGGTGGAGTCAGGTCCAGAGGGCCTCCCCTCTCCAACCCTGGTGTGAGCACTGAAGGCAGAGGGGCTGCACCTACCCGCATGGCACTGGGGACGGTGCTGGCTCACCGGGGCCTGGGAGCCAGCACTGTCCCCGCACTGGGAGCCGGGGCCAGCCCGGGAGCCCAGCAGCCCTGAGCACACGCTTCCAGCTGCAGGAGCGCAGCTCCCAGAGCAGTGCCACTTCCCGTGCATCTCTCCCAAGTCCTGGCCATCCAGGGGACGGGGCCAGGGGCCAGGGCCAGGGATGGGCGAGCTGGCGCCTCTGCCCCAAGGATCCGAGGCTCCTCGAGCTTGGTCCTTAGCTGCTTCCTCCAGGCAGCCTCCCAGGCAGGCCGCCCAAACCCTCAGCACCTGCCGTTCCGATTCTTACTTACTGGGAACCTCAACCCGCTCACTACTTCCGCAAGCCCATGGCAGTGTCCTGGCCACTAGGCCAGGCGGCTCTGCGACTCGGCAGCTGGCCAGGGCTCAGTCTTCCCATAGATGCCCACTGAAGAGGGGCTACTACTGGAGTCCCGAAGAGGCTCTGCCCCCGCTCCAGCCCGCCCCTCTTGGGGCTGCTCCGGTTTCCTGATAATTCCTAGTCTGAGGAGGGGACGCTCCGGCAACGCCCACCCTTCCCCTGGGCCTGGGGACATGCCCCACCCCCCAGCCAGGAGGGCTGCCCTGGGCAATCCCGGTGCCTCTGAGTTCCCTGGGGCAGCTGTCCCTCTGAGCAGCTTGCCAAGGCACCTCGGGAGGGGTGGCGAGCCCCTGCCAGCTGCAGCCCCAGCCACGCTGGCCCACCTGCCCACAGCAGCTGTCACCAGAGAAAGGCGCCCGGAGAGGCGGGAAGGGGCCCAGGGACGAGGTGATTCTTGCAGAAAGAGGGGTGGGGAGGAGGAGGGAGCCCTGGGCTCTACGGGGAGACCGGGGAGGGGCTGGGGGAGGCGAGTTAGCCTTGCTGAGTGCCCGCCATCCCCCCTTCCACGTATCCTCGGAGCTGGGGGACTTGTCCCTTGACCAGAGCAGCCGAGGGGCGTGGAGACCCTTGGCCTGCAGACTGTGAAAGCTACCGGCCGCAGAGGACCAACGTCCCCCCGCCAAGACTGTGCCGCCCGAGCTGAGCCCTTCTGCAGAGGAGCCCCACGACTGAAGGGGCCCAGAGCCCCCGCTCCAGGACCCGGGACGTGCCGGGCAGGGGCCCTTGGGCAAGGCAGCCAGGCCCTGGGGCTCTGCAGCCAGCTGCCACACCGCCTGGCCGCGTCTGGGGCCGTGAGAGGGTGAGGGCTGGGCTGCAGCAAGCTCGCGGTGCAGGGCCCAGCCACCGCGTTCACGACGGGCCGGGCCGGACAGGGTCAGCAGGACGCACGCAGGGGCGGGGACTGGCCGGCAGCGTAGTTTTTCCTCTGTGACCGAGTCCCGCACTCAGGCACTTCACGCCCGGCTGTTACTAAGAGGTGTGTTGCCGCCCGACAGATTAGCTCCCCTGCTGTTTACAGAGGTGGGGGACCCCACCTTCATTACCGGGTGGCTGGTGAGAGGTGACGCCCCACACCCCCTGCCCGGACCCACCCAAGACCAGGCGTCCTCCTGGGGGAGCGTGTCCCACCTGTCCCCCTCACAGGACCCTGGAACGGCCCTTGGCCTCCCGCACGCAGGACGACCCCCGGCCCTGGGTCTGTGGGGGACCCCAGCCCTCCACCTGCGGGACCCCAGCTGTCTGCCCTCCAGGGGCTGAGCTGGGCGGCTGGGTGCGGGTAGCTTCCAGGACTCAGGAGACACACCTCTTAGGAGGCTGCGTTCGGGGGTCCCCGCTGCCTGGAACCCACAGTGGCAGCTCGTGTCCCTCACAGAGGGAGGTGGCATTCGCCGGACCGTCAGCTTTTTCATCGTCATGTAAGAGTCCGGCAATCAGCTGTTTTGCCTGTGACCTGAGGTAAGTCCCTCCCAGACTTCCTTCCACCCCAGTGGACATGACGCCAGACGGAGCCAGGCGGAGCCAGGCCGCCCGCGTGGGGCTCCCCTCCCGGAAAGCCCTGGGCGCCCCGGCGGCCGACCGCCCAGCGACCCTGAGTTTCCCTTCCGGCTCCTACGGCCCCCAAAAACCAATGGAGGGCGAACCCTGGAATCCTAGGCCCCCACCCTCGACCCCGGTACGCCTGCTCCCTCCCCCACCCCAGTCTTCACCCCCAGCCCCCTGACGGGTGTGTCCTGATGTCCACGAGGACCCGTCCAGCCCCGTAGGGGACGTGTCTGCGGGCTCTTGCTTCAGTGGAAAGCATCACTACAGCTGGGCCGAAACCAACCCCAAAAGAGGGGACACCAATGGCCAGGAAAGGGGCCTAGAGGTCAGGACCCTTGGCCCCTGGGAGCAGCTGTCAGCACAGAGAACGTCCCTAAGGGACAGGACGCTGTTCCGCCTTCGCGTCCTGCTCTAGGGTGACTCTGCCGCCTGTCCCAGGCCCACCCCGTCCCAGCGTCCGCCTCAGTTCCCGTGTCTAGAAGGGGGTTGGCGGGGCTCACCAGACGAGCTGCTCCCACCCTAGCAGAGCGAGGCGCCTGGGCCTGGCAGTCAGATGCCTCAGGTGCAGTGTGAGGGTCTCAGAGGAACAGACATCATGGGGCTCGCTGCCCACCAGACCCCACCCCCAGGGCCGGATCGCCCCAGCGGCTACCCCTCCCAGTCCCCTGGGGCCAGTGGGTCCCTGCCAGCCCAGCATCCAGACAGACAGACGGAGAACACAGGGACCCTCCCGCCTCCTCTTCACCCCGCCTTGTTCAATAGTAGGGGCTCCCCGGCCCCTACTATTAGCCAGATGCCCAGGGTGTTAAGGTGTGTTGGGGTGAGGGCTCCAGCTTTTGGAAGACAGGGCTTTGGGAGGGGCCCGGGCTCAGTGCCCTCCTGGCCTCCAGAGTTCCCAGCACCACCTCTGTCCTGCGCCCTGGACCTGGGCCCGGTGCCCGACACAGGCGTGCTCAACTGGGGGGCCAGCAGCCAGCACAGCCACCGTCCAGGGGCCACATGCACCTGCGGCCCCTCTGTCTCCCTCACGCACTCAGCAAAGATCCCCGGACAAGTCCCCACCTGAGGGAGCCCTGGAGAGCAAGCCCAGTGGGCAGGACAGGCCTGGGTTCCGGCGGGGCTGTCCCGGGCAGGCAACCTCGGGGGCTGCTAGAGACGGCAGGTATCGCTCGCTGGTCCTCCGTCAGGGCCAGGGGACCTTATGCGCCCTTCTCGGGTCCCACCTGACTGCCACCCACATCCTGGCACGCCAGGTCCTGGCAGTGGGTGGCCTGAG
>NW_011888957.1:829597-833029 GCF_000151845.1 Pteropus vampyrus
GACCCTTGGCCCCTGGGAGCAGCTGTCAGCACAGAGAACGTCCCTAAGGGACAGGACGCTGTTCCGCCTTCGCGTCCTGCTCTAGGGTGACTCTGTCGCCTGTCCCAGGCCCACCCCGTCCCAGCGTCCGCCTCAGTTCCCGTGTCTAGAAGGGGGTTGGCGGGGCTCACCAGACGAGCTGCTCCCGCCCTGGCAGAGCGAGGCGCCTGGGCCTGGCAGTCAGATGCCTCAGGTGCAGTGTGAGGGTCTCAGAGGAACAGACATCATGGGGGCTCGCTCCCACCCCCAGGGCCTGATCGCCCCAGCGGCTACCCCTCCCAGTCCCCTGGGGCCAGCGGGTCCCTGCCAGCCCAGCATCCAGACAGACAGACAGAGAACACAGGGACCCTCCCGCCTCCTCTTCACCCCGCCTTGTTCAATAGTAGGGGCTCCCCGGCCCCTACTATTAGCCAGATGCCCAGGGTGTTGAGGTGTGTTGGGGTGAGGGCTCCAGCTTTTGGAAGACAGGGCTTTGGGAGGGGCCCGAGCTCAGTGCCCTCCTGGCCTCCAGAGTTCCCAGCACCACCTCTGTCCTGCGCCCTGGACCTGGGCCCGGTGCCCGACACAGGCATGCTCAACCGGGGGGCCAGCAGCCAGCACGGCCACCGTCCAGGGGCCACATGCACCTGCGGCCCCTCTGTCTCCCTCACACACTCAGCAAAGTTCCCCGGACAAGTCCCCACCTGAGGGAGCCCTGGAGAGCAAGCCCAGCGGGCAGGACAGGCCTGGGCTCCGGTGGGGCTGTCCCGGGCAGGCAACCTCGGGGGCTGCTAGAGACGGCAGGTATCGCTCACTGGTCCTCCGTCAGGGTCAGGGGACCTTATGCGCCCTTCTCGGGTCCCACCTGACTGCCACCCACATCCTGGCACGCCAGGTCCTGGCAGTGGGTGGCCTGAGAGAGGCAGGGATGTGGTCATCACACGGTTACTACGGCCATGGCTTCGTGCCAAGAGGAGCCAGCATGGCAGCGCCTGGTGTGCCAGGGTGACTCACGGTGGGGCGCGAGGGCCTGCAGCCCCTGCCCGCCCCCCGCCCTCAGGCATCCTTTGAGGCCCTCTTCCTCACGACTCTGTTCCCCGCGGTGGGAGGAGCCCAAGTCACTCCCTTCCATCCTGACCCTGTTCCAGGGGACCCGGCCGATCAGAGGCACAGGACGCTCAGAGATGGGCACGTGACCACGCTCAGACCAATGACAGGCAGGCCTGCTGGATGATGGGCCAGGCGGGGTCCTCCCCACGGGGCCGGGGTGCTGGTGGGGCCTGGCACCCTTCACCACGAGAGACGGGCTGCCCAAGAACGAAGCCACCACGGGGAAAAGGGAGCAAGAGACAGGCCGCCGTGTAAACACCTGGATCCAGCTGTGCCTGAACCCAGCCCTGCCCCACAGTGACGGTTACACAAGCTGACACCTTTCCAGTTTTGCGACGGAAATGTCCTGACGATCCCACAGGGGCAGCCGTGCACCGGGAGCCCGCTTCCTGGATGTGCGGGCGTCTGGGATGGCACGGTCCACACTCGCGGCTCCGCCCCGCGCCCTCCGCGGAGGCCGGCCCCACTCACCATGGCAGAGGAAGTGGCCAGGCCCTGCAGGTGGAAGACATCCATGCTGGCCTCCGCACCGCCCACTCCGTCACTGTCGCCCTGGCTCGGCTGCGGAAGGTCACAGTAGGTGCTGTCCGGATCCCTGGGGAGAGGGGGCAGAGCCGTCAGCCCCAGCCTCCCGGGCCCGGAGCTCGGAGCAGCCAGCACGTCTGCTGCCGACTGCTCAGGTCCCCGAGGCGTCCCCCCGATGCCATCTCCTCTGCTCCTCTGGCAGCTCCCGCCCCCTCCCGCCTGCCCCCCATGTGCCCCTTCTCCAGGGCAGGGGTGAGCTCCAGGAGGCACGGCCACATGTGGGGCTCTGTCCTTGGACCTGGCCCGGCCCCGACCCCTCCGCGGGTACGTACAGGGAGCTCCACAAGTTCTCGAACGTGGCTCCCTCGTCGGTGGCCGTGGCGGTGCTGGAGCCCTGGGACATCCTCCCCGCGCTCGGCCCCGAGGGCAGCTCGCTCTGTGAGGGAGGGAGAGCCACAGTGAGCGCTTCGCAAAGGTGCCCGTTCCCCCCTTCCAGCCCCCTCGGGGGCTGGGCAGGGCCAGCGCCGACACACGAGGACACCGAGGACACCGAGGACACCGAGGACACCGCTGGAGCTCTGGCCAGGCACTCGCCCGTCACCCTCCGCCCATCCTGGCCCTTCCCAGGGCAGGAAACCAAATCGCGGCCCTGGCAGACAGGAAGCTCAGCCTTGCAGACCCCCGGACCGCAGGGGCTTCTCGGAGCCACCGCCTATGAGGCGGGGGTGACAACGGATCCCGTGTGGGACAGCTGCGGGCCCTTTGGGAGCACGGGAGTCAAGTGCTCGCGGCGCCTGGTCCTGGCGAGCACGCTGAGACTCGTGGCCACCGTGGTTATGAGCTGGGCCTCCAGGTTTAGCTCAGGGCCTTGAGCCAGGCCTGGCGGCTCAGGATGTCCCAGGATGTGAGGACAGCGCCCTCTGGGGCGGGGCGTGCAGGGCGCCCTGGAAGTAGGAGCCGAGGCTGGGTTTGCGCCTGGCGCGCCCCACCGCGTTTGGTGCGCCCCACCACGTTTCGCCTCCGACGCGGGCTCCCTCCTCTGACCTAGACAGCACAGCGACAGAGGTCCCATGGGGAGGCTGCCAAGGCCGAGGCTGTGATGCGCCGTCACTGGGGTGGTGCCACCGCACAATGGTCTCCCCTTCACACGAGGTGCCCCAGGGTACCCTGCTGGCCTTCGTCCCCACCGTTGCCTCCCCTGAGAGCCTCTGTGCCCAGATCCCACTCCAAAGTGGCCCCTGCCACACGGGGGAAGGTGGCGGGGACCAGGCTTGGCTCGGCCAGGGCCCGTTGTCCCACGGAGGCAGGGAGGGGCAGGAAAGCTCCGTCCCCATCCAGGCCGAGGTGACGTCTCCTCTGGGCGGCCTCTGGGTCTTGGCGTGTGGCCGCAGCCTGGCAGTGCCCGAGCGGGCAGGCCCGGACCTGCCCACGGCCACCGGGGGAGGGAGGGCCATCTGTCACTTTGTTCCCAGGTGGGCGGGCACCGGTGGAGGCTTGTGGCGCACTGCAGGGCCACCATGTGCTGGGCTGCCATGGTCCCTGGAGCAAAGGCAGGAGCCCCGAGGGCCACCATAGGGGCCGAGCAGGGCGGGGTGAATGGAGGCCCAAGGACTACAGCAGGGCTGGATGGGGATGGCCCAAGACAGGAGCTTAGAAAGCGCTGGCCACAAACCGACACTCCTGCAGGCTCGAGCTCAAGGGACCTGCCGAGGTCACACGGCACAGCTAGAAGTGCAGGGAGGACCCAGTGGCTTTCTCAGAGCTGGACGTTAACTCTGC
>NW_011888957.1:834549-844008 GCF_000151845.1 Pteropus vampyrus
GGGGACGGAGAGACAGACAGACACAGAGAGACAGACGGGGACGGAGAGACAGACAGGGACAGAGAGACAGACAGGGACGGAGAGACAGACAGGGACAGAGAGACAGACAGGGACGGAGACAGACAGACACAGAAAGAGCTCGCACTCACCCACCCGCCTCCCCGCTGGTCCCGGGCCTGGGGCTGCTCGCTCTGGGGCTCAGCGACAGTCGGGGACCCCCGCGCGAGGCTCGCTGGGAGCTCGTTAGAGCCCCGCTCTGGTGGGCGCCCGAACGAGGACGTCGGTTTACGTTTCAACTGACGTCACCTTCTACTCCCTTTGCTGTTTTTTGGGTCACACTCCTCCTTCCCACGGACCCTCAAACCAGGGAGGGGGGCCCTTCCCATCTGAGCACCCGCCCGCCCCGCCGGCTTCCCCGCCCGCCCCGTGAGCCCAGCCGGCCACAAGCAGCAGGAGCGGCTCGGGCACTGCGGGGGGAGGCGCTGCCACCCGGGGCCCATGGGGGCTTCGTCTGGGGCAGGACGTGGGCCCCCGAACCCACCCCAGACCCACCGGCACAGCCCCCGGCTCTGGCTGTCCACCGCCTCACTGGGGGGCTCACACTCTCGTCCCTCACTGTTCCGATGAGGGTGGGGACACCTGGCCACCTCGCTTAGAGGACACCATGGGACTTGAACCAGGAAGCCACACAGCACCCTGACTTCCAGCTCCCCAAGAAAACTCTGAAGAGCTGGTCGCACCAGACCCAGGTCCTGCTAAGGCCACAAGAGACGGGTGCCACAGACCCGGTCCCCACGGGCATCGGGCCGGAAGGAGCTTGGGGTGTGAGAAAGAGGACGTGACAATATTTGGTCAAAGGTCGGAGTGCCCTCACCAGAACCTCTAGAACGCCGTGCCCACGAGCCTCTCTCCCATGGGGCAGGGACGGCACGGTGGCACCCCCTCATCCACGGGTTCAATCACTAGTTTCCTGTCATCAGCTGTGGTGTATTAGATGCAGAAGCCCCGAAATGACCGGCGAGCTGAATCGCACGCAGCGCGGAGAAGCGTGAAGAACTCGCGCCCGCCCCGCCCGCCCCGCCCGCGGGTCGTGAGTCGTCCCTTGTCCGGGTCCCCACACCGTCCACGCTCCCTGCCCATTAGTCGCTGAGGAGCCGTCTCAGATGGACCATCACAGGATCCCAGGGCTGGTGTCCACGTCACCCTCGTCCCTACTCAGGGCCACGGTGCAGGGAGACGGCAGACAGAAGCCACCGAGTGCTTCCTTTAAGCGCAAAGGAGACCGTTCTCGATTTCCTGAGGGAAGGCGACCTCGATGCCGGGGTCGCTGCGGGGCACGGGGAGGGGGCTCTTGCGCGCGTGAACCGCGGGGAAGGAAAGGACACCCGAGCTCGCTTTGCTGTCGCACCTGACACTGCAGAAGTTCCGGCCACAGGGTGTGACCCGAGCGAGTGGGGGGGGGCGCCGACGTCGTGGGGACGCGGAGGGAGGCCGTGTCCGAGGGACGGCGCGTGTTTCCCAGGGAGCGCGGAGCCCCCGTGAGGACCTCAGCAAGGGACGCCTGAGACAGGGACCAGAGCCCGGGACCCGTCGCAGCAGACCGTCCCCGCTTCGCCGCCAGGCACCGTCTCCCGCTGGGCCCGGCCCGTCCACCCCCGTCTCAGGTTTGCAGGCTCAGGGCAGGACACGCGCATCACCGGGCGTCACGGGGGCCTTGGACCGAGTCCCCCATGGAGACGGGGACGACTGTGGGACACTCGTGGGTGTGAGTAGTGTGAGGTGCGGCGTCTCTGGGGAGCTGGACTCTCGTGGAATCACCCTGCCCGCTGTCCCCAGGCCCCGCGGGCTGGGGCCTCCCACCCGCTTCACCTCAAGGAATTTCCAGCAACTATTTGTGACTCAGGGAGAGTCCCCAGCCGGCAGCCCGAGGGTCCCCTGCCCACAGGGCCTCAGGACCCACAGAGCTCGGGCGGGGCCAGGGGTGTGAGGGGTGAGGGGGTGCGGGGCTGCACGGCCAGAGCGGGGCCCGAGCTCCCTGGAGAGGAGGCACGCCCCAGTGATTTCTCGGGGTGACTCACGGCTTCTCTGAGGTGGTCGACAACGGTTTTCTGGTTTTCCACTGGGGTCACTTTCCGTTTCCACCACTGGTAGGGGAGGGGACGCTGCTCAGCACCCTCGCCCACCCGGGGGCCCCTCTGCTCCGGGTGGGAGGCCGGAGGGACCTGCAGCCCGTCCCTCACCCGCTCTGCCCAGCGCTCAGTCTCGTCACCCACAGCTCCCCAGCCAGAGCCACAGCCGCCCCTGGACCCCCTGCCCTGCCCCCACATGACCCTTATCTGTCCTCATGTGTCCCCATCCCCTGCCCTCTCTTCAGATGTCCCCACCCTGCCCCACGCATCCCCTTCCTGCCGCCTGCCCTGTCCCCACATGTCCCCTCCCCGCCCCCACTCTCTCCCCATGTGTCCCTTCTCGCCCCATTGGACCCCCTGTACCTCCCCTGCCCCCTGCCTTATCCCCACGTATCTCCAGCGTGCCCCACGCACCTCAGCCAGGGGCTGCCCCTGTGCTCCTCGTGGCCCATGCCCCACTGCCCACCTCCTCCTTGTCCTCCCCAGGAAGCCACCGCCCTCCCTGACCCAAATCACGAGACCCCTGCTCTGCTCCCATGGCTGACACCCCTTCAGCTACGCTGCTCGCAGGGCCCTCCTCTCCCCCCGTCCCCTCCCAGGCTCCAAAGAGGCACCCCATCCATGGGGACAGCCCCTGCCGCCTGCTCTGCCCACTCCCCAACCTTAGTGGGACAGGCTCCTACCGCCCATCCCCCGCAGAACCCCGAGACAGGCGGTGGGCGCCGGAGGACGCGGCGGGGGGCGCGCCTTCCACCAGCTCTCAGGGAGCAGCTCTGCTCAGTTCAGCAGAGAGGGGGCCCAGAGAGCTCCGCCCCGCTCCCCAGCCCACAGCGATCCGTCTCGGCTGCTGCGAGTCGCACGGTCACCAGGCTGGCGGCCCCCTTCCCACCGGTCACTTTACTTTTATTTCAGTAAAACCAGATGGACTGGAACCTGAGGTGACAAGTAGACCTGGGCCATAGCAGGCGGGCGTCCTGGGCCCTCCCGGGCCCCGTCCAGTCCCCCCGCAGCCCGGTCTCGGGGGGCTGCAGAAGCCCCCGCTCCTGGGTAGAGGGGTCTGGCAGCCCAGCCTGGCCCCTGGGGCCCTCGGTACTGAGAGGCCTTTGCTGCCCCAGCTGCCTCCAAAACAGGGGTGGCCCTTGCCCTTGGAGTGGAGGCCGGGCCAAGGTCCCAACTGGACCTCTCCCTGGGGAGCTCGGGCAATAAATACCACACTTCATCTGCCCGGCCCGACCTCACCAGGGCCACGCGGCCAGAGCAGTGCCGGATAGCCCTCTGTCTCAGCTCGCCGAGTGGCACGGGGTCAGGGGGTCAGGCTGGGGTCGGCGGATCAGGCCGGGCTACGTGTTGGACCCCCTGCGGGGCCTGGCGAGGAGGCCAGGCTGAGGCCCCCCCGGCACCCCAAGATGGCACAGCTCACCCTCCTCCCTGCTGCAGGGGACACGACACGCTGGCAGTGAGGGACAAATTTAGCCTCCCCACCCTGAGGCAGGGCGCTATGTGAAATAGAAAAACAGCTGGATGTTCTCGATTAAGCCGCCTCTCCCTCCTGGGCCCGGCCGAGGGGGGCAGAGCGAGCGGCCCCAGGAACCCTGTCCCCCCTCCCCCGGCCCAGCTGCTTCTCCTCCCGCCAGCCTCTTGCCCGGCTGTCAGCCTCTGTCAGGCAAACGGCCCCTCGCGCACCTGGGCCAGCCGAGGACTGCGAGGCTGCTGGCACTTTCTGTTTCACGGTGACGGCTGGCTGAGCACCCGCGTGAGCTTCGCGCCCTTCTGGAAGAGAACAATGGCCCAAGACACCTCCGGGGCCACAGGGCTCCGAGTTCACAGGGGCCCGTGCTGGGGGAGGGGCTGGGCTGAGCAGCGTCCTGGGGACCCACCGGCGACCGCCCCGACGGCCTGCAGAAGCGGCTGCCACAGACCAGCTGCCCGGTGGAGGGACACGCGTGCGGCCCAACGAAGCAGAGAAAGGCCACCGTGTCGCCGGCCCTTTCCAGCAGCCGAGCGCTCCGTGCGCCTCATTTCACGGACCGCGGTGGAACGTGCACAGAGGGGCTAGGTCCCCCGCCCGGGGGCGCACAGTAGGTCTGGGTGGACAGGGTCACCCGGCAGTCTGGCTCCAGCGTCCTGGCCCTTGACCCCTGCACTCTGCCTGGCCTGTCCTCCTAGAGGTGAGGGAGGGAGCCGTCCCCTCCCAGGCGCATCCCCACCTGCAAGCTGCGCCCCGCCTGGGAAGTCCCCTGCCCATCTGCCTTCGCTGACACGTGGAGGCCCTACCCGCATCCAAGGGCCCTGCTGACCCAGCTATGACTCCGCCCAGCCCCCTCGCCTCCCACGGTGGCGGCCGCTGGGCCAGTCCCCCTGCTTCTGCTTCTGCTGCTCTCAGCCCCGCGTCCGATGTGGTGGGGTCGCGCCCCCAGCCCTGAACCCTCTGGACTCTGATCTCAGGCAGCATCGAGTCGGAAGGCGTTTTGCTGGCCCACGAAGCCCCCAGGATCCACCTCGCCGCCCCCCAACCCCCGCCATCACTGGCTGTGGCTCTGCACAGGCACCAAGGCGCTGGCTCCTGCATCGCCGGGCTGAGCCTGCACCAACACTGGTCCCTCTGCAGACGGCCGCCCCAGCACCTGCAGAGGGCACAGCACCGACACCCCACCGCGGGAGAAACCCTCAGGAGCCTCAGCAGCCCTGGACAGCCCTCTGCTTCCTGTTACCTCCCTCCACTGGCTGTCAGCGCCCCAAGGGCTCTGCCACTGCTGCCCCCCCGGGCCCAAGAGTGGCCAGCACACAGCAAAAGGGCAGGTGATGCCCATGTGGACAGGTGGCAGGCGCAGGTCCCTCCGGGCAGAGAGCTGCCTTTGTTGGAGTGCCTTGGGGGTCACCCTGTAAGGGGTCACCGTCACGCTTTGACCCCACCAGATGCCACCCGTTCGCCTGCCAGGCTTCCAGGCTCCGCTGACCTCTCTGCCTGTCTCCCCCAACCTCCACCCTGGGGTCACACGCCAACACGCCAGCGGCCGCCACCGGAGGTGCCAGACAAGCACGCCTGCTCTTTCGACCGCGTCTGGACATCTGTTCCCAAACTGCCATCCGCGCCCCCGGCCACCCTCCTCAGGACACCTCCCACCTTTCGAAAGGGACGCTCAGATGCGTCACCACCCCGTGCAGACCCCTCGCCCCCACGCTCCGGCTGCTCGCCGCGGAGGCCCACGCTTCCCTCCAGCAGTCAGTCTCACCCCTGAATCACATCCTTTCTTGCCCCAAAGTCCGCTGACCTCTGACACGGCTTCATCTAAGCTGCCATGACCTTCACTCACTCCAGAAGCATCCGTCAGCGTTCCAGAGAACGGCTTCGGCCCCACTCCCTCTCCGCGCCCGCCCGGCCGAATCGACGGCCCCCATCCGCAGCCCTGCCCGGAGCCCTCCGTGTCTGCTGACTGTGCCCGAGGGAAGGCGGTGCTGCGCCCCCTCTCCAATGTCCCACAGAAGGACCAGGGGACGGGGACGGGGACGGGGGCTGGCCAAGGACAGGCTCTGGACGGCCCTGCAGGGTGCGGGCAGTAGGAACAGTGAGGCGAGTTGTGGGGAACGGGCTGAGGTCTCCGCGCAGGGGGCTCTGAGTCTGGGGACCGTGGGGAGCGAGCGTGGCTCCCAGAGGCACCCTCGGGCTTCGAGGTCACGCTTGCGGCCACATCCTGGGCCCGGGAAGCCGGAGCGAGGCAGGCCTGGCTGGTCCAGGAAAAGCAGGGGAAATGGCCCACGTGGACGGCGCTGGGGACACAGGAAGCGCTGGGACCGTGTCCTGCTCCGGGGCCCCCGCCCTCGTTGGCGTGCGTTGGCCAATGCGCTCCGCAGTTAGGGCCTTTCCCAGCCGCCCCTCTGGGCCCCTCGGCCGCCCATGTGCCGGGTGCACCGGGGGCCTCTGCCCTCTCGTCTGTAGTGAGTGTGGCTGCTCCTGAGGCACAGGACTGACCCCGGCAAAGTGCAATTGGGGCCCCTGGCCTCCCAGGGGTGCGGAGCCTGGGTGCCCGTCTCTCCGCTGGGGCCGTTCGCATCCCTGACTGCGGTCACCTCTCAGCCAGCTCCTCGCCCTGCCCACCCTGCCTGCCTTCCCTCTCTCCACCGTCGACAGCACGCACACGCGTGCACACTCACTCAGCACACACGCACGCCCTGCCCTCCTCCCAGAGAAGCCCCCGCACCAGCGTCGCCCCTAAAGTGTGGCCTCAGGCGTCCAGCAGTGGTAGGTGGGCCACACGCACGGAGTCTGGGACTTGGCTCCTGCTGTCTGGGACTTGGTGGTGCCTCACAGGCAGCCGGGTGACACCAGGGGGGCCGGGGCCGCCTCTGGAGCCTGGTGGGGGTGAGGGCGCTGGGACAGCCGCTCCTGGGGTGGCCCTTGAGGCTAAGGAGTGGTGGCCCCAGCGAGGCAAGCCTCGGGGCTGCCAGCCTGGGCCTCGCTCCGTCTCTCCTGGGCAGGAAGTGGGAGGGTTCCCGGTGGGTCCAGGGGGTGGGAGAAATGGCACCAGGGCCATTTCTGTCCCCAGCCCAGGGCCACGCAGAAGCAGCCTGTGTTCCTCGCCCAGGTCTCCCACACTAGCCTGGCCACCAGCATGCCTGTCTGTCGCCCCTGACCCGGGCACCCTGTTCTGGCCCCAGGTGGGAGGCAGTGGGGAGGGAGTTCTGCATCCTGGGGGTGCAGAAACAGGACCCCCAGCTCAAGCTCGAAAGAAGAGGGCCAGGCCGAGCCCAAGCCTACCTTGGCCAAGTCTGGGCCGGGAGGGTCGGTGCCGAGGGGAGGTGGCCAGGAGGCCTGCTGGTTTGTGGCTCGGCAGGCAGCGGTGGCAGCAGCGTCCTGGTCACCTAGGTGATGACATTGGAGCCGTGTGGCCTCCTGGAGCCTCAGGGCAGGCTGGGGCGGAGCATGGCCATGAGCCCTGGGGCTGGTGGCCAGTCTGTGCTCCTTACTCCTGATGCCATGCCCTCCGCATGGTGCCCCCCTGCCCCTGCGAACCTGAGCTGGAGTCGGGGAGCTGGGACTGGAGCGGCTGTCCCGACCCGTCCCCGACCCGTCCCCGCCCCGCCCCCCACGTCTGCACGCTTTTTCTCTGCTCCTCACTGTAGAAATTTCCAAATACACGGACTTCGAGAGAAGGTTGCAAGGAATCTGTCTCTCGCCGAACTTCAGGATGCCCTCCCGCCAGAGCACCTTCTGCAGGGCGTGTCATGTCACATGTCACGTGGCTGCTGACGAAAAGGACCCATCTTCTTCAACATTGGGCCCAACCGGAAATTGCTGATATTCAACAGTTTTTTGTCCTACCAGCGTGCACACACACGCACAGACTAACACACACACTCTCACAC
Source organism: Pteropus vampyrus (assembly GCF_000151845.1). Classification (NCBI taxonomy): domain Eukaryota; kingdom Metazoa; phylum Chordata; class Mammalia; order Chiroptera; family Pteropodidae; genus Pteropus; species Pteropus vampyrus. Next base: position 842,043 of record NW_011888957.1, read on the forward strand.
ACGCACTCACTCACACACGCACATGCACACTCACACACACACTCTCACACATGTACACTCTCTCACACACACATGCACACTCACACACACTCACACACGCACACTCTCACACACGCACACACGCACACACTCACACACTCGCACACACACACGCACGCTCACACACACATACACTCACACACACATGCACACTCACTCACACACTCACACTTACCCTAACACACACTCTCACACACACACATGCACACACTCACACACTCACTCAAACACACTCACACGCTATCACACATGCACGCTCACACTCTCCCTCACACACTCACATTCACACACACACTATCACACACATTCACACACATACTCTCTCACACACAATCACACACTCACACAAACTCACACACACTCACACACACTCGCAGACTCACACTCGCAGATTCTCTCTCACACACATACACACGCACACTCGCAGACTCTCACACACAATCACACTCACACACACACGCTCGCTCACACACTCACACACACATACACTTACATACACTCACACACACTTACACACGCTCTCACACACCAACACACACACACTCGCCGACTCTCTCACACACTCACTCTCACACACACTCACACACTCTATCACACACTCACACACATACTCTCACACACAATCACACACTCACACACGCACGCTCACACACTCACACTCACACTCACAGATGCTCTCACACATAATCACACACTCTCATTCACACACACTCTCTCACACTCTCACACACACTCTCACACACTCACACACACTCGCAGACTCACACACATACACACACACTCACACACACTCGCAGACTCACACACACACTCACACACACATTCACACACTCTCTCACACATGCACGCTCACACACTCACACACTCACACACACACTCTCACACACACTCACACACACATTCACACACTCTCTCACACATGCACGCTCACACACTCACACACTCACACACACACTCTCACACACACTCACACACACATTCACACACTCTCTCACACATGCACGCTCACACACTCACACACTCACACACACACTCTCACACACACACACTCACACACTCTCTCTCTCACACACATACACTCTCCTGGGGGGTGCCGGCAGGTGCCTGGTGCTTTCGCCTCTGCTCCCTGGGGCAGCCGAGGGTGGCCAGAATCTGTGCCAGTCTCCTGGGGAAGCGGTTTTCACCCTGCTCCTGGTGAAAATGTCAGGACATGGCCGTGGGCTGCGTGTCCCGCGGCCCCAGGGTTGCGTGTGTGGGATGCAGACACGTCTGTGCAACGGGCCCGTGTCCGCGTGCGGTCTGTGTGTGCACGCCTGGAACAGGGCTGCACGTGGGGGGGACGGGTGGCTCTGGAAGGAGCCTCCGCTGAATGGACACCTCTTAGTCCCCTGGGCTCCTGTGGACTGACCCCCGGGCATGCCCCGCCCCCACCCCCTCCTGTGGAGGCCTGAGCTCAGGGAGGTCTCCGAGGGTGGAGGCACTGCGCAAACACCTGGAGTTGACCGAACCCTGCTGTCCCTCAGCACCGACGAAGGAGAGGTGAGTGGCCCTTGAGTGCGATCACAGCTGTATCTCTGGCCAAAGAGCCACAGGCATAAAGTGACAAGGGCCAGCGCCCTAGGCGGGCCATCGAGGGAGGTCGATGGGAATGTTGCACCCCTTCTCTCCTGTGAGACACGGGGGGAAGCTGGTCCCAGGCACCTCGTCCTGGGCCAGGACCGGGTGTGAAACAGGAGGTCCAGGTGTGACCTCCGGGGCCCTGAGTGTTTTGACCAGGTCGAGAGCTGAGGGCGGTTCCGCAGACTCAGGTCTCTGAGGCCCCTCGCGCTGCTGTCACGAGTGACCGCCCCAGCTCTCGGGCCAGGAGCCCAGAGGAGTCTTCCGGGACTGAATTCCCGGCATCAGCAGGGCCAGCTCCCTCGAGGCC
>NW_011888957.1:845233-845644 GCF_000151845.1 Pteropus vampyrus
TCCCCGGGGGCCTCTCTGTCATGGCTTCTAGTCCGAGTGGATTTGTCAGGACATGGACAAAATGGAAGCGTTTTCACGACGGCATGGGAAAGGGAGGGGGCTTTGGGGCCTGGGGCTCGCTCACAATGACCCCGGGGTCAGCGTCACCGACGATTCCCACACGGCCCACTCGGGTCCAGCTTGTCCGTTCAGACGTGTTTCGCACACACCGCCAGCGTAGCCTCTTCCTATGACTCCAGTTCTTCCAAAACTGACACGGACCAGAGGGAGATCAGGCCGTGTTCTGGGAGTTACATTGACCCCAATCTTCCAGTCATCCGTTTTGCTATTTTTACTCAGGATTCATTATTTTCTTATTAATCCAATTAGCATCTCGTTTACCGATACCTTGTTTTTCAATTTGCAGCTTCG
>NW_011888957.1:847074-847427 GCF_000151845.1 Pteropus vampyrus
TTTTTCAATTTGCAGCTTCGGCTAAAGCTCGGGGAGGAGTTCACGGCTCCGTTTCTCCTCCCTCGTTACTGCCAAATAATTAGCCAGGGAGCGTCTCTGATGAAAAATTAAGGGCCCAGGAGCAAGTCGGAGCACGCCTTCCCCGAAAGGGAAAAAAACCACGGAGACTCCTAATGGGGGATGTTGGTCACCCAGGCAGGAAGCAGAGAGTGTGGGGGTGGGGCTCACCCCTGAGAGCGGGGTCACAGCTCGCTAGCGGCCAGGGGCCTCCTCGACTCCCGTCCTGACGGCCAGCGCCTTTCTACGCGGTTGCTGTCGTCTGGGGAGCCATGCTGAGCCTGCCTCGTGGAGTG
>NW_011888957.1:847477-847921 GCF_000151845.1 Pteropus vampyrus
TCCCCGGGGGCCTCTCTGTCATGGCTTCTAGTCCGAGTGGATTTGTCAGGACATGGACAAAATGGAAGCGTTTTCACGACGGCATGGGAAAGGGACGGGGCTTTGGGGCCTGGGGCTCGCTCACAATGACGCCGGGGTCAGAAAGTCCCAGCGCTCCGACGGAGCGGCCGCCAGCGTCACCGACGATTCCCACACGGCCCACTCGGGTCCAGCCTGTCCGTTCAGACGTGTTTCGCACACACCGCCAGCGTAGCCTCTTCCTATGACTCCAGTTCTTCCAAAACTCACACGGACCGGAGGGAGATCAGGCCGTGTTCTGGGAGTTACATCGACCCCAATCTTCCAGTCGTCCGTTTTGCTATTTTTACTCAGGATTCATTATTTTCTTATTAATCCAATTAGCATCTCGTTTACCGATACCTTGTTTTTCAATTTGCAGCTTCG
>NW_011888957.1:849041-850761 GCF_000151845.1 Pteropus vampyrus
GCCCGTCCCCTCCAGGGGTGATTCACCAGCTGGCACTGGGTGGGGACGTCGGGAACAGGTTCTTCCCACTCACAGCCACCCAGACCAGGGTCACAGAAAAGGCCTCCGAGGCTGCACCGGGCACCCTGCCCCATGAGGCCCTCCCTGCCCCCTGGCTGGAGGGTGGGGGGTGCGCAAGGCCCAGGCCTTCCATGCCTGCCCGGTGACAGAGGGGGCGAGACCAGCCTTTTCCGGGCACCTCACGTCTGCCCTGGGTCGTTCTCAGGGGTCCCCGAGGACCACTCACAGGAAAGAAGGGCTGGGGCCACCCCGGAGAGCGGCAGCAGGGGCTCCTACGCCGTAGGCAGGCTGGCCCGTGACCCTCCTCCTCACCTGCAGAGGAGGGGCCAGGGGACCCGCCCAAGGCCATGGCGGAGTCAGGATGGGGACCAGCGCTCTGCCCCGGGGGAGCAGGCATGGGTGGCCTGACCGGCACCTGCACATCGCCCGCGCCTTCTGGCTGTGCTGCCCATCGGTGAGTGGGGTGAACCCCCAGACACACGATCCACAAGCAAGGACGTCAGAGGAGGCGCGACGAAGCCTGCTGTCACGTGACTCCTCAGCTCGGCACCCAACGTGGCCGGGAGGACGGAAGTGACGGCCCGGCTGGAACCCAGGACGGTGGCTCAGGCTGCCTCCGTCCCTGGGCTCCGGCCTGGGGACACCTGATTCCGTGTCCAGCCACCGACCGCCCGAAATGCCTGCTCCGCAGCCTGAGGCCTGTCTGGCCTGTCCCCATCGACTCTCTCTGCCCCCAGCAGAACCCCTCCTGCTACCTGGCCGTCCTGTCCGTCCTGCTGTCTTAAGGTGCCTCCTGAGACCCCTCCAGCCCAGGCCGATGCCCCGCCCAGCTCCATAGCCACTCAATTTGTGGTCGTTTGTCACAGCAGCCCCGGGAGTGACAGTCACCATAATATTGGAACAGCAAACTTGTGACATAGCCACGCACGTGTCTCTCTGTCTGCGCGTTCAGCGGCAAGGCCTCGTAGCAGGCCTAGTAACTCATCGTTTTAACTGGGCGACACGCTCAAAAAGCATTTCGAGACTTTTGCAGCAACTGCCCACACTCAGTGAACCAGCGACTCCAACTGGAAAGTCACAGGAACTTAGAACAAGTGTAGTTTGTCGCCTGCATTCATAATCGGAGGAAATGCTGAGACTTCCTTCAAAATTCAGAAATGGGTGCCATGTCCCCCGTTCCCGTGCACGGCACCCCTGAAATCCGGACCACTGCTTACGTGGTCTCACACACGTCCCTGGTCCTGGGGATCTGGGGACCGTCCGTGGTTACGCCAGGCCGAGTCTGGGCTGCATCCCGCACTCTGCGGCCCTGTCACCTTGGGCAAGCGGCACGAGCCGCCGCAGTCTCGGCCCCACCTCTGTAAGTGGGGACACTCACAGTACCTGCTTCAGGGGGCTGTTGTGACAATTACAAGAGAAAAACGTGAGCTATCCGACTAAGTTCCAGCCCAGGGCCACCGCTGACTCAGTGGCGGCTGTCACAGACGTGTTCAGTACACATTTGTTTGGCTGAGTAGTGTTTTCCTCTTTGGGTCTCTGATTTGGGGGAGCATGTCCTGGGAAAGACAGCACTCGTGGTGAGTGAAAGTCTGCCCTGCGAAGGAATGCCGGCCAGAGAGTGGACACGGGGCGGGGCCCGACGGGATCGTGGCCACTGGGC
>NW_011888957.1:850811-855290 GCF_000151845.1 Pteropus vampyrus
GCGGCACGAGCCGCCGCAGTCTCGGCCCCACCTCTGTAAGTGGGGACACTCACAGTACCTGCTTCAGGGGGCTATTGTGACAATTACAAGAGAAAAACGTGAGCTATTCGACTAAGTTCCAGCCCAGGGCCACCGCTGACTCAGTGGCGGCTGTCACAGACGTGTTCGGTACACAATTGTTTGGCTGAGTAGTGTTTTCCTCTTTGGGTCTCTGATTTGGGGGAGCATGTCCTGGGAAAGACAGCACTCGTGGTGAGTGAAAGTCTGCCCTGCGAAGGAATGCCGGCCAGAGAGTGGACACGGGGCGGGGCCCGACGGGATCGTGGCCACTGGGCACGTGTCTCGCCGAAGGTCAGCGTAAGCTGTCCTCAACTTGAACCCCCGTGGGCAGAGGGAGCTTTCCATAAGCCAGGTTGGTTTCCCTCCACATCACACACAAAGGACTTTCCAGGCATCCTGTATAAAACCTACTTAAGAAGGCGAACTTTTAAAAACAAAAAGACGTGTGTGTTGGTTACACGCAAGCGGATGCTGCTGGTGACAGGCGTGTTTTCTGTGTTCGTTAAAGAAATCTGGCCCTTGGCAGGGTAGATTATCACACCACGCGCGGGGCGTAAAACCTGTCACGGTGAGGAGGTTTTCATCGTCCAGGTACGGGCGCTGCGAGGGGGACAAGGGAGCTGGCGTTACTTGACCACTCACCTCGGTTTTTTACCTTTTCTGCCGTTTTACCTTATTTGTTTAATTGCATACATTCGTATTTGTTTAATTGCATACATTCGCATGAAACAAAATCATTAGAAAGTGACATATTTTAAAGTGTTGACTCCGCACTCCCACGGAAATGTCTAAATTGGAAAATAAAGGCATGCCCTCCGCGTTCCTAAGGGGCTGGCTGGCAGCATCACACATGAGAGCCATGTTCCTGGCGTTCCGCAGACTCAAGTGCATCATGTATGTAGGGTCTTTTATGGAAGTATCTAGAGTATAGATTCTCCTTGAATTTGGCGAGTGGAAACTGCCTCCCATCAAAATGGACGTGCAGCCCCCTCAGTGGGACATGCAACCCACCAATGAAATGATTCCTCTGGGTGTGGGCACCTTGGGGTGACTGCCATCCTTGGCTGCAGGAGGGACCTCCGCCAGGTCCTGGAGAGTTTGTCACTCTCCCCAAGTCCTTGGTCCCTCCTTTTCATTTTAGCTGCGTTGTTTGCATGTGTGCAGTGTTATAAATCCGTTCTTGGATGTGGGTGGGGCACACTCTATAAATAAGCACGAAATTGAGGCACCCTCCCTGCAGCACCCCTGGCAAAACCCGTCGGCATCCGCCCAAGCCTGGGGCAGATTCCTGCCTCGCTGCCAGCTGCTCTGTTGCCCCTGGGGAAACCTACTTCCTACCAGGGAACTACCTCTCCGCTCCCTCTCCAGGAGCACCAGGACCAAGTGCCATCACTTTGGGGCCCACTTGGTGGGTGCCAGGCATTGTTCTAAGCACTTTAGATATGGCGTCTTGTTTGCTAAGCACTTTAGATATGGCGTCTTCTTCAACCCTCCGGAGTGAGGACTGTCATTATCCTTTACAAATGCACAAGCTGAGGCTACGCAGCTCGCATGTAGGTCCACGCCTCCGAAGCAGAGGTGATTTGAACCCCGGCATTGTGGCTTCCACACCTACCCGATTCACCGCTGTCCTAGACTGGCTTTTCCATGGGGCCACACTTCAGAATCTGCACACATCTATCCTTGTCCCCAGAGCCTTCACCAGAAGGGCCACGAGACAGAGCTGAGCATCTGTGGTCATTCTGCCAGTGCCCGCAGCCAGCCTTACCTTTCCCCTACCTCTCTCAGCCCCCGACTGACGGACAAGCGGGCGCACCTTCACGGCTTCTGGTGCCGGACGTTTTACCTTATTTGTTTAATTGCATACATTCGCATGAAACAAAATCATTAGAAAGTGACATATTTTAAAGTGTTGACTCCGCACTCCCACGGAAATGTCCAAATTGGAAAATAAAGGCATGCCCTCTGCGTTCCTAAGGGGCTGGCTGGCAGCATCACACCTGAGAGCCATGTTCCTGGCGTTCCGCAGACTCAAGTGCATCATGTATGTAGGGTCTTTTATGGAAGTATCTAGGGTATAGAGTCCCCTTGAATTTGGCGAGTGGAAACTGCCTCCCATCAAAATGGACGTGCAGCCCCCTCAGTGGGACATGCAACCCACCAATGAAATGATTCCTCTGGGTGTGGGCACCTTGGGGTGACTGCCATCCTTGGCTGCAGGAGGGACCTCCGCCAGGTCCTGGAGAGTTTGTCACTCTCCCCAAGTCCTTGGTCCCTCCTTTTCATTTTAGCTGCGTTGTTTGCATGTGTGCAGTGTTATAAATCCGTTCTTGGATGTGGGTGGGGCACACTCTATAAATAAGCACGAAATTGAGGCACCCTCCCTGCAGCACCCCTGGCAAAACCCGTCGGCATCCGCCCAAGCCTGGGGCAGATTCCTGCCTCGCTGCCAGCTGCTCTGTTGCCCCTGGGGAAACCTACTTCCTACCAGGGAACTACCTCTCCGCTCCCTCTCCAGGAGCACCAGGACCAAGTGCCATCACTTTGGGGCCCACTTGGTGGGTGCCAGGCATTGTTCTAAGCACTTTAGATATGGCGTCTTGTTTGCTAAGCACTTTAGATATGGCGTCTTCTTCAACCCTCCGGAGTGAGGACTGTCATTATCCTTTACAAATGCACAAGCTGAGGCTACGCAGCTCGCATGTAGGTCCACGCCTCCGAAGCAGAGGTGATTTGAACCCCGGCATTGTGGCTTCCACACCTACCCGATTCACCGCTGTCCTAGACTGGCTTTTCCATGGGGCCACACTTCAGAATCTGCACACATCTATCCTTGTCCCCAGAGCCTTCACCAGAAGGGCCACGAGACAGAGCTGAGCATCCGTGGTCATTCTGCCAGTGCCCGCAGCCAGCCTTACCTTTCCCCTACCTCTCTCAGCCCCCGACTGACGGACAAGCGGGCGCACCTTCACGGCTTCTGGTGCCGGACGTTTTACCTTATTTGTTTAATTGCAAACATTCGTATGTTGCAAAATTTCAAACTTTCTGTCTTTCGTTCTCGATGCAATGCTTCTTGATAAATCTTTTATTGAATAAATCAAAAGATGGGTGGCTGGCCGTCTATGAACATCAAAGGGGCAATGCATTTTATTTAGGTTTACAGAGCTCACCTCTCCCCAGAGCTGGTTACTGAGGCTAAACAAATAGACACCAACAATAGCAGCAAACCGAACCGAACCAAATCAAACCAAACCTTTGTGCTGATGGTCGCCAATGTCCAGGTATTTCATAAGCAGAACACAGTACACTTGGACCAAATGGCTTCTGGGCAGACATTGACCCCCACGTTGTTTTCCCTGCCTCTTGCTGGTTGACAATGGTCTACCTGTCACCTATTTACGTACACATGGGCACACTTAGTGCATATCCCCTTAGGGACCAGACAAAAGCACAAGCTGGGTAAGGAGATAATAATAGCTCCCTTCCCATTTAAAAACTAAGCGGACACCGGCTGCGGGCCGGACGGCCCCCTCCTTTCTCCACCTGGAACAGACTTAGAGACAGGCTGGGCACCCCAGGCCAGCTCAGAGCCCCTGAGAGATGCCGCTGAGGAATCCAGCTCCTTAGTAACAGACCCGGTGGGTCCATCTGAGCCAGGCGCCCCGTCCTCCTGGCCCCCCGGGAGCACCTGGGTCTCGCTCAGCGGAGGCAGTTGGGAAACTAAGGTCTCTGCATCAGGACAGCCCAGGAGGGTGCAGGCAGAGTGAGCGGGCGCCCAGCGGGGAGGAGCTTGTCAGCGACAGACAGGCAGGCTCTCAGCTTCCACCCGCCCCTGAACCCCGACGGCGCCTCTCCACGGATCGCATTCCGAACTGCCCCTAGAAGCTGGGGTGACGAGGGTTAGCAGGAGGAAGGTGCTTGGGGAACCCCAGCGAGGCTGCTCCTGGCCCCAGAGGCCGCCGCACTGCGGGCAGTTCCCAGCAACCCCTGCCGCCCCCTGCCCCTGCGCCGGGTACCAGGAGCCGGTCAAACTCTGGGGAGACCCCATATCACCCTCTCTCCCAGCTTGTGCACGGTCTCCTCCCCACCGACTCCCAGCTCCTGTGCCGCGAGCTGAAGCGCCTCCTACCCCGCGCTCCAGCCCCCGAAGGAGCCGAACCGCGCCCAGGCCCCCTGGCGCCAAGTACGCGCGCTGCCTACCTGGTGCCGTCGGAGCCTTGGGCATCGATGCCCGAGCTGGCCCCGCACTGGCCCCGGCTTCGCCGCGTAACCCCTTCGTGGGCCCACGGTGGGATCGGGCCGCAAGGCGGGGAGGCAGGGCTGGCGGTGGACCCGCCGAGGCGCCTTATATGGGCGCGGGGAGGGGAGGCACGCGGGGAGGGCGCGGCCGCCGGCGTTAGCGCCTTCCGCGGCCCGCGG
>NW_011888957.1:855470-865280 GCF_000151845.1 Pteropus vampyrus
CGGGGTCCCGGGGCGTGCTCTGCCCCGCCTCCTTCCCGCCGCCTTTTGGCGCGTGTCACCCCTGCGGAGCGGGGACGCGGGGCTGGACGCAGGCCTGGCCCGGCCCTCCTGCTGGAGAGACGGGGCCGCGATGCTAGGCCGGCTTCGGGGCGCGGCCGAGGGCGCGGGAGCCGGGCTGGGGAGCAGAGATGCAGATCCGCGTCCCGACGCCTTCCTTTCCCCCAGACGCCGCATCCTGCCGGACCTCGGCGCTCTCCCCTTCGTCCCCACCGGCGCCGGGCCCCTCCGCGTGCGGAGCTCGCCGCGTACGACAGTGGGGCGGCCACCGCCCTGGTCCGCGGAGTGTCCTCACTGGCTGTGGCCTTCGGGGAACAGGGGAACAGATGCCGGGGTGGGGGTGGGGGTTGGGTGGAGCCATTTGCGCCCTGATGGCTCCAGCGGGGTCTCCTCCGCGAAGGAGTGCGCGCCACTCACACCGCTCACGCAGCCGAGGTCTCGGACGCGTCCCGGCCCTGCGCTGCTTTGCGGACCGCGGGGACCCTCTGGGCGAGACTCGGCTCGCACTCTTCGTGGGCAGAGGCTGTGTTCCATGTCACCTAGGGAGGAACTCTTGACGGCAACGTTCCCAGGTCGCGGCTCACACCCTGCTCCATCCCTCCGGCCACCGCCTCCTGGCCTAGGGCGCCGGATTCTGATCTGTGCGCAGGTGTCCGCGGGTGTCCACAGGAACACGTGGGGCTTGCACCCGGAATTGCGCTAAGTGCGCAGAGACCCGCCTCAGGCCAAGGCTTCTCTTCGGCTCGCGACACCTGCAGCTTCACAGCCGCCCCTCCCCCCATCCCGTAGGGCAGGCGAGGCTTCCAGGGCACCCACCCCTTGCTCAGGTCCTCGGCTGCAGAACCCCACAGGCAGGACGAGTTTTGAGTGGCCCCCGGCAGCGGGCACCTGCCATGCGCTGCCTTCTGGTGCTCAGGGGTCCCGTTATCTGCCTCCGAACCGATGCCCCCCGGCTAGGGTGACGGTCGCGTCACTGCCCTCGATGTAACTGCACTCGAGCCGGACTGGCGCAGACCGGGTCTCCGGCCACACAGGGTCTGCGCCTTACCTGGCACGACTTCCACACACCTTCATTTATTGCTCAGCCACTGTTTGCGAGGCATTAGGGCGGTGGTCACCAATACGAATCACACACAGGGGTCGGTCTGGCGGGGCAGAAAGAGCCGGCACCGCGGAGCAGCATGCGAGCAAGCACGCCTTACTCGTTGGTTCCGGGAAGATGGGGCGGGGAGCGTCCTCAGGGAGCAGACCCTGGGCTGGGCGCACGCAGATAACGAGACGGACGCAGGTGGGTCTCGATTCTCAGAACAGAAGGTCGGGCGCGGGGTCAGAGTCCGGTGGAGGTGCTGGCGGGGCCTGGCGGGGGGCGCTCTCAAGAGAAGGGGACCCGGCATCTGGAGTGGGCGAGAGGACAAGGCGCGCCGGGATCGGGGTGGGGGCGGGGAGGGGAGTGAGTAGCAAGGTCAGTTAAGTCAGCGTGGACGCCTGTGGTCGTTCCGTCGTGCCTAGGGCGGGCTGCGGCTGGGCCCGGGGTCCCGCCTCCCGCGCGGTCCTCTCCAACGCGCGTCCCAGGAGCAGAGGCGCGCGCGCGATGAACCCGCCGGGGCGTGCCATCTGTGCGCTCGCCCTGCAGAGTAAGCGTGAAATTCGTTTTCCCCTGATCTGAGCAGCGCTCCAGCGGGGGTCGGGGTGGGGGGTGGGGGGTGGAAGGTGGGGTTCGTTGCAGGCGGGTTGCCCGATTTAGCCCAAAAAACAAGGAAAAACGAATGTTTATTTATACACCGTGTATAAAATATATGCATATACACTATTATATGCTTACGTACAAACGCATGTTTATATGTAAGTATATTTACACATAAATGTATTTACCTGAAAGCTTAAGTACATACGTAAATGTATTTACCTGTAAGCTTAAATACATATGTAAATGTAAATACACACAGACACACAGGATGCCCAGTTAAATTTGAATTTCGGATAAGCGGGTAATTTTTTCGTATAAGTATGTCCGTGCCGTATTCGGGAACATATTTATATTGAAAAACGATTCGTTGTTTATATGAAATTCCAATTTAAGTGCGCGTCCTGCATTTTATCGGGCAACTCTGGCGGGAGGGGCCTCCAGACCACGCACCCTCTGCACACCGCGGGAATCCCGGGTGGGAAGAAGCGCGGCGTCCGCTCCGACGCGAACTACAAGCCCCACAATGCCGCGCGAGGCGCCGGGGGCGCTGATAGGCTGAGGCGCGCTCCCGCCTTCCGTCACTTCCGGACGCGGGGCTGGCGGTTGCGGCGGCGGCCGCCCACGGGGACTAGGGCGCGCTGTGGGGTGCAGGGTTCCCGGCGCGCGGTCCGGCGCGACCCGCGGCGGCAGCCATGAACTTCTCCGAGGTGTTCAAGCTCTCCAGCCAGCTCTGCAAGTTCTCCCCCGACGGCAAGTACCTGGTGAGCGGCCGCGGGGCCTGGGCCGCGGGAGGCGCGTGTCGGCCCCGAGTGGCGGGGACCCGGGAATCGGGGGGCCGGGCGGCCGCGGGCGCGGCCCGCAGTGGAGGAGCTCGGGCGTCCGAAGGAGCGGGACCTGGGCAGGCGCTAGGGCTTCCGGGCAGGTGACCTGGGCACAGGACCTGGGTAGGGGACCCGGCAGGTGCAGCAGACAGGTGACTTGAGCGCAGGCTGCGGGCAGGTGCCAGCCTCCCTGCACCTGGGTTTCCGTCTGTTGAAAGCAGATAAAAGCGGTGCTGTCTTTACCCATTTGAAGACATAGGAGACATCAGCTCGTTATTTTGTCACGAAAAGGCAAATTTGTACTCCCGTTGGCTGTAAACGAGGGCAGTGGTGCAGCTAGCTTTTGTCATCTTTTCCAGCCCTAGTCTTAGATCTCAACCACGTGCCAAATAAACGCTTTAAATAACCAGATGAAGAGAGTTGCCTGCCCTGCGGCGACTTCAGCCGGTGATTCCACCGGCGGCAGAATGATGCTACAGTCACTGCGCTACCTTGTACACGAAACTTCTGTTTTGAAATATACCATTATGACCAGTGCATATCCTCAGAGTCGTGGGGTGGGAGTGGGGAGTCAAGTGGTGGGGAGGAGAGAACTGGCATTGGAAAGCTATTAAGAAAAAAATCACACTTTTTATAAAAAGTGTGCTTAGTTTCCTTTATCCTCTATTAACTGACTGATGCTTCGTGGTTCTCTTCCAGTTTGAGCCATTAATATTCTTTTTATTCTTATCTAGGTTTTTGAAAATATAACTCCCAAGTTACATGTTTGCCTTCCTTATGGGGGTATTATTCGAAATCGCATATCCTTCAGCCACAAAATACGAAACAGGTTTAGTTTAAATGGCACCCCCCAAAACCTTGGTACATTTTTCAAAGTGCCCCTCATAAATTCATTTTTTAAATATTTACGAAAATTCCAGTGAAGTATGAAGAGAAAGAGTCTATTCTCTTGCTTAACTTTGGTACTTTTTTGGTTTTTACACCCTGGTCAAAATATTGTGAGACGCTTGACGATCGAGGTACTAGAATTGTGTTTCTTTAAAGCTATATCTTAAATACCGAAGAAGGTGGGTCCATCTTGCCATTTTTAATATATTACAACAGATTTCAGATGTCTTTTCCAAGCGTTGGTACACATATTCCATCTCATGGGGAATTCATTGTAACTGATCACAGTGCAAAGCCACAATGTGAAAAGAAACATCGCGACATGTTGTAATCTGGTTGCCCCGCCCTCTCTCCTTTTGCAGGGAAAACTCATCGTGGCTTTTTTAAAATGGAAGTTCATAAAACGCAAACTAATGATCTAGTTTGACCTTGATAAGTACAAAAATGAAATAATTAAAATCTCAAAATTGGTTCTTGGTTTTTAAACTGTATCTATAACTGGCAGATAAGTATACTCAGACACAGAAACTGTTTGCTTAGATATGGTTGTAAACAAATATGGCCGTGGAGAAACTGTTGTTCGGAAAGCATTTTCATAGTCAGTGGTGGGAATAAGTGAATGTGAGTGTGTAAGGAGAAGCAGCCCTCCCTCCTGTGGACTTCCTTTCTGTGCTGTCGTGCAATCCATCACCCACACTCACAACACTGCTGCTCGCCAAGCGTGTGGGATTTTCCCCCACCAAGCAGTTCTTTAAAGGGTACCGGGTGGCTGTCCTGAGGGTTAGTGTCAGACCCCACAGGCTGAGGGCTCAGCCCCAGAAGACTGCCCCCGCTTCAGATGCCAGTCGCAGGTAGGCGGTCCCCAGGTTACTCACAGCCTCTGTCTGATGTGGCTGCAGACAGGAGGTTCCCAGGAGCCCCACCTCAGGTTCAGTCATTTGCTATGGCGGCTCACAGAACTCCGGGAAGCACTCACTTAAGGGTCCCCAGGTTATTAAAGGGCATGGTAAAGGACCCGGATGAGCAGCCAGGTGAGGAGGTGCATGGGGCCAGGTCTGGGAGGGGCCAGGTCTGGGAGGGGCCCGAGGGCATTGGGGAGCCTTGCCCTCCCCGTGCGCATGTATTCACCCCCAGAGGCTCCTGAGCCCTGCCCTAATGGGACGTTCAGAACACCTCACATAGGCACGACTGGTCATTAACCCCTTTTTCAGCCCTTCTTCCTTCTCAAAGAATGAGGGTGGCCTAAAAATTCCAAGCTTCTAATGGCTCGGTTTTCCTGGTGACCAGCCTCTGTCTAAGGAGCCCGCCCGGAGTCCCCTCATTAGAACAGAAGATGCTCCTCTCACCCAGGAAATTACAAGGTTTTCAGGAGCCCTGGGTCTGGGTCTGGGTCTGGGGGCAGAGACCAGAACATATTGTCTCTTATCTCACAGTAGATGAATGCGCATCTGTGACGTGTCCGTACATTTACAGAATTTAAGTGTACGAAAGCGGACCGCCGTTTCTGTAGTCATTTCTGCCACCTCCTTGTAAATTACCTACGAGTGACGAGCCCAGGAGAGGGTTTGGCTCGTGTGCGGAAGCGCTTGTTCCCAATGCTGTTCGTCCTTGCGTTTACTTTTTAACACATCATTAAGAAAGGAGTAGAAAATGACTCAAGTAGAGTGTGAGGATGATACTTGATACTGGGCTGTACCAGTTTTAACACCTAGTTTGCTGCTTCAGGTTTCTCTGTTTATTAACTCGTTTCATTTTCAGAGCGGGCGCTGTGAACGCATGGAACCGTGGAGACAGCACGTCGGGGAGGAGAGGCAGAGTCCGTGGCGTGGCCACCTCCCCGCGAGCACAGACTCAGGGCCGGCTTTTCCGTTTGCAGGCTTCCTGCGTCCAGTACCGGCTGGTGGTCCGGGATGTGAACAGCCTTCAGATCCTTCACGTGTACACGTGCCTGGACCAGATCCAGCACGTCGAGTGGTCGGCCGACTCCCTCTTCATCCTGTGCGCCATGTATAAGCGGGGGCTGGTGCAGGTAGGTGCGCGCGTGCGCGGCCAGGAGCCAGGCTGCCTCGCGGTCGGGCGCCTTCGTTCGCTGCCCTTCTGGTCTGGGGCAGAGGCGGTGCGGTCAGAGCCAGCTTCCTTTAGCGTCGTGACGGTTTGCTCACAGTGTAAGTGCGTTCAGAGTGAGAACATGCTTAAATGCTCTTAATCCGTCACCCGGTACGATTCGGTAACGAGGGTCACAGAGCTCGGTGTAGTAGCGGTTTGGACAGCCTGCGTGTGGGGAGCGCTGATGTGTGTCTGGCTTCAGGCCTGGAGCTTGACTCACTGGAGCTTTCGGGATGGCAAAGGGGATGAACCTTTTAAAAACCACAGCACAGTGAAATCCGCGGCAAGACCGGCTGGCTCTGGCTCGTGCTGGCGCCGCTCCGTCGTGGCGCAGGGTCCGTGAAGCACTCCCGTGTTTTGGTGCCGCAGTCGGTACCCAGTTGTCCTTAAGCTCGATCACTGCACCGACTGGTTTGCGATCCGGGTTTCTCTCTGCGGGAATCTAGGTGTGGTCTCTGGAACAGCCTGGATGGCACTGCAGAGTGGACGAGGGATGCGCAGGGCTGGTGGCTTCTTGCTGGAGCCCAGACGGACGCCACGTTCTCAACACCACCGAGTTCCACGTAAGTCGACGCTCCGTCCATCGAGGGGTGACCGCTGCCCTCCCGACTCCCGAGCTGGGTCGGGAGCGTCAGAGTGGGTGCTTCCTCCAGACGGTTCACACCACGCCCAGCAGGCCTGCAGCGGCGTCGCGTTTGGTTTTAATTTACTTTCTCTAGTTGGCGAGGCGGAGCGCTTCCATATCTTGTTTTACACACACACGCGTGCACACACCTGTTCGCACACGATTTACACGTGTGGTGTGGGTCATGTGGCATTTACAATGGTATTTTTTCTTGTATGATCTGAGCATTTGGTGTCTGAAGATAATCCCCTCCCAACCCAAGATCACAAAGGATTTTGTCGACTGAAAAATAATATTGACTAGGTGTTTCGTCACCAAAAAGGATTTGTTCAGGAAACAAAAGGTTGCCCCCGGGCGTGTAGACTGGCAAGCCCCGTGCCAGGCGGAGGGGCGTTTGTACGCGGTGGGGGGAGGCAGCGATGGAAGGGGAGGCCAGAACCACAGGGCCTCGTGGTGACGGAGTTCCCGCGGGCGTCCCCAGCCCCAGCTCCTGTGTTCTCCTGGAAGCTCGTGGTTTTGGCACCCAAGTTCACAGGTGTCATCAGCAGTGAATTCACATCCTTCCTGCACTTGGCACCTTGTAGGAGCTCAGGTGCCGCCTGCGAGGGTCTGTTTCCAGCTCCGTCTCGCCCCGTGGAGCTCTGCGTCTGTCTTCGTGGTGGCAGCGGTCTCTCCCGACGGCCGCAGCTTTGTAGCCGGTCTGGGATCCAGACGCGCGTGACAGTTCCTGTTCCGGCCTGTCTCTGAGTCATTTCGGCTGTTCTAGGTCCTTTCGTTTCCGCATCAACTTTAGAATGAATTTGTCAATTTCTTTAAGACAAATTCCCGCTCGGGTTTTTTAACAGATCGCACCGAAGTTATAGTTTTTCTCTGCGTCAACATTTTCATCGTACAGATCTCGCACATATTTTATAAAATTTAGTCTTGAGTTTTAAGTTTTGCCGTTCGGCTCTTGACCGTCTGCAGTGGAGCTGGGGACGGTGCCGGGGACCAGCCGCGTTGGCTCTGGCGCGCTCACTCAGGTGCGTGTGAGCGTGCGGGTGTCTGCTCACAGCAGCGCGGGAGGCCGCACATTTCTCCCACCGATGAAGCACCCAGCGGAGCCGCCCTCAGTTTGCTGTACGCGCTACGTTGCTGTTGCAAACAACCTCTGAGACGGAAAAGGTCATTTGAAGTATTTCTGCGTAAGTTCTGGAATTTTCCACTGCGCCCGCAGCGATGACTGTTTATGTCAAGAAAGCTTGAAAGTGTGGAAGAGGAGCTGGGAAAATTCTCTCTCTCGGAAGCGAGCGCCCTGAATTAAGTGGAAGCGCGGACGTGCCGTCCGACCCAGGAAAGGTGCGCGAGGTCCTCAGAGGTCCCCGGGGAACACGGGCTCCTGAGGGCACAGAGCTGAGGGCCTGGGCGGGAGGCCCCTCCGTCGCCCCCTCCTCGGGGACGCGGCACCCGCTTGCATGTCACCTGCGTTGTCGCGGCTCCCTTTGAACCAAGGATGGGGGGGAGGCCCCAGGGGTACCTGAGGCTTCCGAGTCACGCCTGCGGGGTCGCGACCCATCCCTGTGCGGACTCGCTGCTCCCGCTGCGCAGCTGAGGTCGGTGGAGAGTATGGAGGCGCAATGTACCTGCCTCTTTTCTTAGTGGATCTGTTAAGTTACAAACTTGTCTTTTCTTAAAACTTTTTTCAGTGGGGGATGGAGGGTAAAAATCAAACTTAACGGGCACGCGTCTTTCCTGCCATTATAAAAAGTGCGTCCGCCAGGTCGTGCCCCTCAGCCGGGTCTGCTGAAGTGACACGTGGCAGCGAGTGTGTTCCCGGGAAACCCCGTGTCGGGTGTGCAGGCTTCCTGCCTGCTCTCCTCTCCCCGCTGCACCAGCAGGACAGCCCCGGAGGCAGGTAGCAGAAACCAGGAAGCTCAGAAGGTCACCTGCTGATGGGTGTCACAGGTAGACCTCAGTGCCCGATGTGCTGGCTGGGAGTCGTCCCCTCACCTCAGGAACACCTGGCACCCTCCTCGGCTTCTGCTGTGCTCTTGGCAGGGAGCCCCAATCCTGGGCGGGGCTGTCACCACCTGGGAAGGCAGATGCTGAGTGTGGCACCCGTGCCTGCCGGGCGCACCTGCCACCACGGGCACAGCTGCCGAGCGGGCGCACCTGCCACCGCGGCGGCTCGTCTTTTGCATCTAGCAGTGGGTCCCCAGCTCCCGATGCCATGCGGGCTGTTCAGAGAGGCAGCACGGGTGTCAGGCTTTCTTTAGTAGACGAGGTGTTGTGGAGAAAAGTGTGCCATTTTTTAATGTCCTAAACTAGGACAGAGGTGTAGTTCGCAGGGGTCACCCTGGTACAGAGCGCAGTGCCCCACAGGTCACTTCTGATGAAGCCCCGTTTGTTTAGAGCTGCACCCCTCGGCCCACGTGCCGTAGCTTTCAACGGGGCCGATAAAGTGGCTTTGTCAGCATCGACTGTGTCACCGCCGTGGCTGGAGGCGGTGGCTCCCGGGAGCGGCTGTGCGCCTGGCGGAGCAGGGTCAGGACTGGGAGGGAGTCAGCGTCGGTGCCAGCAGACACAAGGGTACGGACAGCGTCTGCAGAAACGGAAGTTCGGAAATTCTGGTCGAGGGCGCTTGCTTGCTTTAGGCGCCACAGGGGGCGCGGGGCCGGCTGATAGGAGCTCACGGTAAGTGCGGACGCAGCGGGCGTTTGGGTGACAGGCTGACGGTTAGCACACAGAGGCTCCCGTCCCCGTTCCCAGTGCATCTTCTAAGCGCAGGTGTCGTCCCCACCCCGACCGGCGCTCGGTGCCTCGCAGGACACTCTCCCGGCCTTTCTGTACTTGCCCGCTGAGGGAGGGCAGAGTGTGGTCCCGTGGGGGTTACTCCGAACCCCTCTGCCGGCACAGCGGGGTCAGGCCTCCTGGTAGTGGTTTCAGGACGCCCTGTCTTGCCTGGGCTGGGCCACCACTCCCAGCTGTCCCCTGAGACATAGGAGCAGCCAGCTGGACTCCGGAACAAGGAGCCCAACCACCCCCCTCCCCCCCAATGGCTTTCCCGCGTAAAGACGTTTCTCAGACTGAATAAGCATCTTACGTTTATCATAGAGTGAAAACTGGGTTTACTTTGAACTTGTGAACTAAAGTGGATTTGTGCTCAACTTTGTGTCCCTCAAATAACATCGCTACAACATGAAAACCACACGGAGAGCACCGGATGTCCTGTGACGACAGTGAGCGTGCGGTCGACACCCCTTTCCGAGGGAGAGCCCCTGGAACCGCTAATGTCACTCGCTGCCTCTGCGGTCAGCCCCCCACCCGGGGACCGACGAGCCGGTCACGGTGGGGGACGGTGTCTCTGGCTGCTGACCGTGCCGTTCCCTGCTCTCCCCACAGCTGCGGATCACCGTCTGGTCCTTGTGCACGAAGTCCGTGTCCTACATCAAATACCCGAAAGCCTGCCAGCGCGGTGAGTGGGCCCCGCCCCGGAGCCGGGCTCTGTCGCCGGCACGGGCAGTTGCAGACAGGCGGGCGTAGCCACAGCAGCGCGCCACACACAGCCGGCCCTCCCCTTCTGTGCCCCGTCCCCCGTTATTGTGCCACCTGTCCCGGGCTTCTGACACCCCACTGTAATACTTCCA
>NW_011888957.1:866551-871229 GCF_000151845.1 Pteropus vampyrus
CAGCCGGCCCTCCCCTTCTGTGCCCCGTCCCCCGTTATTGTGCCACCTGTCCCGGGCTTCTGACACCCCACTGTAATACTTCCACGTGTCTCCAGAAGACAAGGGTCCCCCCGGTAAAACCAAGTCATGGTGACTGACGGGCGTCGCTTAAGGACGTCAAGGGCGAAGGGATTTGCCCGTAGTTCCCGTGACCTCGGCGACGGGAGTGGGTCCTCAGGGCCCCCGTCGTGTCTGTCACGGGACCCACCTCACGCCCTCAGTTCTGAACTTAAATCTCTAAACCTTCCGTCGAGTGGATCTGTGTTCTCTGTGGAGGGGGATGGTGACCTGTCCCATCCGGACGTCCCAGGGGAGGGGCGAGTGGCAGGCGTCCTCCGAGCTGTCGGGGAGAGGGGGGCAGCTCAGACGCAGCCCACCACTGCGGTTTACCAGGACCCCGCGAGCTGGTCGGGCGCCCCCCTCTCGAATCAGGAAATTTGCTGGCGCGCCCGTCATTTCATGGGCCGGGGCCTGCGCGAGCGAGCGCTTCTGCATTTCTGCCGTCAGCGGTTCGGAAGTCGCACTGGAGCGAGATGCGGCTGTGCGTGTACGATGCCTTTTTACGGGTCGGATGTCAGCGTCTCTCCAGATGGCCTGCACGTTTCCCCAGTGGGGACGACAGGTGTTCCTTTGACCCATGGAGCTGACACAGAACCGGAAAACATAGCTTCATATCTCAGCCCAAGTCGATTTCCAAATCCGTAAATTCACTGCTTCCAAATGATTAAATTCAAAGCTGAATGTAAGAAATGTAGTCGCGAGCTGACGTCCAGCCAGCTGAGTCTCCCATCGTTCATTTTCTAAAACCGGGACCGTCCACGTGATGCTGCAGTTCTCAGCTGTAGCTCGTGGCCGTCGGGGCAGGCCCTTCGTGTCGGTCACGTTCTTGGCAGGTCCGTCCTCCGTGTGGGTGCCCGGGAGCCCCGGCCGTGGCCGCTTCTTGTCGAGGAAGCGCGCTGTCTGCGTGGGCCGCGCCCCTTCTGACTTCTGCTTTCTGCCGTTCTTCCCCGGAAAGCCCCATGCGGCTCCTGCTGCTGCTCCTTGACCCCGGGCCGGCTCCTCTCCCGGCAGGAATCAGCTTTTCCAGAGACGGCCGCTACCTGGCCTTGGCCGAGAGGCGGGACTGCAGGGACTTCGTGAGCATCTTCGTGTGCAGTGACTGGCAGCTGCTGCGGGTGAGGCTGCCGTGGCCGGGTCAGCTGCCTGAGGTGCAGCACGTGTTCCTCACACCCCCTGGGGCCCTTGGGTCGCGTGGAGAAGCGTGACTTCGCGTCTCCGGCGGGCAGGGTGCTGCGTGTAGCTTCACCTACCCCGGTTAGGCGTTTGTGGAGGGGGCTGGAGGGCGCGTGTTCGGTGTGTGTTGAAAGCTCACGTGCCGTCAAACGTGATCCTTTTTCTTATTCCTTGAATGGCATTTGCATGTGTGTTGCTTTAGCAGAAAGAGGAGTGACCTTGAACTTAGTACTGGGGAGTGTGTGGTCTGGTCAGGACTTCCCAAGGGGCCCAGGGGCCTGGGGTTCGGGGCCCGGCCCTGCAGGGCAGACGGGCAGGGCTGAGGCAGAGAAGCCTCTGGAATGCCGTCAGAGCACACGGAGCCTCATCAGCCCTCAGGCACGTGAGCGGAGGGCAGGGAGCAGGGCACGCGGCAGGGGCAGACCATGCCCCCCACAGGGTCGGCGAGGCCCATGCGCGGCTCCCCTGAGCGGCTCCCCCAAGCCTCAGCGCTGCCCAGGACTTGACAGCAGGGCGGGTGGGCGGGCTGGGGACAGCCGTCCGCTTCTGGGGGCGGAGCTGGGACAGCGGCTGGGGCAACGCTGTGTCCAGCAGGTGCGTGAGTGTAAGTCAGGCCCCTTCCGCCTGTGCCCCCCATGGCAGCACTTCGACACGGACACGCAGGACCTCGCCGGCATCGAGTGGGCCCCGAACGGCTGTGTGCTGGCGGTGTGGGACACCTGTCTGGAGGTGCGAAGGTGCTTTCCCACGTTCCCCTGATGCTGCCCCCTCGTCCCACGGCTCACCACGCCGCCTCTCCACCTGTCACCTCAGTTCCAGCCGGCCGCCCGTCCCCCTGCCGCCGCGAGGGCGGCGTCTGCCACACCCTGTTCCCTGTCTCCACCTGCCTGCCCCCCGCGCCCTCTGCACAGCCTCGTTTGCACCTGCTCCAGGTGAACAGGCCTTTCTCAGCAGTTGACATGTCTTGCCCGCAGTACAAAGTCCTGCTCTACTCCCTGGACGGCCGGCTCCTGTCCACGTATTGTGCCTACGAGTGGTCCCTGGGCGTCAAGGCCGTGGCCTGGAGCCCCAGCAGTCAGTTCCTGGCGGTCGGCAGCTACGACGGGAAGGTGGGACAGGGGGCCACGGGCAGCGCCATGGCATGGTGGGCGGGCGGGTGGCGGGTCTCACCACGGTCTTTTCTTCAGGTGCGCATCCTGAACCACGTGACTTGGAAGATGATCACGGAGTTTGGTCATCCTGCCACCATTAACGATCCCAAAGTAGTAAGTCGGGGTGCCGCGTCTGCGTGAGCGGCATGCAGTGGGGGAGGTGGAAACGGCTTTCCCTCAGCGTTATCCGTCGTGCTGCAGGAGCGTCCGTCACCGTGAACTAGAGTGACTGACGCTTCACGTGGCACACTCTGCTGCTGGCCTCTACTTTGCCCGTCCGCGTTCCCAAGGATGGGAAGCGGCGCCCCAGGTTGGCCTGTCTCGGCGCTGGTCCTGCTGTCTGTCTGCACAGGGCCCCGGGGCGCTGTGGAGTGGGGGCCGGGGCCGGCAGGGCTGGTGTCCGCCCAGGCGGCGGGGTGGGCAGGCCTGGCCCAGGAGGAGCGCCTCTGGCAGAGGTCCTGGGGGGCAGTGTGTGTCTACGTTCGGCGGGCCCTGGGGGCACAGTGGAGCACGGGAGCCCCGGCCTTGCGGAGTTTGCCCACAGACGGGAGACCCGAGTGAGGGGGGCGTGGTGCTGAGGAGCGCAGCGGCAGGGCCTGCAGGGCCGGCCTGAGGTCAGCGGGAGGGAGCAGGGGCCGTGCGGGCGTCTGCGGAGTCTGCGTGTGGCGGGCGCGGGGGCCAGGGGTTGATGCCCACCTCAGGCCTCCAGCCCGTGACTGCTGGGCCGCGCGCAGCCTGGGCCGCGCGCAGCCTGGGCCGCTTGCCCTTGGCCTGTTAGGCTTCTGGTCACAGATGCCTCTCGTTCCCCGGGCCTGTCACTTGTCAGCACTGAAGTGCTGGTGTTTGGTCACTGGCTGAGTGGCTGTGTGAGCAGCTGCCGCCCACGTCGCCCCCGTCCTCACAGAGTGGTTTGGGTGAGAAGCCCGTGTCCTCGTGTGCCCTCAGCGGCAGCACCTGTTTGGGTTGGATGTCACCAGTCCCGAGGGCTGTTGCCGCCCCTGCCCCACCGCCCGTGTCTTCCAGGTGGTGTACCAGGAAGCCGAGAAGAGTCGGCGGCGGGCGCTAGACCGCCCTGGCCACCCTGCGCCCAGGGCCGCGGAGAGCAGATGTGAGCATCAGGGGCGGGGCTCGCTCCCTTGTCTCGGTTGTGAAAAATAGGGTCCTGTCCGGGTAGATTTCAGAAGTCCTTTGTTTTCTTAAAAACGTATTTTCCTTCCGTGTGACACCTCGGCCTGTCTCCCCATGAGTCACAGACCCCCTGGGCGTGGCTCCTGCTGGCCAAGTACAACCTCTGGAAGTCTAAACTTGGCATCCGGCGCTCCGAAGGCCATATTTTAAGAATCATAAAATTTCCCTGGATGAGCCAAGGTGGGGTCAGGAGGTGGCCTGGTGAAGGGCTCGGCCTGGGGCTAAGAGCTTGCCCTGGGTCCTGGCCATGCGGCCGGCCCCTTGTGCCTCAGGCTCACCCGCAAGGTGGCCATGAGACAGGCTGCACGTGAGGAGGATGCTGGGGCCGCCACCAGGCCGGTCACCGCCTTCTGCGGGCTCAGTGAACGCTCGCGGGTGGGAGCGTCAGGAGCCGAGCACGCTCACCTACGCGCGCCTCAGCATCGGCTCCCAATCCTGCGCTTCCGGCTGCGTGATGCTGTTTTAAGACTGCCTTTTAGGGCCATGTTAGGGCAGAGCTTTCCCATGAGCCCCTGCTGCCCCACCGCTGACACCCCCGCCAGCGCACACCCCTGCCAGTGCGGGACGTGTCACCGTGGGGAGCCCGTGCTGACCTGTGTCAGTAACATTACTGCACGATGTGTTTCCACGTCCCTCTGTGCTCGGCACACTTTCACTGCATCTGAAAACTCTGAGCGTGGAATGCTGGGAGACGGAGGCAGGTCGTAAGCCACGGTGCGTGTAGGCGGCAACGCGCCCAGGCCTTGGTGCCACCGGGGTGTGGCAGGTGGCTCTGGTGCGTGGGGGTGCAGCGTGACCGCTCCCCCCCCAGCACCTCGGCCAGCTTCCCGTCAAAGCCTGGCTTCCATAGGACCTTCCCCGGCTGCGTTCAAGGTCATCCTGTCTTTCCTCCCTCTGACCAAGTGAGTGTGGTCGGCACGGACAGGCTGACACCCAGGCCACCCTGGGTCCCAGGCGTGCTGTGCTGAGCCGGGGACGGCAACGTCATACCCTCCCTTCCACGTTGCAGACGAGGTCGCCTCGGCGCCGGTGCCCCTGCAGACCGTGAAGCCTGCCGCGGACAGGGC
>NW_011888957.1:872169-880038 GCF_000151845.1 Pteropus vampyrus
GGCAGGTGGCTCTGGTGCGTGGGGGTGCAGCGTGACCGCTCCCCCCCCAGCACCTCGGCCAGCTTCCCGTCAAAGCCTGGCTTCCATAGGACCTTGCCCGGCTGCGTTCAAGGTCATCCTGTCTTTCCTCCCTCTGACCAAGTGAGTGTGGCCGGCACGGACAGGCTGACGCCCAGGCCACCCTGGGTCCCAGGCGTGCTGTGCTGAGCCGGGGACGGCAACGTCACGCCCTCCCTTCCACGTTGCAGACGAGGTCGCCTCGGCGCCGGTGCCCCTGCAGACCGTGAAGCCTGCCGCGGACAGGGCGAACCCGAGGATCGGCGTGGGCGCGCTGGCCTTCAGCCCGGACAGCTCGTTCCTGGCCACGAGGAGCGGTCAGTGCCACGCTCGGGCCTGCGCCGTGCGGTGTCCACTCACAGTCCTTTGGTGCCAGGCACACCGACGTTGGGGAGAGTCAGTTGCCGGGCCCGCCCATGGCGTCCGCCCATCTGCTGAACCCCGATGTTCCACTCCCAGAAGCCCCAGGGCGCGGGGCTTGGTCCGGCGCTCTGCCTGGCACGCCCTCTGCGCCTGCTCCTTCCTGTTGGCGAAGGCCAAGGGCCCAGGCGCTGCTACAGCCGTGACCTCTTCACACAAGGCTTTTCCGCTTCTAAAGGGCAGTTATAAAAAGACCAAAAGGGACTGTCACCCGGTACACTTGGGCCCCGAGGCCAGTGCGTGCCCGCGTGCCCGGGGCCTGGCTTCGTGTTGCGTCGTCAGGTGTCAGGGCCGGGGGAATGGCGCTGTCTGCACCTCTCTCCTCAGACAACGTCCCGAGCGCCATCTGGATCTGGGATATCCAGAAGCTGAGACTGTTCGTGGTGCTTGAGCAGCTGTCCCCCGTGCGTGCCTTCCAGTGGGACCCACAGCGGCCCCGGCTGGCCATCTGCACGGGAGGCAGCAAGGTGTACCTGTGGTCGCGAGCAGGCTGCGTGTCGGTGCAGGTGCCCGGGGAAGGTGAGCACAGCACCCCTCACACTGGGGACGAGAGGCAGCTCTGCACCCCCTCCCGACCACCTCAGCACACATCTGATTGGGCAGCAGCCCCGTGCTCTGTGGGCGGCAAGGCCCACCACGTTGAGGTGGCTTCGGGCTCTCGCTGGGTCACTCTGACCTGTCTGCGCACCCACGGGTCTGGGCTGCACTCAGTGGGGGACCCTGGCCTCACCCACGCTAATCCTCTGGCTACCTGCCTCCCTCAGGGGACTTCCAGGTGCTTTCCCTGAGCTGGCATTTAAGTGGGGACTCACTGGCCCTCCTCAGCAAAGACCACTTCTGCCTGTGCTTCCTGGAGACGGAGGAGGGGCCGCGCCTGGCTTCGGGCCAGCTGGGAGACCACACGTAGGACCTGCGTGGAGGTGGGTCACCTCCGACCACGGGGGCCCCGCTGGTCAGCTCCTGTTTTTCTCTAGCAAGGCGTTTTTGTAAATATGTATATTATAAAACTAATTTTTGTTATTTAAAATAAATATTTACCAATTCATAAAATGGCTAGTATTGGTTTTCTTGAAAGGTTCGGGTCACAGGAAGGTCCCCAAGGTTTAAATTCTGGTTCCGTCTTAGGAAAATAACGGAGCCCCAAGCAGCCGAAGCCCCTTAGACGCCCCTTTTCCTTATGAACCCCCATCAGTCACTGAAGGTTTCGGGAGAAAGGCTGGGGTTCCACGTGGCCTGCTCTGGAGTACGGGGAGGGGAGCCGGTCAAGGTCGTCCCGAGTGGGCTCCGCAGGGAGTGTCCACCTGGCTGCCCACCCACCTGGGACAAGTCCTGCCAGTTCTGGATTCGGGTGCTCCTGGCAGGCCGATGGAGGCGGTACAGTTCGAAAGCCGGAGTTCCCGTCCCGCTTAAAGCTACACAGCACTGCTGGCTGGTGTCCTGCAGAGCGGCCAGGCCAGGGACTCCCATGGGGCCCTCCACACTGCACCTGGCAGCAAGGAGACAGGCTTGTAGCAAGTACAGGAAGCGGTTCAAGCTTTAAAATGCACTTGCTCAAGAGCTAACTTTCTTGGTGGTTGCATCTGTTGTGATAACTTCCAAAAGGAACGACGCCCACTCGATTCTAAATGTCTTTACTACAAGACCAAAAGCAGAGGCTCAAGACCAGGCGAGGTCTGAGGCAGCCTTTCGACTTGGACAGGTGACCGCATTCAGCTCACGTCCATGCCGATAACAGGTACCCCAGGGATGGGGATGCGGGGAGAGGAACTGGCACGAGCCAGCACTGAAGCTCATCACCAAATGCTGAGTGAAAGCAGCAAGCCATGGCCGGTGCGGGCAACACGCTCCCCCGCACGCCGAGGCCCAGGCACGGTCAGGGCATGACCCTGATGACCCCTGCATCTGCGTGGGAGCTGCTTCGTGAGACTCTAACCTGGTTTCTTTTTTTCAAAGTGCATTCCTTAAAGCAAACGAAGCGTATGAATATGACAATACAGATTTAGAATACCAAGCTGTCATAACTATGTGCGAAGAACTATTAAGGGACTTTCCTCAAATTAATGAATTGTCCAAACGTGATTTTCTGCGAACCTTTTTGGGCTTCAGAAAGATGCCATGAGTATTAACACAGGTTAATTTTGGTAACAGTGTGACTTTAGTTCACACCAAACCAGTTCATTCGACAGCTGACAAAGCAGGTCTGTCTCCTGCTCAGCTCACCAGTCTGCCGACTTCTTTTGTGTTTACCTTAAAAAAAAATGGATTAAATTTCCAAATACAAAAGTGTAAACTGACCACGACGACAGGCTCCGGGTGAGGGACCGCCCCGGGCGTACCGACCACACAGCTGGGGGCGGGTAGGACGCCCTGGTGGACGCACAGAGGTTTATTAACATGCTGGAGGCGGGGTGGGGAGCGTGGCGAAGCCAGATGGAGACGCTCCAGAAGTACGAGAACAGAAGGACAGCCAGCACACTGACAGATTCATTTTGCTTTTGTCTGTAGCTTGTTACCAATGTCCCTATCCAGCTAAAGTGTGATTTGTGTGACTGTCCTAACTGCAGTCAGTCCCTAACAGTAACTGGCCCCGACCCTGGCCGCAGAGCCTGCCCGAGCCCGGCTGCCCGTGCCCAGGCCCGCCTGGCCACCTCCACAGGCTCCCGAGGGCAGCGCCTAGAAGCCTATCTTGCCTCTGGTCATGGAATAGCCCAGCTTAGCCTCGTTGTTAATGAAGGACATCAACCCCACGTAGGTCTCGATGAGAAGGGGCTGCTCCAACACCAGCACGCCGCTGGCTTGTCCAGGCAAGGGGTGCTCCTTCTGGGCCTTTTTGACAGCCTGAATCAGCAGAGCTTTGAAGCTTTCCAACTTTAAAGAGAAAACATGGAGTCCGTCACTGAACCATATAAGGAAAAACCCCTCCCCACGCCACCTGGGTCTGTGGCCACCTTCCCGTCCCCACCTTGGCCTTTCCAGCCACACCCCCTGGGGGCGCTCAGCTCACATCCTCAGTGGGGCTCTGGAAGCACCAGACCTCACCTCCACGCTCACCTGGGCCAGACCACAGCCAGTACTCAGCACCTCGCTCCCCAGAGGTCTAAGTGGTTTTGCCGTAGCGAACCACCTAACCCTTCCCACCAGCCACCAGGCCAGGAAGGCGGACAGCTGGCTGGCGGGGGACCTGTCAGGGGCCCGGACTCTGCTCTCACCACTGGCCCCAAGGCCTCCTCTCCTGGTGAGCATACAGAGCTGGGCCAGGCCAGCTGCCATGCCCCAAAGACCTTCTGGGCCGTTCTCCGAGACGATGATCACAGCCACTAGGGCCACGTTATAAAGCTATGCCACTGGCCACATGGAGCTATTTAAACGTAAAATTATTAAAAATTAAGAGTAACACTTCAAGTATCTGAGAGCCGCACGCGGCCACTGTGCTGGGCAGTGCAGGCCGGGATTGGCAGTGCTGAGTCACGGTCTTACTTGGCACAGAGAGGCTGTCTTCTCATCCGCACCGGCCATCGGGTGCTCCATGAATGTGGCGTACGGCACGTTGGTGGACCAGGGGTTCCATCTGTTTATGAAGGAAGGGCGGCTCTGCTTGTCCCACTGAATGCGAATCCCCAAACCTTCTCGTCTGCCAAGTCAGGAGAAACGAACCAGACGTCACCTAGCAGGCCACGGGCTCCATGGCAGCCTGGTCAGTTACAGTGTATGACATCAAAAGCTCTTCAGGGTTAAAGGCAAGAGCAACGACATTTCACAAACGGAAAGGACCTGTGGGCTTGAGGGCTAATGGCTGCCTCCAGTAACAGCTGCATTAAGCAACTGTGTTAAGCACTTTTAAACAAGAGAACGTGAACATACTGTCTTGCTTAAGCTAAACCCAACCTTTACATAGTCACTGACACGTAGCAGGTAACAGGGCTGCGCCACAGGGGAGCTCACCGAGTGCACAGCACTCATAACCTCTAGTACTTTCTCCTGAATGTCTTATTGGTGGTGAAGTTTTAGGCCATCTTCACTTTCTGAATTCTCTATCTTAATTGTGACATCTCAACGACACGGTTTAACTCAACCGACCAGTGTCTAGATTTCTCGTATTTCAGAGATCTCCCCTCGAGCACGAGGCTCGGCTCTCCAGCGCTGGCCATTAAACGCTTTCAAAGTTACCTAGCTTTCAGGGACGTCTCCAAGGCGGTGCACCATTCTCGGTAAGAGGGACTCGGCGTGACCAAGGTGCTCCTCTCCTCGCCAGACATAAACCCTGTTCTGTCCTTATCTGAGGAACATCTGCGTTCAATCTACTTCAGGGCATCCCGAATTCACTTGAATACGAGCTGAATAGCCGCTCCTTTTAGCACCGGCCACCCAGAAGTCACTAGCTTCTACTCTGAGAAACTACAGACTTTGGAGCCGAGGCTTTTACCGGCTTTTACGTCACCATGCAATGGCAGACACGAGACGACCCAGGGGGCTGGTTTCAGAAGGGCTGGTTGCCAGGCCCCGGTGCTGGCTCTCTGCCCAAGAGACTTACTTGTTGAGCGACTTGGGGGGGAACTGGAACTCCCCGCAGGAGATGGTGTCCACCGCATTCAACGCCACCCGGACCACCTGCTGGCACTGGAGGCTGATGAAGTCGTACTTGCAGATGAGCAGCGACTGGTCGGTGATGAGCACCAGCCGCTCCTTCTCGTTGTTCCAGTGGTCAACCCTGTGGGCACCCACAGGCGTCACCTCCGCCCGCCAGGCGCACTCGGGCAGGCTACGGAGGGTGCGCTAGGGTCGCGCTCAGGGTCGGGGTCCCCCACCCAGGACGCGCCCCGCTCACTCGGTCAGCAGCCACACCCCCTGGACGTCGCCGTCCTCCACGGGCCGGACCACCACGCGGATCTCGTCCACCGCCTGCTCGATGGTGCCGGGCTGTGCGCAGGCAGAGGGCGGGGGTCACTCTCGGTTCCTCCAGGCCCCTCTCCGCCCCGCCACCCCGGACCCTCCCCCGGCCCAGGCCTGGCCTCACCCGGAACACGAAGTACTCCTTGACTCGCGCGCGGCGCGTGGGGTCGTGGACGCTGAGCGGCCATAGCGTCTGTCGCAGCGGCGTGCCCGGCCGGCCCCCGCCCGCGCCGCCGCCCGCCCCGACCTCCTCGCCGGCCGCCAGCAGTGCCGTGGGGCTCGTGCCCGCCGAGTCCACCGAGTCCCGCAACTGCAGCATCGCCGCGCCAGCCGCCCAGCCCGAACCGGGACCCGGAGCCGACACCGTCGCCGTCACAGCTGCGGACCGCCGGGTCCTCGGCGCGGCCCCGCCCCTGGCCCCGCCCTGCCCTGCGAGCCGCCGCGATTGGCTCCTCCTCGACAGCTCCGCCTCGGGATCCGCCCCCGCCGGCCCTCACGATTGGCTCGTCTCCCGCTGTCCCCCGCGATTGGTCCTCTCCGCCGCCGTTCACAATTGCTCCCGCCCCTTGCTGATCCGGAAGCGTACGCCGCGCGCACACCCACTTCCTGTTTACGCAACGGGAGAGGGGCGGGGTCCTGGCTAGTTGCCAGGGAGACGCGGAGGGTCCGCGAGGATGTTCCGGGAGCCCCTTCCCCAGTAACTGGACGTCCCTGGTGCGGCGGCCATCCGGGAAGGGCCCCACACCTCCCCCCGGGGAGGCCGGGCCCTGGACGCAGCCCAGTGCCGGGAGCGCCGCGGGTCGCATGGTCAGGGCGGCGCGGGCTTCCCGGCCTGCGGGGCGGCCCGTGCGGCACAGCGGCCTCCTGCGCGCCCGGCGCCTTTCCCAGCGCAGGTTCACGGATGGAGCGGCCGCTGCGGGCCCAGCGCCGATGTGCATAGAGTCCTCACTGCGCCTAGGAAGCGGCGATCCCCTGCACCCTGTTTCGAGGAAGGGGACACTGAGGCACGGTGCCAGGTCACTGGCCAAGGTCACTCCATTAAGGGTCATACCAGCATTCATGCTAGGCAGGACTCCAGGCCCCTGCTCTCGTCCTGGGGCGCTAGAATCGCAGCTGTTCTTCCCAGGAGCGATCTCGCCTGGAGCTAGTGCCACCCTCGGCGTCTGCCGTCCATGCTAGGGGCCTCCGCTGCGGGCCTTGACCACCTCATCGCTGTCCTCGGCACCGCCCCGAGGGCTGTGCATGCGTGAGAGTTTACAGCCCCCACCCCCATGCGACCACCTTGATCCTCACCCAGTTGGTCACTTTGGATTTAGCTGCCTCTGCGCGTGCCACTCCCTCCTGCCCGACCCTTCCTGCGACCACCCTCCAACACCTGGCTTGAGACCACTTCCCAGGAGACACTGCCATTCACCACTACTGGCAGCTGTGTTCTTTGCTCTTTCATACGATGATTTACTCACGTGTGTCAGGTCGCTCTGCTGTGCGTGTGTGCGTGTCCTGTTTGTGTGCCGGGACATTCTGGCGCACGCGTGTGTGTGTGTGTGTGCGTGTGCCGTTTGTTGGGAACGTTCAGTGGAACTGGTCTCTTGCATGTGATAGCACAAGGATGTAGACACTATCGTGTCCATGCTGCAGCTGAAGAGTGGGTTTGGAGGGGTGCGGTGACGTGCCCAAGGCACGTGGTGGCACGGTCCCTCCTGGTTTGTGCACAGCTCAGGGGCCGGCCCGGCCTTCTGCTGGGGTCTCCCTCGACCGTGCCATGCCCCACACACCGCAGGTCCTGGACAGCCACCCACTACTCGGCTGTCAGTGTCAACAGAAACAGGCACTAAAATACCAGATGCTGAAATATCGTTGGTACTTAGCTTCCTAGAAAAAATGACCTTAAAGAGTGCCAAGTGTGCAAATACAGGCAGCAAAGCGCCCGGGCCCTCTGGCCGGTGGGGGTGGGGGAGGACGGCTGCTAATCCCTTCTGTGGACCAGGGACCCCCACTTCTGTGGCAACCAGAGCCCAAGGCCGAGTTGGCTCCACCCAGTCTTCGCGGCCCCCTGACCTGATGGGGCTTGGGGTGCCCGCTGGCCCTCTCCTGAGTTCCCTCACTAGGGCGGCCAGGGGCCCATCAGTGATGGCGGCTGAGCGTGTGGACTTAGGAAGCTGACCGCCTGGGTTTGAATCCCAGCTGCTCCACTTCCGTCCACCTGGACTTGGACACGAGCTCTCTGTGCCTCAGTTTACTTTTCTAGTGAGTGGAGATAGTAATAGTTCCTACCTCCAACAGGAGCTGGGAGGATGGGATGAGTCGATGCCTGCAACGTGCTTAGCGCCCTGCCCGGCCCACGTCAACTGACACCTCA
The DNA here is from genome assembly GCF_000151845.1 of Pteropus vampyrus. Taxonomy (NCBI): domain Eukaryota; kingdom Metazoa; phylum Chordata; class Mammalia; order Chiroptera; family Pteropodidae; genus Pteropus; species Pteropus vampyrus. The sequence goes on from NW_011888957.1 coordinate 879,896, forward strand.
GTGTCCACTGTTATTTTTGCTGCTTATTGAGCCTGTGCTCGACGCCAGGTGTGTGGCCATTATCACCTTTACTCCCAACACACGTGCGTAGCCAGCAGTGTGACCCCCTTTTACCAAGTAGAAAACTTTCAGAAAGGCTGTCA
>NW_011888957.1:880088-887669 GCF_000151845.1 Pteropus vampyrus
GGCAGCTGTGTTCTTTGCTCTTTCATACGATGATTTACTCACGTGTGTCAGGTCGCTCTGCTGTGCGTGTGTGCGTGTCCTGTTTGTGTGCCGGGACATTCTGGCGCACGCGTGTGTGTGTGTGTGTGCGTGTGCCGTTTGTTGGGAACGTTCAGTGGAACTGGTCTCTTGCATGTGATAGCACAAGGATGTAGACACTATCGTGTCCATGCTGCAGCTGAAGAGTGGGTTTGGAGGGGTGCGGTGACGTGCCCAAGGCACGTGGTGGCACGGTCCCTCCTGGTTTGTGCACAGCTCAGGGGCCGGCCCGGCCTTCTGCTGGGGTCTCCCTCGACCGTGCCATGCCCCACACACCGCAGGTCCTGGACAGCCACCCACTACTCGGCTGTCAGTGTCAACAGAAACAGGCACTAAAATACCAGATGCTGAAATATCGTTGGTACTTAGCTTCCTAGAAAAAATGACCTTAAAGAGTGCCAAGTGTGCGAATACAGGCAGCAAAGCGTGGCCGAGCCCTCTGGCCGGTGGGGGTGGGGGAGGACGGCTGCTAACCCCTTCTGTGGACCAGGGACCCCCACTTCTGTGGCAACCAGAGCCCAAGGCCGAGTTGGCTCCACCCAGTCTTCGCGGCCCCCTGACCTGATGGGGCTTGGGGTGCCCGCTGGCCCTCTCCTGAGTTCCCTCACTAGGGCGGCCAGGGGCCCATCAGTGATGGCGGCTGAGCGTGTGGACTTAGGAACCTGACCGCCTGGGTTTGAATCCCAGCTGCTCCACTTCCGTCCACGTGGACTTGGACACGAGCTCTCTGTGCCTCAGTTTACTTTTCTAGTGAGTGGAGATAGTAATAGTTCCTACCTCCAACAGGAGCTGGGAGGATGGGATGAGTCGATGCCTGCAACGTGCTTAGCGCCCTGCCCGGCCCACGTCAACTGACACCTCAGTGTCCACTGTTATTTTTGCTGCTTATTGAGCCTGTGCTCGACGCCAGGTGTGTGGCCATTATCACCTTTACTCCCAACACACGTGCGTAGCCAGCAGTGTGACCCCCTTTTACCAAGTAGAAAACTTTCAGAAAGGCTGTCACGCTGCATAGGTCACACAGCAACGAAAGGCTAGGACCTTCTGCAGCCCAGACCCTGGGCTCTGGCCCCCACCCCGGGTCCCTGTGCGGGTGGCTCCTGGGCGGGGCGGAGGGAGTGGGGCCCTGCCCTTAACTGACCCCTCACTGCTTGTGTCCGTGCTCATTGATAGACGATATCCTTACACGCGCTCAGACACGACGACAAGGGAGAAGCCGCCGTTCCCTTTGACAGCGGGACTTCTCGTTGGGTCATTTCTTTGGGGATTGGGGCAGGTGAGAAGGGGAGACACGTTTCAGGGACCAGGCGGGAAGGCGACGAGCGAGCAGCAGCGGTCTAGCGTGGAAGACAGCTGGAGGGGTTCTGGGAGGTGGCGGGGGTGTTAGGTCATATTCAAGTCACAGCTAGCTCCTGAGGGCCCAACCTGCCCTGGGTCTGAGCTCTGCTCCTCCGGGCATGACTGTGGCTGACCTTGACCGGGTCCCTGCATCTTCCGGCCTCCTTTCCTCATCCGGAGAACCGGGATAAGAGCCCAGCTCACAGGTGCGCATGAGACTTAAATGCGGTAGTCACTGCAGTGCGGAGAGCACCCGCCACCCACCCGGAGCAGCTCCCCAGCGGCGTGTGTGGCCCTGCACAGCCCGGCCCCTTGAGACGCTTGCCGAGCGTCTGTGGAGCGGACGACAAGAGCGCGGTGGCAGGTGCAGGAGGAGGGAGCAGACCCTGGCGGAGGCTGAGGGACCTGGATCCACAGCCCAGGGCTCGGGTTAGCTTGGCAGGAGGACACCCTCTGCTCGGGGACAGGACGGAGACAGGTGAGGCTGGGCAGGCAGGGGCCCGCTGGGCGGAGGCGCTGAGGCGCTCCCTGGCCCCTGCCGTGTTCGCTGGGCGCTGGCGGAGGGAGCCAGGCAGTGTGGTGCAGGCGGACAGCTCGGAAGAGCAGTGAGGAGCAGGGGAGCTGAGTAGCCCGGCGTGGGCTCCCTGAGCAGCTGGGGGTTCTGGGAGCCTCTACACAGCAGCTGGTGGCAGCGGGCTGGCCTGGAGCCGGGTTTTGCGGGGTGGCTGTGGATGAAAGCAGAGGCTGAGATCCTGTGAGGGAGTGTTTGCAGGAGCCGTGAGAGTGAAGGATTTCAGCCCACTCGTGAGCCAACAGACTAACCCGACACTGTGTCAGGGATGCTGGTAGAAGGCACGAGGCCCCCAGGTCAGGGACAAAAGACTGTTATTCACAGGAAAGGCAGTGGCCAGAGTGTCAGCATGGTGTGCTGGCTCCGTGCACCCCAATTCCCACAGGGGTGACACCAGTGCCCCTGGGTGGAGGCTGCACGGCATGGGTGGGTCACAGGAGAAGCGGGGCCCGTGAGCGAGCTTGGTCCTCGTCCCCGGGGGTGGTCACTTCACCTCAAGGTCGCTCTCTGCAAACGCAAACCTGTGTGATGGCCCAGGGAGGAGCAGTCAGGGACTGGTGCTCCTGGCGTGTCCACCCCGACATGTGGGAGCGCCCCCCACACGGTCAGCAGTGTGGACCTTGCGTCCAGGCTTCCGGTCTGGCCAGCGACTGGGAGCGGAGGCCTGGACGGAGCGATTGGACATCGGGTGAGGAAGCCCTGGACGTCTGAAAGCTTGTCCTGTGGGTGGGCTGCTGGAATTGGACTTGTCACCCAGAGGGAGCATTCCGGAAGCCCCAGTGAATGGGACCAAGAGCTTGGAGAAAGGGGGTCAGGACTAGTCGGGTGGATGGGCCCCAGGTCCCCAGGGTGCTGGCAGGAGCCTGCGCCCCCACAGGCGGGGGCGTGACCTGCAGGTCCGTAAGCCCCAGCAATGTGAGCGGGGGGGGGGGGGGGGGGGCGCGGGGCGGACCGCCCCGGGGGGGGGGGGGGGGGGGGGGGGGGGGGGGAACGCCGAGCGTCCCGGGCGGCGGCAAACACCAGTGGGTGGTGTGTCGTTCCCTGGGGCTGCCGCACCGAAGCACCCTGAGTGGGGGGCCCCAAAACAGCCGAAATTTGTTTCTCAGTCTCGGAAGGCCCGGGTGTCGGGGCCGCGCTCCCTCTGAAACCTGCGGGGAGACCCTCTCCTCCCCTCTCCGGCTTCTGGGGTGGCGGCGGTCCTTGTCACCCGCATCTCCGCCCCTGTCGTCACATGGCCCTCTTCTCCCTGTGTCTCACGAGGACACCGGTCACGCTGCCCAGGGCCATCGTGGTGTCCTCCCCTTAACCTGGCCACACCTGCGAAGACCCTGTTCTCAGGTAAGGCCACAGTCACAGGTACGGGGACAAGACTTGAGCGTGTCGCTTGGCCACACAATCCTCCCGTGACAGATGGCACCACACGTGCAGTGAGAAGGTCCAAATGCGGACCACCGCTTTGCTCACACACAGGCTGGTCACGGGACAGGGGAGGCGGCTGCAGAGTCCCCTGCGTTCACTCCTCTTCTTCCCTGGGGCTTCGGAAAGGCTGTTCCCGCTCCCGTCGGCAGGTGGCAGGGTCGCCTGCACGGGCGGAGCACCGCGTCCGGGCCCGGGCCGTGCTTAGCTGAAGCAGGGGGTGAAGGAATTAATTATTCGGGGTCTTCTCCCGAAGAAGACCGGCGTCTCCGCGGGGGGGCGTGCACGCCCACCTTAACTTCCACGTCGTGGGTTAGCGTGGTACCCGACCCGCGGGGCCCGCCTTTCACATCTGTCTCTGACAGACTGGGGGCGGGGGGTGGCCAGGGGCGCGGTGGGGCCAGGCGTGTGCCAAGCAGGAGTCCCCGGGCTGGGTGTCAGAGGGCCGGGCACCAGCTCCCCTGGCTGGAGGCTCTGTGCGGCCGGAGGCCACTCCCACTTGCCGGGGCTGGGGGGCGGAACTCACCTTCCAGAGAAGCTGCATCCTGGGCGAGGCCTCTTCCTTCTCGAAGGAACCAGGCCGAGGACTCAGCCAGTCCCAGAGCTGCATCTGACTCTGGCCGTGCTTGGCGACTGTCGAGGGCCCTGGGGACCAGTCCAAGAGACCCCGTGTGGGGTGTTGCAGGCAGCGCCCTGATCCTTGACTTCGGCAGGTCGTGACAGAAGCAGGGGCAGCTTCGACAGAGCACTGCCCTTCCCAGAGGACGGGGGACCGCGGAAGAGCAGGACGTGGGGAGTGAGGATGGCACACATCTCTCCTGCAGTTTCTAAAAGCCACGTCGTTTCCATGGGAACGGCCCCCACCCTGCTGCCCACCTCGAGGGGCCCAGGTCCCCCGGGTGCTCTCCCCACACCTCGCATCTGGGGAAGCCGCAGCCGCAGCGTGATGGGGTGACCCGTGACCAGGTCTGGCTGCACTGAAGTGCTCCCCACAGGCGAGTGGGAGCCGGGGGGTCCGGGGGACATCAGGGGAGGCTTGGGGCCAGTAGATTTGGAAGGGACGTTGCCTGGGACTGAGGTGTCGGTTCTGGCTCTGGTCGGCATGAGAGGCAGCGGGCAGGGCGGCACATGCCACCTCGTTCCCGGAAGCATGAGAGCCGCACGTGGAAAGCGCGTCCAGCAAGGGCTCCACGTGTCCCAGACGCGGCTCCGGGAGGAAGCTCTGTCCGCCCGCGCCGGGGGCTTGCCGGGGCAGCAGGCTAGAGGGCCTGCTGGCATCTCCCTGCATGTCCGTCTCCTCCCTAGGCCGGGGGTCCCCGAGGGCGGGCCGTGGTCGGCCTCGTCACAGCTTGTAGGCTGTCCTCTGGCTGCCATAAGAAACGGACACAGACTGGTGGCTGAAACTGGAAGTCTGAACCAAGGCGCCGACAGGGCAGGTCCCCCTGCCTGTCTCGGCGTCCTGTGGAGGCCGGTGATCTCTCCTGTTCATTGCCTCGGAGCCGCGTGGCCCATCTCTGCCTCCATGTGGCCGCCTGTCCTCCTGCGTCTGGCTCAGATCGCTGCCTCTCCTGTCCTGAGTTCGAGGCCCCCTCTAAGGCCAGGGCGAGCTCTTCCTGAGACCCTTTTTCTAAACCCAGTCACATTCGCAGGTTCTGGGCACTCGGACTCGGACGTATCTTTTGGGGGACACAGTTGAACCCGCTCCCCCTCTGCACCCCAGCACCGGGCACTGCTGCGTGAAGCGGGGGCGGTTTCTGCTCTCAGCGCTGGCACGTGATCTGAAACACCGTCGCGCCATTTCTGGACCCCGCTCCCTTCTCAGCACTGCCCCACCCCAGGGGAGAGGGCAGGGAGGGGGCGCGGGCCAGGTCTGTCCACTCACCACACGGTCCTCGCACCGCTGACCCGGCCCTGCAGGCCCACTGGGTCAGGGTCTGCGCGGGAGCCAGCTTCAGAGGCTGCCACCTGCTGTCTCCATTTCGCCCCCAGGGACTGTGCCTCGGCCGGCGCCACACAGCTGGACTGCAGACCCCTCTGGTCTGGTGGCAGAGGGGCCCTGACCCAGGCGTCGGCTCCAGAATCGCCGTCCTGCCCACCGCACTCAGGCCGCCACGGGGTCCACTTTACGTTGGCGTAGACCGCTTCTCTGACCGATTCCTCCACCGGGGCCAGCGAGGTGTCGGGATGAGCCTCAGAGCCAGTACCCTGAGGCCCTCCCGCTGAGTCTGGCCTGGGGCCCCGGGCTTCAGATGCCATGCCTTGTATAGCCTGAGCTTCCGTGGCTGTGGCTCGGCCAGAGGGACGCTGGCTTCCCGGTCACCTCCCGGTGAGGCCCGTGTGTGGATCCCTACATGTCTGTGCCGCACAGGCCCTTGGGGAGTTGCTGCACGAACCAGGCGCTCTCAGATGAGACGCTAGATCCTGCTGTTGCATCTCCAACACCATCAGCTCAGGGAGCTTCAGAAGGCTGCACTGGCCTCTCTGTGGGACCCTGTCTCTCAGCGCTTAGAGGGGGACAGAGGGGAGGCCCCCAGGGAGCGGGAGGAAGCAGACTACTTTGGAACTGGCCGGCCGAGCTGGCGGTGATTCTTCCTCCGTCCCACATCATTCTTTCCTGGGCCAAGACTCTTTTTATAATTTCCAGCAGAGGATGAGACAAAAACATTGAAAAGCAATGTTTTTCAAACGTGCTTTTTACTCGAGCTAGAGCAGTCGTTTGCCAGATGTGAAAGAGAAACGCATTGTCTGCTCACATCTGCCCGCACCAGGCTGCACACCAAGCCCGACTCCCAGTGGCCCGGGAGTGGCGGACCAATCAGGGTCCGAGGCAGGTGCGGGACAGGGAGGTGGGGAAGCTGTATGGTGGCAGCCGCCTGGGCCACCGTCAACTCCTGGCTTCCACGCGTGGCGCCTGCCGCTCAGGCCTCTCTTCCTGGCCCGCGTAAGGCTGTGTACTGTCGACCCTAAAAATAAAGCCACCAGTTATTTTTACCAGCAAGAAGGGGTTCTCTGTCTCTCCGTTTCTGTCTCCCGCCACCGTGTGGGCACGCAGCGAGAGGGCTGCCGTCCGCAAGCGTGGAAGGGAGCCCTCACCGGAACCACATCTGCCCGCCTCCTGAGCTGTGACTTCCAGTCTCTGGGAACAGCTGTCTGCTGTGGCGTTTTGTCAGGCAACCCAAGCTGACTGAGCCCGCTCCCCGCCCCCCGGGTCAGGCTTGCTGGACCTCTGCTCATATGCTGCAGTGGTTTTCCGAGGTTCACAGGCAGCAGAGTAGGGGGCTTAGCGCGAGTCCCCAGAGCCAGACACGTGTCCAGTTCCCAGAGCTGCGGTTTACAAGCTGGGTGGCTTTGGGGTGTTGCCCCCAACCTCAGATTCCCCATCTGTAGAGTGGGGTGGCAGCAGGGCTGGACCCCCACCTTAAGATGGCTGTAACCCTCTGGTGGTGTGGAGGGCTCAGATAGTGCGGGGCACTGTTGTATCATCATTGCTTCTTGACCACGACTGGGCCCCTCTCAGCCAGAGACCCCAGGGCTCTGTGTGAGGACAGGGGTTCTTGAGTTCCCCCGGTCAGGGGTCCAGTTGCTCGGACCATGTGACGTGTTGGAGGAGGAAAGCCTGCGCTGGACAGTGAGCGGCTGGGCAGTGGGCTCTGCAGCTGGGCTGGGCACGAATTTGTCCTCCACACAACAGAGTGCCCAGCTGCTGGCCACCCATCTGTCCCACCCAAACTGCACCCCCCTTTGCTCTTCAAACACCTTTGGGGGGGTCCCACCCCAGGGACCCCGGAGCATATGGTCCTCCCCCTGGAGTAAATGAATTTCAGGACTCCAGAGATGGAGTCCTGACCTAGACCACCTCTGGGGAGCAGGGCGCCCCCCTCCCCAGGCCACTGGTCAGGAGCACTCTGCACAGAATAGGAAGAAAAATGCCCAGAGGGTCGTCGGTGACCAACTACATGGGTGCCAAGAGGCGAGTGGCCAGAGGCACGGGGAGGGCTGCAGAGGCTGTCCTGGAGGACTGGGAAGGCCTCCCGCGTCCGCGGATAACAGCCTTTGCACAGGGTAAGGGACCAGTCCCCTGGCGCAGTGCCGCGCTGGGGTTGGTCACCCGGGCCGCGCGGGACCTGGGGCTTTCAGCCCGAGAATAGCAGGGAGCGCGAAGTGGCTACGCGGACTGA
>NW_011888957.1:892414-897944 GCF_000151845.1 Pteropus vampyrus
GGCTGTGAGAAAGTGGGTTGAGTGGACGGCAGGAGACCCCAGACTCTTCCTGCCTCATTCATGCATGCCCAAGCCTCCTCTCCTGTGCCTCAAATTGGGGCTCCTTCCAGGCTTCGCTGGCCACTGCCACCCCCGGGTGGCTGCCCTCTGGGGGCCTGCGCCCCTGTTTCTTGGCTGGGGCGTAGCCATTTGGGGCTTCTGTCCGCAGATTGCCCCACGAATGTTGAGTTCTGTGTTGCTTAGGAGCACACCTTCCAGGCCCTTCTATCTCCTATGCACCTGGCGTGGCTAACCTGCTGTAGGGTCCAGTGGGACCCGCAGGGAAGGCGCGGAGGGACCTGCTGTGGGGTCCAGTGGGACTCGCAGGGGAGGCGCGGAGGGATCTGCAGTGGGGTCCCAGTGGGACCCGCAGCGGGCAGCTAAGGGACATGGGGAGGTCCCCGTGGGACCCGCAGTGGGCAATCGAGAGACATGTGGAGGTCCCAGTTTCCTGATCCTCCGTGGTGGGTGGTGGGCTCCAGGGGAGGCGAAGTGCCGGAGGGTGTTGTTTGGGGACCCCACTCACTCGAAGCCCCAGGTGCTCCAGAGGCCCTTGTCGACCCGTGGGAGCCATGTGGCTGGTACTTTGGCTCCTGCTGGCTGACGGTGTCCAGATTAAAAACCGTCCAATGCTCGCCTGCTCGCTTATTTATTTATTTACGCTCTAAACTGGATTTCTGCTGCTGCAGCAGAATGGCTGGCCCTTCTGGGGCGTGGAGTGGCCGCTGGGCTATGGGAGTCGGGTCTGGGGACAGGAAGACGGCGTCCCCACACACTGGATCTCTGACCAACTGAGGTCTGGGCTGCTCGGTTTAGAGGAGACATCTGGTCCGGCTTTCTGCTTTCCCCCTGGGGCCGGAGGCCCCTCTGGGTGGCTGTGCTGGGAAAATGGCCAGAGCTTCGGGGTCAGCTGGATATATTGACCCCGTCCCTCTGTAGGGTCAAGTCCCGTCTTGCAGGTAGCCTCCCTGGAGTTCCCATCCTCACCTCCCACCCTCTCGCCCTCATCCTGGGCCTCATCCTGAGGTCCAGGGGCTGGAACCACCCACCCCCGGGGAACGAATTCATGCCCACTCTCCCCCACGGCCGCCAGCCTCCAGGAGCCCTGCTCCACCCAAGGAGCGTCTCTCCCGTCCCCCACCCCCGGTGGGAACAGGATCCGGGTGCAACCCCTGCCCAGCACCTGGGGTCCACTGGGCGTGCCCCTGACCGCTTGGGGTGAGGGTCTGGTCTCTGTTCCTTCTCCCCAGCACTCCCTCCTTCCCCCCAAAAGGAAAAGCCGCTAGTTCATGTACCTTGTGCTTCTGAGGTGCTGGGAGCTTCTCAGAGGAGATTCCATCCCAGCACCCAGGGCTGAGGGGTGCTGCCCTCATGTGTGGGGAAGGGACCGGCCCTGCAGGCCTGGGGGACTGTTCCGGGGCCCAGGAGGGCTGCTGCGCGACCTGGGCGTGGTTATCTCGCTGGCCTGCAGCTGCCCACATGGCTGAGGTTTACGGAGGGCCGGGGAGGAAGAGAGGCCCTTCAGGGAGAGCACCAGCTCCCCCAGGGTTCCTGCCCTGCCCCTCGTGGGGTCTCTGCTTCTGCTGGCCTAGCGGCCAGACCACTGTCCCAGCTCCTCTGGCACCCTGTGCTCTGAGGCGTCACCTCCCCGAGGCCCCGATGCTGGTGTTCTCTGCGCTGAGCTGGGGTCAGCAGGAGGGAATCGTGGAGACATTCCAGGGGGTGTGGGGTCCCGGGACCCAATTGCACAGGGACTTCCTCTGAGCTAGGGCCTGTGCCGGGTCCCAGACTCGTGGGACTCACTTCCGGCTCTCAGGGGCCATCACGCCCCCTTGCAGATGCCAGACAGGGACCCCTCAGGCTGCGCAGGGGCCCCAGGCATGGGCCGTCGGTCCTGAAGCTGGTGCTCGTAACTGCCCTGCTCAGCGACATCTCCATGCTTAAATATGACAGAACCACTCGCAGTGGGGGTCCACAGCACAGGGGCCATTTCAGGTCAGGGCTGGGCCTGCAGCGGAGAGGCTCAGAGGTCATGGGGTCTCAGCCCCTCCCCCATCACCCCCCTCCCCCGCTCACTAGGAAAGCTGGCAGGGACACCTGTGTTGCCAGGTGCAGGTGTGGGCAAAAGAATGCGGAGCGAAGGTGATGCAGCACCTGCAGCATCCATCTGGGCCAGTTTCCGTTTGCAGAGGCGCCGGGGCTCGGGGCCCGTCCACTGCCGTGGTGCCCCAGCCCGGGGGGCAGCGTGGCCGCCACCGCCGCCGGCTGTCGGGAGCCCTTCCTGTGCCGGCTCACTTCAGCGCACAGCTCCCCACGGGCCCTCCTCTTCCCGGTGGGGGCCCAGGCACAGAGAGGGCCAGCTCACGGGTTGCAGATGGCACTGGGAGCGGAGACCCCAACCCAGGCTGCCCAGCAGTGGGCTCCCTGCTTTCGGCCGCCGGGCAGTGGCTCTTAACAGTGTGCATCAGGGCCCCAGAGGGCCCACTTTCTGGTTCAGTGGGTCTGGGTGGGACCTGCATTTCTGACAAGGTCCTAGGAGAGGCTGCTGGTGCTGCCTGGGCATGGGGTAGGGCGAGGGGTCCGTGGCCTGGGGTGAGGCGCACAGCCCCGCCAACCGCCTTTGGCTGGAAGGGGTCACGGACAGACGAGTGCTCTAGTTTCTTCCGACCCCGGAGCCCCCCTGCTGGCCAGACCCGTCCGGAGCCAGAGGGCGAGTGTGCGTGTGTGTGTGTGTGTGTGCATGCACGCGTGTGTACACATGTGTGTGTGCATGTGTGCATGCGTGCTTGTAAGTGCATGCATGTGAATGCTTGTGAGTACATGTCTATTTGCATGTATGTGTGTGTGTAGCTGGCCTCCGGCCAGGGCAGCTGGACAGGGCGGGCCAACATCCCCATGTGCTGAGCCTGGGGGCGCCGGGCAGCCCAGCAGACCAGCTGTGCACGTTGGGTCCCTGGGGGATTATGATGGCCTGATGCGGGGTGGGAGGGTGGCGATGAGGCCAGACGGTTTCAGGTAAGGGGGCCGGGGCCATGCCACCATCATCTGGCACAGCCGGGGTCCTCAGGTGGGAGCTGGGGAGGGGCCCTGGTGCCTGATTTGCCAGGCCTGTTGCGCCCAGGCTTGGAATGCAGCCTCGTTCCAGGGCGAGCCCAGCGCTGGCTGCACGCAGGAGGCGTCCTGCCCTGGCCATCGCTCTCCCTCAGGCCCTTTGGAATCTGCTGGCTTCGCAAACTCTGTGAAGCAGTGAAGCCTCTGTGGGGACCACGCTCGTCCCCTGGGCCTGGGGTGCACTGCTGGTCTGTCGCCAGGACGCCTCTCCCCTTCCCTCCTCCTCCTTCCTGAGCAGACATGTTCGTTGTCTAAGCACCCAAGGGTGCTGGGATGCCAGTCATCACATGGGACAGTGGGCACTGGAAGCTGGTGGCGCCCCGGCCCGGTGTGCCCCGGACGCTCCACACCCGTCCATGCTTTGCCTGCTCTGCTCGCCCTGCCGGGGGTGAACTCCTACTCACCCCCGTGCCCCAGCACCCCCAGCACCCCCAGCCCGGGACGTCTCTGAGACCGGGAGGCCGGGGCTGCAGGGAGCCGAGGGTCGGGGTCAGATTCGAGGTCAGCGTCGTCGCCGTTCCTGCTGACCCAGCTCAAGCAGCCAGTGGTATCTGCGGTTTGGGGTTCTGCGAGGCCCCGGGTGACATGTGGGTGACGCAGCCCTTGCGTGAGGGATGCTCAGATGCAGCCTGTGGTCGCCCACCCTTTCCTCTCGAGCCCCCGTGCCCTCGGGCTTGGGCCTGCTGCAGGCCTGGGGTGGGCGCGGAGTCTGGCCTGGGGCCTGGGCCCCTCTCCGGACGGCTGGACACCTGCAGGAGGGCTGGCTCCTGCCGGCTGTGGGTGGCCGGGTGCCGACTGACTGCCCTCTGTCCCAGGCCCCACGTGTGTGCCGAGCGGGAGCTGAGCCTGGTGGGCCGCCGCCAGCCCTGCGTGCGTGCCTTCAGCCGAGTGGTGCCTGTGTGGACGCCGGGCTGCAGGCGGCAGGCGTGGTGTTTCGGCCGCGAGCGGAGGTACGTAGGCCCGTGGGAGAGGGGGGGCTCTGCAGCACTGACCACCCAGGAGCGTCGTGGGGCCACCGGCACCCCCACCTGAAGCCCCTCACCTGAGGTCAGGGCCTCTGACACCCCCCGGGGGTGGGGCAGCCCTGCCCTGCTGGATGGCCTTCGTGGGTGGGCGGGGGCAGGATGCTGCAGGGAGGAGGGGGCCCTGTGGGGGCAGGGGGAACTTTTCGAGGGACCTCTGAGGGGGAGGGCCCCGTGAGGGAGCTGAGGACCCTCCCGGGGAGGGGTGCTGGCCGCCGGGGAGGGCGCGAAGTGGGGCACCCAGCCCGTGCATTCCCGGCTGGGACCACGGCCGCCTGACCCCGGGCCTGTCCCCAAGTCCCGTGAGACCTTTCATTGGTTGCTCAATATGTTGTTTCAGAATCACGAGCAGGGCGTGCCTTTGCTCACCTCCCCCTCCTTATAGACTCCGCTCTGGAATCTGCCTGACTGCAAAGCGGGGGGCAGGGGAGGGAGGGTGGAGTGGGGAAGGGGCCTCAGCCCGGGCTGGCCTCGCAAGGGCAGGTGGCTCAGGGTCCTCAGGTGGGGTGTGGTGCCCAGCTTCCCAGCCAGGCCTTGTGGGCTGTGCCTGACCTGTGTCATCCTTGGGGACACAAACCCGCTGTGCCTGCTCCTGGGAGCCGGGGGGCGCCTGCCCTGTCCTTGTGGGGTGTAGCCCTTGTTTCAAACATCAGGCTGCTGGGTGTTCGTAAGGTTCAGAGTAGAGCTGAGGGGTGCAGTGAAGTGCCCCCAGTGGTTCTCGGCAACTGGCCCGACCCCCACCCCAACACCTTAGGGTATCTGGAGTCAGTGTCTCTTGTGAGGGCTACGGTAGCTGACACCCTACAGCATAGGGCGGCCGCTCCACCGCGTGGGGTGTGCCAGGCGTCGGGGGGCTGGGCTGAGGACCCCAGGCCTCACGTCCCCCCAGAGGAGTGCCCTTTGCAGTCTGGCCTTCCCGACTGGCCTCCGCCCCGTGCGGATGTGTGTGAATTTGCAAAACGGGAATGAGGGTGCTCCAGCTCCTGGTGAAAGAGTGTGATTGATTGTAGCCAGAAGCAGCCAGAAGCCCCGTGGCCCCGGAGACAGAGAGTACGTGGCCATGCTGGGAAGGCCCTGTGGGGCACCCTCACGGTTTCTCCTCACTGCCCCGAGCTGGCCCGGCCAGGCGGGAGGAGCGTTTTCAAGTGGCTGCGTGCCTCAGGCTCCTGTGGGGAAAGCCCCATGGTGGGGGGCTGCGGCGGGGGCCACGGGGCCTGGCTGTGTTTGTGTCGGGTTTCCCTGGGAAGTCAGGAGGGGAAGCTGGTTTCCCTTGCACTGGAAGGGGTCTGGGGTCTCCCCGGCATGCAGTGGTCCTGCCTGGGACTCCGAGGAAGCAGCTGGGGTCCCCGGCCTGTGGG
>NW_011888957.1:898999-903999 GCF_000151845.1 Pteropus vampyrus
CCCGGTGACCGCAGGGACTGCACGTAGCCCCGGGAGAGGAATAAATATTTACGGCGGAAGGGCCCGAACACGCCGCCCTGCCAAGCACTGGCCCCGCCGTGGCGGGTCCTCCCCCGGCAAGTGGTTTCATGTGCTGCCAAGGTGGTGTTTGCAGAGCTCCCCGGTGCCGTGCGCGTCACGCACCGCGCTTCCGGGAGGCGGCCCTGCTTATAGGTGGGGTCCGCGTCCCCAGGGCGGCCAGGGCCCTCGAGGGCTGAGCCCTGGCCCACCCAGGGGTGTCGTTCCCTGCATACAGACGGCAGTCCGGCCCTCGCCCCGATGGCTGTTGGCTGCACCTGGGTCCTCGTTGCTGCAGACGGGGTGGGGGCCAGGGAGGGTGTTAGTGGGCGCGGGGCACCCCTTCCTCTTTGGTCACCCTACTCTCTCACGCTTCTCCTCCCTCCTGTCCCCCCACCCATCTGCATCGCCAGCTCTGTCATCCGAAACAGCCGCGGGTCCCCAGGGCACATGCTGAGCACTGAGCCCTGGATCAGCTTCCTGTTCATGCTGTAGCAGTATGACAGATGGCGGCTCAACACGGATTTATTCCGGTCCTCGAGACCAGACGTCTGCCATCGGCGTGTGGGCGGGTGGTTCCCTCGGGAGGTCTGAGGGACAGTCTGGTCTCTCCCAGGCCTTTCCCAGCTCCTGGTGACAGCTGGCGGTCCTGGGCTTGGGCCAGGGTGCTCAGCATCACCCCGGCCCCCGCCGTCCCACGGCCTTCTCCCATGGGCCCGTGTCCTAACTTCCTCTTCTCATAAGGACCAGTCACTGGATGTAGGCCGCCCCAGGCCAGTGTGGCCCCATCTTAACCTGATGACATCTGCCGAGACCCTATTTCTAAGTGAGGCCGTGTTCGCAGGCTCTGGGCGCGCATGGGTTTTGGGGACACTGCTCGGCCAGCATAAGCAGTAAGGGACGCTAAGCATCTGCCCTGCTGACCGTCACCAGTTGAGGAGGGGAGTCGGGGTGGCTCCCTGGGGAGTTTGGCGGGGCCGGGTCCTTGGGGTGTCGTAACCCACTCTCGGAAGAAGTAGAGACGGACTTTTCCAGAAGGGCAGAGATGCTTCCAAAATGAGACCCAGCTGAAGAGGACTGGGCTGTAGGAGCCCAGGGTGCGGGGTGCAGCCAAATGGGGGGCCGCGTGGGCCGTGTGGGACCAGGGTGTCCTCCGCCTCTCACGCTTGCTTCTGCTCCAGGTTCACGGCCACAGGCTGAGTCCTGGGCTGCCACTCCACCAAGACCGCCTTGCCCGGCGTGGGGCTGGCGATGCCAGGAGAGGCTGGGCTGGGCTGGGCTGGGCAGGCCGCCTTGCAGAGGGTGAGCGGCTGGCTTCTCGGGACCCCGAGGTGCAGGTGGCCAGGGGCAGCTGGCCTCTGGGTTTCAGTGGGGACAGACGGGAGGCCCTCCATCCTCCTAGAGAGCTGTCTCTCTCGGCTCCAGTGCCATCTCCCTCTGACCACTCTCTGTGTCCCGGGGTGCCCGACCTGGCCGCCTTCTTCCAGGGGGCCCAGCCTCTGAGTGGGGCTCTGCCTCTCTCTGCTCAGCCTCTGTGAGGCCACACCCACCCGTCTGAGCAGGAGCAAGCCGTGGGCCCAGGCCGCCCTCCCTGGGGAAGCCCTCTGCCCCTGGAGCCTTCTGCTGAGCACACTCGGGCCCCGTCTCCTGCCTTCTGGTCGCCCTGTCTCCCTGGTGTAGTCCTACGCTCCCGGGTGGGGTCAGGGGTCCCCTGGACACTCCTGGACGGCCCCGCTGTCCGCCTCCTTGTGTGCTGGCGGGGTGACAGCCGGGGTCTGAACAGGTGCCACCGCAGCACGGCCAGCCCAGCCCCGGGCACCTCGGGGGCCATTCCAGGAGCCAGATTTGCTCCCTGGCTTGGCACATCCAGGGTGACCGCCCCGGACCCTTCAAGGCTGTCCCTGTGTGGGCGTGATGCCCTCCAGATGCCAGCGTGGAGCTGGGCCGGCGTGGGAGAGGGTGTGGGTGCTCCTGGGCCAGGGTGCTGAAGGCAGCCACTGCCGCTGGTCCGGGGTGGCGTGCACCCTGGCTGGCCTCCCTCCCGCTCCGAGCCTCCACCTGCTCGGCTGTGAACTGAGGGTGATCGGAGACTCAGTCTGGGGCGGGAGCATGGCGAGAGCCAGACGTAGCGAGTGAACTGCTGTGAGGCCTGGTCTCTGGACGGTAAACGCTTCCCTTCTCCCTGGTTTTCTAGAACCTTCTACTACACAGGCTACAGGCAGGTGTACTCTATGGAGGCCCAGACCGTGCTCAGGTGCTGCCCGGGGTGGAGCCAGCAGCCCGGCGACCAGGGCTGCCTCTCTGGTGAGTGTCCCCACCTGCCTGCTGCCACCTGCAGACACCGATCCCCTCTCAGAAGAGGCCTGTCCAGCGGGCAGTGTCCCTCCCAGCCGCCGTGGCACGCAGGCCCCCACTTTCTACTCTTGATAGAATTTGTCACAGCAGCACGAGAGACGTCCAGGGCCCTGCGGTCGGCCACTCTGCTCACTGAAGGCTGTTAGGACGAAGTGAGCAGAGGGAGGCCGAGGAGCGCGTTCCCGTGGGGGAAGCTGGCAGGAATCCAGGGCAGAGGGCGGTGGCGGCTCTGAGCCCGGGGGGGGGGGGGGGGTGGTCGGCGCCCGGGGGCCGGGCATCGGGAGGGGCCCGAGGGCGGCCCGGGGCCACGGTTGGTGTCACTGGGCTCAGGCGCCTCAGCCGGGCTCGGGGTCAGCGTCACAGATGGGGTGTGGACGGCGTGTGACCCCTCGCCCCCCTGCCCACCATGCCCACAGCCCTGCTCTTGGGGGGCCTTCTGCCCGCTTTGTTCCCAGGAGGGCCCGGCTAGGCATTGGGGCCCGGTCCCCATGGGCATGTGGTACAGCCACCCGGCCCCACGCCCACCGCTGCACCCCGGGCTTCGGTCCCGTCATCTGCCGGATGGAGTCGCTTCCTCCCTCCCAGGGGGACTCGGGGAGGACCTGGCAGAGAGGGGAGCCCCCTCCCGGCCCCCAGCATGTGTGAGCAGCTTGCATTGTCTGGCCCCCAGCGGGCGCTGGCCGACAAGGGGACTGAGCAGCCCGCCCCTGGAGAGGTGGCCCGGAGGTCTGGTAGCCCCTAAAACGGTGACGTGGCCTCCTGTGACGTGACAGGTGGCTGGGGTCCCGGCTCCCACACCTCCAGGGGCTGACAGTGGGCGGACCCTTCTGTGACCTGTGGGAACCGGACTTCGGGATTCATGTCACAGCCTGTCCTCGCGGCCCCCGGGTCCCTCCTCACACAGGAAACGTGGCGGCTGAGGGCGACCTCGTGTGAACTCCGTGGAAAAGGAGAAAGGGAAGGATGTGGGGATGTTTTTCCAGGAGAGGAAATGAATCCTTCCCTGCAGGAAGGCAGGCGCAGGACCGGAGAGGGAGGCAGCCCAGGGGCCTCGGGAGGCACAGCGGGGACAGGGACGGGTGGACGCGGGCCAGCGGCCGAGGGCGGGGGCGTCCCTCCGACAGCTCGCCGAGTGCTGGTCTCTGCGGCCGGGGAACAAAGGGGCTGGCTGAGGGGGTGCGGGGCACACATCAAAGCCAGGTCCTGTGTTTCCGCTCTGCTGGGGCGGGGGCTCCTCCGGCCTGCCTGCCAAGGTGACTGGAGCATCTGCAAGGCGCTAAGGGGGGCCGGGGAGGAAGTGGGGCTGGGCCTGCGTCCCCTGGGGTGTGGCGGCGGGAGCTCAGCCTCTCGCACCCAGGAAGGGACACGGGGGCAGGGACGTGTGGCCGGGAGAGGGCATCCAGGTGCAGGCCCAGGCGTGTCCGGCAGCGGTCCCATGACTATGTCCCCTCGTGCCCCTCAGCGGGGGTCCTGTGGCTCTTGGTTTCACTTGGGTCTTGGAGTGACCATTCAAGGGCTGGGCAGGAGGGACGACAGGGCCGAGGGCCGGCCAGGGCCCGGGGCGGAGATGGCCTCTGCCCACTGCGGCGCTAAGCCCGGGTGCTGGCTCTTGGAGAACTCGAGGTCAACCCTGCGATGCTGCAGAGGGCCAGTGGCCGTGACAGTCTCTTCCCCGGTCTGGCTCAGCCCGAGCTCCAGCTCTGCTGCCTGAGGAGGACTCGGAGGCCCTGCCCTGGTCAGGCCGCTGGCAGGAGTTGGGGTGCAGGGTTGGCTAGCCACACTGCTCGGTGGCCTGCGCCAGCCCAGATGGCGGAACTGGGTGACTTCCTCAGCACGGGCGGGGTTTTGGCCGGGACCCTGCCCTGGGCCTTGCAGAGGGCAGGGCTGGGGGGGTAGGGAAGGGGGGGGGGGCGGGTCGCAGCCACTGCGCCTGGCCTCGGGGGTCCAGGTTGTCACATCGGCCAGGAGACACGGGACAGGATCTCTACGGGACAGGATCCCTGTGTGTATCCGGAACTTGAAGCTTTGGCTTTCTTGGTTGTTTGTTTTTAAAATTTTATTTTTAGGGCAGGAGTTAGCTATTTACATATCTGGCTTTATCCATTTATTTCGGTGACCCGGCAAAAGCCTGTGGTCTGGCTTCCCGGGGCACTCACGCGTCCTCTGTGTGTGGGTTGCCAGCGTGTGAATGGGGAGTGGGGGCCCCAGCAGCCGGGGTTCCCGCCCGGGGTGGCGGTGCTGCCCGGGCCCGCAGCTGAGGCAGCAGCAGCAGCAGGTGACACTCAGGAAAGTGCTCACAGGCTGTGGCCAAGTCGTTTGCTTACGGTCTTAACCGAAGTCAGAAAGCGGTTGAAACAGCATGAATTGAGATCAAGTGACGATTTCATTGGGCTCTTTCGCTTTGCCTGTCGGAGGATGTTTCAATCACGTGATTCCCAAGAAAACTTACGCCCAGTAAGAAGCCCACGACGTGCCCTGGGCTGTGACTGGTGGCTTTGCCCGGCGCCGTGTCCTCGGGCACTGGCAGGAGGCCCTCAGAGGTCGGCAGGACGGTGCTGTTCATCTGCCTACGAGTGAATGTCACGGCG
>NW_011888957.1:905270-906372 GCF_000151845.1 Pteropus vampyrus
GCAGACAGGCAGGCACTGGCCGGGGTTGCTGGGGTGTCCCAGGGGTGTTTGAGCTGGCCGCTCACCTCGCAAGAGACTCCCGTGTCCTTAATGCTGGAAGAGGGGGCACACGTGGGGTCACAAACCACAGCCTGACACCTCGTGAAAATAAAGCCTCGCCGTCGCTTGGGGAAATATTAGTGGGGTGCTGATGGGGCGCTCGGGGCAGTGACAGGCTTGAAGCAAGAGCATGGGGTGACAGAATCTTTGTAAAGCAAAGTGCACACAAACCCGAAAAATCACCAGAAGAAGCCCTACGAGCGTTCACCCCAGTCCTCTGGGTGGTGGCAGGTGTGAGTGACGCTGGTGTCTGCTTCGTGTAGTGTCCCCGCTGTGCAGGGAGCTCGGAGGTCCTGCCGGAGCGGGGCGCGGGGGCGCGCCCGTGGGAACAGGCACTCCCAGGCACTTTCTCCGGGTGAGCAGCTAGGGCGTCTTCCCGAGATGAATGTCCACGTGTCCGGGCACCTAGCAGGCACGTGAGGGCAGTCAGGGCTTGTGGGGAATGGCCGGTCCCCGCTCGCAGAGGACCTGTGGCCTGTCCCTGTTCCCTGTGCATCCGCACACGGTGCCCGCCCCCGGCGCCGGGCTGAACCCCACTGTCCAGGCTCCAAGCCTCGGCCAGGCCTCCTCGTGGGTTAGACCCCCCGAGTCCCTATGGGCTGGCCAGAGGCGACCCCGGCCGGTGACAGGCTGGGTCCCTGCTGGGATGGTGGCCCGGCTGCCACGCCCTGCCTTGCCCCGGGCCTGGGGTCACAGCCACAGGTGGGCGTGCAGAACGCTTTCATCTGCGGTGGCTGGGGCGGGGGTCGCCAGCACCAGCTGCCTTTGCGGAGGTTGCTGGACAGGGCTGTGGCTTGATGCCCAGCGACATGGATGCCCCATGGTCTCCGGCAGGGCAGGGGCGGCGAGCAGGCGTGGGCTGTCCTTGGTCAGGTAGCGGAGACGCCCGCCCTCCCCTCGGGGCCAGCCTTCCGCCAGTCCCCTCCTCCCTTGCCTTCGGTGTCCCTGCCCGCCCACCTGCCCGCCTGTCCAGGCACCCAGCTCTGAGTCCCACGGGCTTGCG
>NW_011888957.1:906869-908404 GCF_000151845.1 Pteropus vampyrus
CTGGGGCCTCTATGGACAGCCCGGCGGGGCTGGGAATGTCCATGGCGCTGGCTGGATCTGGAGCAGGAGGGCATGTGGGGGTGGCAGGGGAGGGGGGAGGATGTGTGGGGGCAGAAGGGAGCTGGCGTGGGCAGACGCCGGCTGGGGAGGGTGGGCAGTGCATGGGGCCTCTCTCCAGCTGCCCCTCTGCTTCTCGCTGTGAGCCCGGCCCTTGCGGTCACTCTGCCTTGTCTAGGCTCAGATGCTCACCCTGCCCCTGGGAGGCCCTGCTCGGTGGGTCAGGTGACAGTCTGGGGCGGCTGCCTTTGGTCCCCTCCCGGCTGGCATGTCTACGGGCGTCAGGGCTGCAGGCTGGGTCCGGGTCCTCTAAGCTCCCGAGTGGGATCAGAGAGCATGGTGACAAGCCCAGGCCCCTATGAGAGGGGCCCCACCCTCCTGCAGAGGGTCCTGGGGGTGGGGGTGGGGGGTCAGGTTTCCGGCTTTGCCTCCAGCCCCCACTTCTTGCCCTCTGCCCCTCCCCTCACTACATCACCCTCCAGCCCTTCCCTCATTCTCGGTCCAGGCTCTCTGTGGCCAAGGGACACGGGGAGGTGACCAGGCCAGAGCAGGGCAGGGGCAGCCACGAGCAGCGGACACCTGCCGGCCACGGTGAAACGTCCTCGCTTCAATGCAGGCGCGGGTGGGACAATGTCAGGGGCTCGTGTAGTGTTTTTGTAGGACCGAGAAGGCGTAACGCCGTGCCAGAGAATGGCAGGAAGCTTCTAGTGGTGTTAGGATTCCTCCGAGACCCGCCTAGTAGCACGGTGACCGGGAGGTGACCGAAAAGAAAGCGTGTGGGCTGGGGGGTGAGGGCCGGTGGCGCCCGACAACCAGGGGCTTACCCCATCCTCATGGACGCTGCATCGGGGCGCCCCGGGGCAGTGGGGCTCCGCCCCCTCCTGCCGTTGGGGTTCGAGTCCTCCCCACCCAGCCGCTCTCTGAGTCCCGGTCGGGTGATGGGTTTTGCTGGACCTGCAGGTGCTTCAGCCACAGTGGCCCTGACAGGGTGCGGAGCTCGCCTGGAGCAGCTCCCCCCAGGCCCCCCAGGCCCTGCACACAGACCGAGTCGGACACAGCCGGGAGCGAAGTGTGGGAGGATGTCTGTGGGCTCGGGGGCCGTCCACCCGAGGAGGCCACAGGGCGACGGGCAGGGCCCGGGAGCCGCGCCTGCTCCTCCGTGGGCCCCGAGGGCTCTGGGAGGGGCCTCGGTGGTCCAGGGCGTGCTGGGCGGAGCACAGGTTCTCAGTCCGTTTTTGCAGGACTTCTTGGAGCCTTTAACATGCCAGCGTGGATTCCTGAGGCAGGTTCTGGATTGTTTCCCAAACAGATTCTTTCTTAGAGAGAAAGGAAGGAAAAGTAATGACAAAGTTAGAACGATAAAACAGTGTCCCTAAAGCGCGTGGTGAGAAATACCGATGCGGGTGACCCGGTGGATGCGTGTTGGTCGATGGCTGACGGGGTGCCCGGCGATGGGCTCGGGTGTGGAGGCTGGGGGG
>NW_011888957.1:908454-909706 GCF_000151845.1 Pteropus vampyrus
GGGGGGGCGGGAGCCGCGCCTGCTCCTCCGTGGGCCCCGAGGGCTCTGGGAGGGGCCTCGGTGGTCCAGGGCGCGCTGGGCGGAGCACAGGTTCTCAGTCCGTTTTTGCAGGACTTCTTGGAGCCTTTAACATGCCAGCGTGGATTCCTGAGGCAGGTTATGGATTGTTTCCCAAACAGATTCTGTCTTAGAGAGAAAGGAAGGAAAAGTAATGACAAAGTTAGAACGATAAAACAGTGTCCCTAAAGCGCGTGGTGAGAAATACCGATGTGGGTGACTTGGTGGACGCGTGTTGGTCGATGGCTGACGGGGTGCCCGGCGATGGGCTCGGGTGTGGAGGCTGGGGGGAGGGAGCAAGGCTGGTAGCAGCCCCGCCCTGTGCTCATGGGACTCGCGCCCTGAGGCGGGGCGGGGGGACGAGGTGCGGGCCAGTTCGTGGGAGATGCTGCAGAGCGAAGGAGGCGGGGCAGGGGCCCCTCTGTGCCCAGCGCAGGGGCGTGAGCGGCGGGCCTGGGCCTCGTGCGGGCCGGGGGAAGGGGCCCCACGGCAGAAGGGGGGTGGTGCAAGGCCTCGGGGCCTGGGCGGGGTTGAGCCGTAGCTGCCCACGGGCCCAGCCGCTGGACGCAGCCCTGGATCGGGTACCGCTCTGCCTGCGGCCGGGCATCTGCCACCAGGGCCCCGGACAGCCCGGGCTCGGCACCCTGCGTCCGGCTGCCGTCGTCCAGCAGGTGGGCCCACAGGCGTCCCTCTTGCTCCGGGGTCCGGTGGCCCTGGCCTGGCTGGAGAGGCCACGCTCTGCTTTCCCTCCTCTGCATCGGGACAGGTATCAGCCCTGCGCCCCCTGGGATCTGCAGAGCGGGCACAGCCCCACCCACAGGCTCTCCCTCGCCCTCACCCTGGCAGCCCTGCCCCTCCCTGGCACAGCCTGCCCCGCGGCGCCTGGAGCCTGGTCCCCCCGTCCGAGGCCTGCACGGGGGTGTCTCTGGGTGGCAGACACGGTCCGGGGACTTCCCGCGGACGTGGACCCTGGCAGAGGGCCCGGAGGTCCTCTCGGCGACTCTACCGCAGTTACTGCTGGTCCGTTGGGACAGCACCCTGGGCGTGGGGGGCAGGGCCCAGTGACCTGGGCTGACAGGGCTCCACCCTCCCCAGGGCTCCAGCACGGTGAGACAGAGATGCCAGGCAGAGCTCAGTACAGGACCAGCCCTGCCGGAAGGTTCCAAGTGCCCGGCCCTGCCCTGCAGAGCACCTG
>NW_011888957.1:909756-912181 GCF_000151845.1 Pteropus vampyrus
GAAGAGGGGATGTACCCCATGGGCACCCTGTCCTTGGGTGGGCTCCGGGGGTCTCATCAGAGCAACGGTTCCACCGGACCAACCAGGAAAGGTTTTCACCGGCCGCGAACATGGCCTCGTCCTGCCTCTGCAGAAGACCGCACCTGTGCAGGCCCCCTGAGCCAGCGGGCAGGAGTCACCCCCTCGTCCGCTGGGCGCAGGTGCCCGTGGCGGCCGTTGTCTTTAAGGACCACGTGGGCAAGGAAAGCTTCCGGCTCAGAGCGCAGACTTCCCGATGCAGCTTTCTTTGGATGCGATGGCCGCCAGCATCTCGTGTGACTTTGTCTCGCCTGGCCTCGTGGGGTACGGGCACCCTGGGAGCTGAAGCCTGTTCCTCCCATGGGCCTCGGTTTCCTCAGTGGGACGGGCAGGCTGGGCGTGGCTCTGAGGCGGTTCTGGGACTCTCGCTCCCAGGTCCAGTGAGGGATCAGGGCCCAGCGCTGGTGCCCCGCAGAGGGCTGGTGGTTCGGAGGGCTTCCTGGAGGAGGTGTGCCTGTGGACTGGGGAAAGCCTGGGGAGGGGGTGGGCTTTCCAGATGAGAGACAGAGGGGCAGAGGAGCAGAGAGGAGAGTGAGTCCGCTTGGCCCCAAGGGCTGGGTGGGGGCTGCAAAAGATTCAGCTGGCACCCCCGGGAACCGTACCGCTCTCTCTGAGCTGGGACCAGAGGGGCCGTCCCAGGGCTGGCCTGGCAGTGCCCTTGGGGACCCAGCATGGCCTGCCCCTTCACCCCCACCCCAGCCCGCCCACTTGTGCCTTGATGAGTCCAGCGTTTCGAAGAAGCCTCGGGTCCCCCGCCTGAGCAGGAAGCTGGCAGGCGGGGTCCCTGGGAATGGTCTGGAGGCGTCTGTGGGAGCAGTGGGCGCCCCACAGCTACGCCCGGCCGCAGAGGAGCAGAGCAGGCGGCTTCCCTGCAGGGAGTGAGGGTGAGGGGGTCCCCTGGCCGTGGCTCAAGGGCGCCTCTGTTTCTAAATCGGGGTAATTGGTTAATGGAGAGGAAGCAGGCCCGCCCAGCTTCATGTCTGAGGGCGGGGGCCTGACCCCTGGCCACCAGCCTGACCAGGCCTGGGAGCTGCTGTGCTCTGGCAGCCCTGCCCTCGGCGTGACCGGCTGAGACCGCGTGCTGTCCCCAGGGGGCCCTCGCTCCGTTCTACCCCCGCCTGAGTGGACAGAGACGCCGTGGGCTCCTTCACACAGGTCGCTTCAGCTGCACGGAACCCCTCCTTTGAGGACAGGTCCCCCAATCGTCAGAGAGCCCCGCTTCCTGCAGGAGCTGGCACTGGGAGGGGAGGGCCTGGTGGGTTGATGGAGGGGGTGGGTGGCTTTGACTCTAGCCCTCTGGCTGGGACAGGTGGCTGGGACAGGTGCGGCTGCTCTGGGACAGGTGACCGGGACAGGTGTGGCTGCTCGGGCAGTCCTGTGCTCAGGGTGGGCATGTCCCTGCAGGGCGGGGATGGGTGGTGTCTTCAGACAGCCTGCTCCAGGCTGGCCCAGGGTGGCAGGTGGGCTGGGGAGGGGCATTCACATCTGCTGGGTGAATTGTCTAATTGCCAGGTTCGTCCCCACACCACCCACAAAGGCACCTCTGTCTTCTGGGATGATGGTGTCCTCCAGGCCCGGCCCCTGCTCCCTGCACCATGGGGCTGGCTTCAGAGTCTTCTAATGACATGATTACAGCAGGAGACACCGGTAGGCAGACCCTGCTGTGTGGGGGTCAGTGAGCTCACCCCACCCAGCCCCGCACTGGCCAGCGGGACGCTGGGCTAGTGGCGCCTCGAGTGCCCTTGCCCGCTTGGGCCTGCTGTCCAGGCAGGATCGAGGTTCACGTTGAGGACAAGGCCTCCCCGCGTCGCCCGGGCTGCCCCCACAACCCCAGAGGCCCCGCCCTACCCTGCTGGGTGGTCTCCTGAAAAGATCATGGGACTGTGCCCCTCGGCCAAACCGTCCTGACCCCCCTCCCCAGGAAGCCCTCTCACGCTCTGGCTGCAAGGCCCTTCCCTGGGCTGCAAAGGCGATGCTGGGGTGTGCCCCATCTCACACGTGGGGACCCCGATCCCCGACAGCTCCTGCATTGCTGAGGTCAGTGATGGGCTCACTGTGGGCAGGCATCCCCCGGATTCCCGCCATGCCGGGGCAGGGCTGGATGCTTGTTGAGGCCTCTGCTGGGGTGGGGGAGCCTGTCTGGGGGATCGCGTGGCCCAGGTTCCCTGTGTGGGCCCTGTCACTGCCTCTGGCAGGCTTACTCCTGGCAGCCCACCGGGCTGAGCGGAGCCAGGCCACTGCCCATTCACCAAGAAGCTGCGGTGCCCGATCATACAGCACCCCGTGCCCGCCCCCCCCCCCCCACCTGCCGCTGTTGGTGACTTGGTGCTTTCTGTTCTGGGTGGAG
>NW_011888957.1:912231-912791 GCF_000151845.1 Pteropus vampyrus
TGGCTTCCTGGGAGAGTGGCCAGTCGCAAGGCAGATAAAGTTGGGGTGCAGCTGTAGGGCCTCCGCCCAGGACACTGAAAGGCTGAGAGTGTAAGGACTGGTGTGCAGGGCCCAGGACACAGGGCTGGGTGTGCAAGCTGGGTGTGAGCACTGGGCATGTAGGCCAGTGTGTGGGGCGGGTGTGCAGGGCGGATGTGCAGGGCGGGTGTGAGCACTGGCTGTGCAGGGCAGGTGTGCAGGGCGGGTGTGCAGGCTGGTGTGCGGGACTGGTGTGCAGGGTGGGTGTGCAGGGCGGGTGTGAGCACTGACTGTGCAGGGCGGGTGTGAGCACTGGCTGTGCAGGTCGGTGTGCGGGGCTGGTGTGCAGGGCGGGTGTGCGGGCCGGGTGTGCAGGGCCGGCCGCGAGGGCCGGCGTGAGGGTCGAGCCACCTCTGCTCTCAGGCCCAGACCCTGAGCGCCTTCCCAGCCCCTCCGGCTGGGTTGGACCCACAGACCTGAGCTCCAGCTCACGTGGGAATGTTTGACCCCCAGCTATAACCGATTCCAGTTTTGAAAATAAG
>NW_011888957.1:912874-913898 GCF_000151845.1 Pteropus vampyrus
GCCTGGTGCCAGCCTCCAGAAGCCAGTTGCTCCTGGAAGAAAAGTTCTTTATTAAAGTCATCTCTTCACTAGCAACTCTCTCCCCTAGAGTTGGGGAGGGGGTTGGAGATGTTTGGACACCTCCAAAGTTCTCCGATCCCCGGACTGTGCAGCATAAACCCCCATGAGCCCGTCTGTGTGGCCTGGTAGCCCGGCCTTGCATAGGAGACTGGATGCTGGTCTCACAGCATCTGGAAACAGGGAACAGTCGTTGCCATAGTGAAGGAGTGAGATCTGATCTGGTCTATCTGTAGGACGGGAGGCTCCGTGGCCACCTGAGGCCAGGCAACTGCACCCCTGGGTCCCCCCTGCCAACCCTTCTCCTAGCTGGCCCCCCACAACCTCATCCACGACGGACGCCCATTTAGACACTTGGTTCTCAGCCTGTAGCATCAGAGTTGACATCTGACTTGCAAAGAAGCTGGTCCCACTGTTCTCTGGCGAACTCCACAAATCTCCCCCACAGGTCACCCTGAGTCCTGGCAGTGGCCTGGGTGACAAGAAAGACAACAGAGCCCACCCTCGCCGTCAGCGGAGCGCCTGGGCCCGCCGGAGGTGCCGGTGGCTCAGGGTTTAGCGGAAGCACCTCGAGCGTCTGGGCAGTGGCGGGCTGGGCTGCCTGAGGTTCCCGGCGGTCGTCCGGGCCGGGGACTCCGTCTGCAGAGGTCTGCGAGCCGGGCCCGTGCTGGGTGCTCTCGTGGAGGCACACGCCTTGGTGCTGAGCTGACCCCAGGTTGTGTCTGAGCATCCTGAGGTCTGGAACAAGCCCCCTCTGCCTGGGCTGGCGCCTGGGACCCAGCGGACGGAGAAAGAAGCCCGTGGTTTCGGCTCCATTGGGGGTTTCTCCTAGGGTGGCGAAGTGACAGGCCTTGCCACGGAGGGGGCCCCCAGGCCACGTGCTCAGACGCTTGGCCACCCAAACGTCAACTCCCAGACTCTAACGACAGAGAAAGCATGTGGAGGTTCAGGGGGGCGAGCCGAGGTC
>NW_011888957.1:914823-915892 GCF_000151845.1 Pteropus vampyrus
GCTGGTCCTGGTGGCTTTGCCTACGGTCCGGCCAGCCGTGGTGTTCCTTGCCTTCCACCGTAGGAGAGTGACTGGCAAGGGGGTGCCACAGAAGATGCCTGGATGTGCCGGACACCCCAGGACTGTGCTCCCCAAATCTGCCATCTTGAACCCGGGCCCAGCCAGGGGCACCTCGGGCCTGGACGCCCCTCAGGGCCCTCCTAACCTTTGGTTCTAGGAATATGGCAGACCTGCCCAGCGTCACCCCAAAGCCAAGGGAAACGAGGGTGATCGGCTGACAGTCAGCCGGGCTCCCCATGGCTGTGGACCCCGGTCTGTAAACTGGGGAGGGAGGTGCTTGGTGTCGTCCGTTCAGATCGGGGGTGGGGAGACCGGCTTGGACCGGAACTGGGCGGCCTCGTTCAGGGTCAGGTGGCAATGTGGCGGTGACGCCGATGGCCTGATGCATCCTGGAGAACGTGGCGTTGGGCGCATGCGAGTCGCCCGTGCTGGAGCTGAGCCCACACTGCTAACCACTGATGACTCGCGGGACTGGAGCGTGACCGCGTGTCTGCGAATCGCAAGCTGCCGCGTCCTGTGCCTGGGACAGCGAGGGTCTGGGTGGGGGCGACGGGCGGACGGTGGTCACTGGGGCCTCCAGCGGCCGTTGCCTCGGACCTTCTCTCCACCCGCTCGGCCCTCGGAGGGCACGGCCGCGGGACGGCAGCACACCCCGTGGGCACCGCAGGCCCCGGGTCGCCTGCACCTGTCCCTGCCTTTCTCACACTTGTGGGTTCAGGTGGGTCCTTCCAGGGCCCCTGAGGGGCCTGTGGGTGCTGTTCTGGCCAAGCCGACGACGGCGAGTAAGGTTGCCCAAACCTGGCGCACAGTAGGCGCTCATAACGTGCACTTAAAATGTACTCGTGTTAAAAACAAAGCCAGTTTGCTGCTTAGAAGTCTCTGCGCTGTTTCGCGGAGGCCCCGCCCGAGCCCCGCCCAGCAGCCGGGCACCGAGCCGCCGGGTCCTCGTTGCCGAGCGTCCCGCGGGGCCGTTTCCTGTCTGCCGACTTTTTCACGCACACGGTGTCCT
>NW_011888957.1:915942-919666 GCF_000151845.1 Pteropus vampyrus
TCCTAGGGACGCTGGATCCGGTGCCCAGCATCTCAGATCCATCCATCCACCTGGCAGTTGGGGCGGCAGGGCTGGGAGCGGTGTCTCCGAGGACTGTGGGTGCTTCTTCCCCTTCCTCACGTTGCCAAGGAGACAGGAGGGGTGGGCTCACTTTAGAACTCCAGCTCCCTGGCCCCACTGCCCCAGCCTCCTGCCCCGTCCCCGTGGGGCACGAGCACAGCCAAGTACCACTGTCACGCTAGAGTCCTGATGCCTGTGCCCTGCACTGGCCTGTTCACCCGCCTCCTGCCCCAGGAACCGGGGTCAGAGGCGACCTGGATCCTGTCTGGCCAAGCCCCTTCTTTACAGGCTGACCTTTGGCCCAGAGAGGGGGCGTCTGCTCAGATCCATCCCCACGTGCCTGGGGAGGGCAAGCACCAAGCTGGGTTTCTGCCGGGCTTCCTGCGTGCTGTTTAAGTGAATGAGTCGGTGATGAATGAATGAATGAATGAATGAATGAATGAATGACGTGGGGATCCGTGGCCAGGCTCATTCACACACCTGCTGACACACGGTTCTTCTACTCCTTGGGGGACCCGCGGGGTGGGCAGCACCCCCAGGAGCCTGGAGGCCATGGAGGCCCGAGGGGATGCTGTGGGAGGGCACAGGCCCCGAGGGGGAGGTGGGGGCGGGCAGCTGACCCCACACGTGAGTGGCGTCCAGCAGGGCATCACCCCACACTAGGCAGACGCCGCAGGGAAGGCTGTGTCTCCGTGTCCTTCTCCGTGCCGGCCTCGGCCCTGGGTGGTCCTGGCTCTCGGCCCCTGAGCGGGTGGGGAGAGCACGGCCCAGAGACTGGCCAGAATGCGCAGCCTGAGGAAATGGGGTTCGGGGGCCTGCAGCCCCCCACCTCTCAGCCCAGCGCCAGCTGACGGTGCCCCCACGCTTCCCATGCGGAGCCCCCTGGGCCTGGCTGCAGGAAGGCACTGTGGGAACAGCCATGGGGCCCTTAGGGCTCCCAGACCCCCCTGGCAGGGGCTCCTACCCGGAGCGGACCCCGCCTGTGCGGTCAAGGTGAAGCACGGACACCCCCTGGTGGCGGTGAGCAGCCAGCGTGGCCGCAGGGCCTCTGAGATTTAAGTCAACGGCAAAGGCAGGGACAGAGTGCCAGGCTGCCTGCGACTCCTCATCCAGCCCTGGCGCCAGCCCCGCCGGTGATGCCTGGTGTCACTTCCGAGGGACCCAGGTGGGAAAGAGCGTGTGAGACCTGTTGAGGGGTCCCCGGGCAGGAACGGGAAGGGGAGGCTGGGTGCGTACTGTCTTCACTTACTCATTCATTTGTTCATCCACCAGGGAGCCCTGTGGGACAAGCAAGGCGGGGACCAGGTCACCGAGGGTCCGGTGGGGCAGGGCCAGGGGGTTAGTGGCGTCCGTCACTGGCACATACTCGTGGTGTTCGCTCGGTCAGGGCTGCTGAGAGCTCTGTCGGGACAGGGTCCTGCCCGTGCTGTAGGACACTCTCGAGGTGCCAAGGCCGGAAGTCCAAGGAGCTGTGGTGGCCGTGCTGGGCCAGGGTGCCGTCAGGCCAGGGCAGAGACACCAAGCCAGGGCTGTGGGGAGAGGTGGCCGACGGCACGGGTGAGGGAAGGCCGACGAGAGGGACAGGCGACTCCTGGGTCTGGCTTCGGGGACAGACGCCGTGGGCAGCAGGCGGGAGGACCGGGCAGGGCCGGCCCCTGGGAGCGCGCTTCTGTTTGGGCCCCTGTGTGAGGAGGGGCGGGCGCGGCAGGCGGCTGCCGGCTGGCCTCAGGGTTTTGCCCAGCGCCCTGGAGACTGCCAGGCTCTGGTCTCTCGTGGCTCTGGGCGCGGCCTGGGCGCGGCCTCAGCCCCCCGCGCCCCTTCGCAGACGTACGAGTGCCGCAGGCCAGCTGCGCCTTGGTCTCAGTGCTCCCATCTGCAGAGTGCAGGCCAGACCCATCGAGTCTGTAGAGTGGAGGTCCTCTCGGGCCTTTTGGGGTCTAATACCCGACCGTCAGCCTTGTTTTCTTCTTCGGGGGTTCTGAGGTCCTGGAAGAGGGCCTTGCGGAAAACAGAACTTAACGCCCAGATGCAGATCCCAAACGAAATTTCCGTCACCATTTCATTGCCTTTTCTCGGCCAGCATTCTTTCAACAAATATTTGTTGGCCTTCGCTGTGTGCCAGCACTGCTGGGCGCCGGCCACGCCGTGGCTGCCGAGCAGACGTGGCCTGATCTCGGGGGCAGCAACTTGGGAGGCGGGCGTCCCGTCCCAACGCCAGAGGTGTGACGTGGGCCGTGGAGGCGGGGGACGTGTCACCTGGGCCTGGCCCGGTCCGCGCTGGGGTGGCCCCTCTGTAGGGTGGCTCTGTGCCCCTCTATAGTCAGTTACCTAAATCAGTCCATCTGTCCATCTGTCCATGGCCCATAGCTCTGGGGTGCCTGCATGGACCTGCCCTTGTGGCTTTCAGTGATCGAGAGAGATGGGCACGGATGAGGGTTTGGGCAGGTGGAATGGGCCACCTAGGGAGGTGCAGGTGAGGTGTGTGCACACCTAAGGGTGCCACTCGCTGTGCAGGGGCCCTGACTGGCTCACCTCCCAGGCAGGGCAGGGGCCTGAGCTGGTCAGCAGATCGGGAGGCCTCGGGGAAGTGACACCACTGTGGGCTAAGAAGGAGCGTAGGCGAGAGGCAGGCCGGGGGAGGGCAGAAGTCCAGGGACACCTCCTGGCCACGTCCCAGGAGCCCTGGGGGAGGACAGGCCGCCCAGCCCAGGTGGGTCTTGGGAGGGGCCCGCTCCTTACCTCTGTTGTAACCTTGCCGGCTCAGGACCCAGCCCGGGGGAGGCTGCCACGCTGGCCCCGTCCCCTAGACAGGCTGGGTCTGGCCTAGGGGCTCCTGGCAGGTCAGGTGCTTAGCTGGCCAGAGGCACAAGGTGTCCAGCCCAGGCTTCCACACCAGGGCCGAGTGAGGGGACAGCTGGACACTGAGCAAGGTGTTGGAGCCGGCTGAGCACCGTCACCCCAGGGCACAGAGATGCTTGCACACATGAGCACACACACACAAAAACACACACGCATACATAGCGACACACACACGCACACACACACACACAGACACACACACACACACACCACACACACACACACGCACACACACACATATACACACACACACATATACAAAAACACACACATACACATACAGCACACGCACGTGCGCACATGCACGCATACACTACACTCGTGCGCACACATGCGCACACACACGCACCGCACACGTGTGCACATGTCCACACACATGCATGCATAGACACACTCGCGCGCAAACACACACTCCTGTGCACACACACATGCATGTACACAGAGGAAGTGGGCTGAGTGTGCGAGGCGAGGCTCACCCAGCTCTTCCCGCATGGGGCGCTCAGAAGCGGGGCGCTGGCTCCGGCTGCAGCCTGGCTGCTGAGCCAGAGCACGCGGAGGGGGAGTGGAGACCTGGACATTTGGGGACCAAGGAATGTCCTTGGCTCGCTCTGGGCCTTTCACATTTTGTCTTGTTTTCTGGGAAACAACTGGAAAAAAGCCCCATCCTCCCATTTTTGGAGGCTGATTTGAATAAACAGACCGAACCCGATAACTTTCGACGTAAAGAGAAACCGTGCAAAGTCGGGAAGGCGCTTCGGCCTCGGGCGTGGCGGGGTGCGCTGCCCACTCACACCTCCGGCCCCCC
>NW_011888957.1:919716-924496 GCF_000151845.1 Pteropus vampyrus
GTGTGCACATGTCCACACACATGCATGCATAGACACACTCGCGCGCAAACACACTCTCCTGTGCACACACACATGCATGTACACAGAGGAAGTGGGCTGAGTGTGCGAGGCGAGGCTCACCCAGCTCTTCCTGCATGGGGCGCTCAGAAGCGGGGCGCTGGCTCCGGCTGCAGCCTGGCTGCTGAGCCAGAGCACGTGGAGGGGGAGTGGAGACCTGGACATTTGGGGACCAAGGAATGTCCTTGGCTCGCTCTGGGCCTTTCACATTTTGTCTTGTTTTCTGGGAAACAACTGGAAAAAAGCCCCATCCTCCCATTTTTGGAGGCTGATTTGAATAAACAGACCGAACCCGATAACTTTCGACGTAAAGAGAAACCGTGCAAAGTCGGGAAGGCGCTTCGGCCTCGGGCGTGGCGGGGTGCGCTGCCCACTCACACCTCCGGCCCCCCGTCTTCCTTCTGCCGCGTCCACACTTCTGCAGGAGGCGAGGTTCCAGGGGCACACACGTGACGCGGGGTGGGGATGGTGCGTTTTCATGGGACCCGCTGCCAAGGGCTGATGGCCTTGGACGAACCCCAGGGTCTCTGGGGACAGAGTCTCCATCTCGAAATGGGCAGTGGGTCACCTGATGGCAGTCGCGTGTCTGCGTGAAGGCTCTACGAGTCCTCGGGACTCAGCGGATTTCGGCCCTGACGGTGGCTGCTGCCACCACGTGGCGCTGGAGGCGGTTTTCCAGGGGGCTCTACTCCCTTAGACGCCTTCAAGGACACATTCATGCCCGCTGCCCACTGCGGTCCTGCACGGGAACCTTCGGGGCCCCTCGTGTCCACCTGTGCCTGAACTTCCCACGATGCCTGGTCCCCCGGAACCCTGGGGCCTTGGCAGAGCGAGGAGCGCCCCTCCTTTACCAGGCTCCAGAGCTCGGGGGCGGGTGACTGCCGGGTACCCCAGAAACCCAGAGTGGCTGAGGCCTGTCTGAGCGTCTCTAGGTGACCCACTGCGTTTCTAAGGTTGACCTGGAAACTGCAGATGGGGAGGGTTAGATGGGGAGCAGCCTCTCCTGGCCTGGGAAGGAACCCCTGACCCCACGTGAACAGCTCAGCCTCCTTAAGGCACATTACTAAGTGAAGCAGGCACGTCCGAAAGGCTCACACTTACGCTGCCGGACCTTCTGGAAACGGCAGAACCATGGAGGCGGCAGGGAGCTCGGTGGCCAGTGGCTGGGGGGGACGATGAGGGGGGCACAGAGGATTGTTAGGGCAGTGAGACCATTCTGTGTGGTGCTGGAGAGGGCCCAGGTCGCTGTGCACTTGTCAAAGCCACACAAGTCCCTCTGAGGGCGACTGGCCCTCATGGAAACAGCTTCAGCTGACGACAGTGCATCGGTGCTGCCCGTCTGTGGTGACAAACGTGGATGCGACGTGGGATGCTGTGAGGAGAGGAGGCGTGTGCGTGTTGGGAGAAGCGGGTGCACGGAGCCCCCTGCTTTTCTGCTCCATGTTTCCATAAACCCCAAACTGCTCTAAGAGATACAATCTGTTAATTTGGAACAAAACACAATGCAACCTTTTAGCCTCCGGGACCAGCCTTGCCTGACCCCACCGGAGGTCCCTGCACCCCTGAGCTCAGGGCCAGCCCCCCGTTCCTTGTGCCTTCTCAGCATGTTGCTTAGTGGGGGTTCAGACCCTCACGTCCCCGGTTGCTGTCTTGCCACCTCCAGCCCGGCCCCCGAAGCTCCATGTGCTTTCTCTCTGTCGGCGTTAGAATGTTTGTGAGTTGATGTTTGGGTGGCCAAGCATCTGAGCACATGGCCTGGGGATCCCCTCTGTGGCGAGGCTCGTGACTTCGCCACCCTCGGAGAAACACCCGATGGCACGTGGCCACCTGGAAGTGGCTCTCCAGACGGCTCTTCCCAAGGGGCGAGTGGCGTCGAAGCCATGGGCTTGCTGCTTTGTCTGCCGGATCCCAGGTGCCAGCCTGGACAGAGGGGGCTCGTTCTGGACCTCGAGATGCAAGAGACGGAGAGGTCTTCTCAGGCATTCAGTTTCAGAAGAAAGTGAGGAGGGATTCAGAAGTGTCCTGTGTATCTACGAGTGAATGGAATGTCTTATGAAAGCAAAGGAGAGGGGATTGTGGGGACCCCCTGCAAGGCTCCCCAGTGAAAGGCAGGCAGCCGGTCGTGCAGTTCCTGGAGCTGCCACCAGGGGCGACATCGGACCAGTGCAGCTTGGTTGCTGTGCAGGTGTGATGGACGGGGAAGGCGTGGGCTTCAGACAGCGCTAAGCATCCAGATGAGAGAGCCTCGCTCTAGCAAGGGGACAGTAAACCCTGGGCTTTCCGGGGCTGGAGTGGGCGGCAGACGGAGTTCTCCGAGCCTGCCCTGGCGGCTTCGGCCCCCGGTGCTTCTTCCAGGAGGCCTCCCCGATGCACCGCTGTCCTTCCCCCGGACGTCCACCTCTGGCTGTGCTCTCGTGCCCCTGTCCCCCATCCCGTGACGCTGGGCCCTTGGAGAGCACAGGCCTCGTTCCTCCCATGGGGATGGGGTGTTTGGGGGTGCTCAGCAGATGCTTGTTGGGGGAGTGAGTGGGAGATGAGGGTGCTCTCATCCAGGGCCCTCTGCCGGAGCTGAGGTGCGTGGCGTCCGGCGGGGTTGCCGGCGCTTGAGCTGCAGGAAAGCGGTGGCTGTGGCTTGGCAGCGGACCTCGCTTTGAGAGTGGCCCACCTCTGTGCAGGGGCCCCTCCCCAGGCCCTGGAGGCCGGGACAAGGGGCAGAGGGCAGCGGCGTGAACTCCTCTCCAAAGAAGCGATGTTTCTTTCTAATTTCAGAGGTGACACATGCCCAGAAACAGTGTTCATTTTCTTTTGCTGCCGTGACAAGTCACCGCAAACTTCGTGCCTTAAAACAGCACACGTTCATTCTCTTGCTGTTCTGGAGGCCACAAGTCCAACTTGGGCCTCACCGGGCCAAAGTCCAGATGCGGGCGGCCGGCTCCTGGAGGCTCTGTCTGCATTCCAGGCTCGGGTGGCACCCACACCCCTTTGCTCACGGCCCCCTTCTCCGGTTCAAAGCCAGCGGCGTGGCGTCTGGGACCCTGTGTCCCTCGTCCCCTCGCGAGGCCCTTACGCTGGACCATCCGCCTCGTCCAGGACACTTTCCCTATTGTAAGGTCCCCTGATCTGCAGCCTTAATTGCGCCTGGCTGTGGCGTGACAGTCACGGGTTCGGGAGGCTGGGACGCAGATGGCTCGGGGCCGTTATTCTCCCTGCCACAGCGCCTAACGGCGAGAAAGCAGGGGCAAGGCCGCGGGTCCCACGCTGACCCAGCAGGACGGCGGGCTGCTCCGTGGGGGTCGGGCGCCTGGGCCTCCCACCGGCCAGTCCCGGGAGCCCCCGAGCGCAGGCCGCCGGCCTCTCTTCCGTCCGGGGCATTTCTGGCCCCGCCCCGGCTCTGGTAACTGCAAATTTAATCCCATCCAGCAAACAGTTTTGGATCTGCCAGTAACCATGGAAACCTCGTAAAAAATGTGTGAGCTCCTTGGGGTAGAAAATGTCACACATTTTTTATAGCTCACGGGGGTCTCTGTGGACCAAGGTCAAGGAGTTCAACGCGGAAACTGGCCAGCTGGCTTCACGCAGAGCTCCAGGTCACCCGTCGGCCGCCCGGCCCCAGTCCTCATGCTGAGAGCTGACGGCGGGCGTGGGGGCTGAGCGGGGTGGCCCATCAGCACGCCCCAAGTCACGCAGTGCGCAGGTCGGGGAGGGCCGCTCTCTCCACGACAGGCTGAGCCCACCTGGGAGTGGTGCTCCCCAGGGCCCAGGCGGCCCGCAGCCAAGGCGCCTCCCCCGGGCAGTGGTGGGACAGCTTTCTGAGTTGGTGGCCCGCTTCAGGCCATTTCGCTTCGTTGGTGTTGAGAAGGGTGCGGGTGACTTTCCTCACGGGGCAGGGGGGCTGCCCCTGGCTGCTGGCCCTGGTCCCTCCCGACGCTGGCAGGCACATCCCTGGCATTGGCCAGAGCCCGGGAGCTTCTGGGACAAGCCGAGGCGGGTGCCTGGCCTGCCACGTGGGTGGCTGAGGAGCGGGCTCTGCCCAGCTCTGCGAGGCCTCGGAGAGTGAGCGGGGTCTGCGTCCCAGGCCGGGCCCTGTGGCCGTGCCGCTTGGGCTCTCATTTCTGACCTACGTGGAGTTAAGTTCCCACGGCTCGTGCTCCCCCGGGGTCCTCCCCCTGGCTGCATCCATCTCCCTTTTCAGAGGTGAAGAAACCGAGACCCAGAGGGGTTCGTCCTGGGCCACGTCCGCCTGGCAGCCCACGGGCCGAGCAGCTGGCGCCCGTGCCCGCCGCACCCCAGGCCCGGCAGAGTGGCAGGGAGGTACGAGGGAGGCCGCGTTGGGCGCCGGGGGCTTCTGACCGTCCAGGCCTGGGCGCAGGGGGGCGCGACAGGCCACAGCCCAGGAAGCTGGCCCCTGGAGGAGGCGAGGAGGGTCCCCCAGACCCGAGGCCCCGCCCACACCTGGGGTCAGCGGGGGCCCTGCACGTGGGACTGCCGTTGTTGTTTGCGACACTGTCACGGCAGCCCCGGGAAACCGTGCCACCAGTCCTGGTGGCTGGGATGCCCAGCGGCCCCGCACCTGGCGCAGGTGAGTTTCCTGCTCCCCTGGGTCAAAGCCTAGACCCCTTCTGCAGCTATGCCCCCCACCCGGCCAGGAGCCCGGGCACCGAGACCTCGCCTGGCCCGGGCCTTACGCCCCCTCAGCCCGGCCGCGCTCGGCCACCTTCCCTCG
>NW_011888957.1:925423-932097 GCF_000151845.1 Pteropus vampyrus
GCGAGCCTCTCCACTCCTCCTGCTCACAGGTGGGAGGGGACCCTGGCCGGGCCCAAGCCCTCCCCTCTCTGCTGCTTCCTGAGACTCCCGGGCAGGGACCGGATGCACTCGAGGGACAACAGCCCCTGAGCTACCACTAGCTGGGGAACCTGGGGGGGGGATGCTGGGGGTTCTGGGGTCACCAGGTCACCCAGAACAGCCCGGGGTGAGAGGGTTGGGGGCAGGCTGGGTCCCAGCAGCAAAGTCATTGGCCGTGTGTCCCACGCCCTGGGAGCCTGGGAGCAGCGGGGGGGGGGCAGAGGGCGAGGCCTGAGCAGGCTGGGAGGGCAGGACCTCCTGGGGAAGTGGGGGCAGCCTACCCCTCAGCACACTCCCGGGGTGCGGTGGGGGTCATGTGCGGCTGTGCTACGTCACCACTCCCGTTGCCCTCACCCCAGAGGCCGCCTTGGCCGCGGGCAGCCGAGTCTGTCTGGAGGGGGCGCGGGGTGCGGGGCGCGTAGCTCGGCCGGCGCTGTTAGAGGGTAGGCTCGGGCGGGGCGAAGACCCACGGGCTTGGCTTCCTGCTGCCCCGTGGCTGCTGCGATGCGGCCACTGCCACCTGTCCCGCTTCCTGCCCTGTGGGGCGAGGGCACGTGTGCTGAGGTTAGGGGGCTCCTGTCCTGGACGGGCCAGGGCCCTGGGGGCTCCCCCGGCTCAGAGTCGGCCCACGACGGCCACAGAGGGAGGGAGGGCCCTGCGCCCCGGGAACCTGCCCGAGTCGACCCTGCGTCTGGCCGGGTGGGCTCCCAGGTGGCCTGCCGAGGGCTCCATCATTTCGTGCTCCACGGAGGCACGGCCCAGGGCAGGTGTGGGCGGGCTGCGCTCAGGCTCAGAGCTCGGGGAGCCTCAGCGGCGTCCCTATACCCCGTCCCTTCCAGCCCCTCGAGGCCTTGCCACTGGCACTGGCACTGGCCTCTGCCCCAGAGTGACGTCTGGTGGCCGAGTGGGCAGCCTGTCACCGGGGGCCTCCGCACCGGACCTGTCAGCCCGGCTGCCCCGTCCCCCGCCCTGTGCGCTTCGTAAACAGACCTTGTCACTACACAGGGATGGGGAACACCCTCCGGAGCCCTGCGGTGTCTCGCCGTGACGGGGGCTGGGTCTGGCAGCGTTAGGGGCACCTGTCCTCGTGCTGGCTGGAAGCATGGCACTGCTCAGTGGGGCTGCCCAGTGTGTGACCACGCGGGCCTGGCTCTGGGGGACAGAGACAGTTCCGCACCTCTAGAAGAAGGGACGGTGTCCCCCAGAGGAAGCCCAGGCCCCATGGGTGGGTCCTGGAACCCTTGAGGCTGCTTCCCCACGTGGCCTCGGCCTGGGACCCGGACCCCGACCCAGGCCTGGCCGCTGGGCGATGGCAGCTCCCCTCCCAGAGGCTGACGGGGGAGTCATTGCTGGACCCAGCTAGGGTACTCACAGAACCCCCAGCCAGCCCCCAGCCCTGGGCTGCTGCTCCCTCCCCCAAGGCCGGTGCTTCAATCGGAAACCACCCCAGGTGGGCACAGTTCCCGGGAGTCAGAGTGTGGGCGAGGTTCCTTTCCACCCTTCCCCGGCACCCAGGGGCCCCCAAGGCACCTGTGCTTGTGACTTCATCAGCGGACACCTGGGGGCCCGCAACGTATGGCACTCACGCTTGGTGTCGGAGCTGCAGCAAGCGTCTGTCCTCAGGCCGAGTCTAGACGGGCCGCGTTACAGACTTCACTGCAGGTGCCATGGATCGAAAAAGGATGGCCACAGAACGGAGGCTGGCGGGGAGGTTAAACAGATGATCAGCCCCGCCACCCAGCAGGCGACGTCGAACGTGGCGCACAGAGTGTCTGAGCCCTTCCGCCTCGTGGTCCACTCCCCGTCATGCTGCCCACGGCCCAGGACGCTGGGGTCCTTATATCTGTCTGCCTAACCTGCCAGCTGTGTCTACAGCAGGTGCTCAGCAGAGGGGAGTCTGCGGGATCTGCCTTGTCCCTCCGTGGCCCTGGTCAGAGTCAGCTCAGCCTGAGCTGCCACTGCCTGGGGAGGGAGTGGCCTCGAGAAGGGCCAGCTTTTGCCACCTCTGAGGCCCTTGGTGTGATGTTTTTTCAGGCTACTGAGCCCAGAGCCCACGCCGATGCTGGCACAGGCCCACTGCAGTGGACACAGTGGCCGAGCAGCTCACCTGGCTTGGCCCAGCCAAGGTGTGGGGGGCGCTGTCTGGGGATGCCATGGCGTCCGGCGGGGTCAGGGTCAGGTGCTGTGAAACCGACCGCACCCTGATGGTGGTGCCTGGCGCTCATGTGGCGGACGGCCAGCCATGCCCAGGCAGCCGAGGCCCGGCCATGCCAGCGGCTGTGAGGGCCTTGCTGGGTCTGCGGCCTGCCCTGCTGGCTGCCCGGCCGAGTAGCCCAAATGCCAGGACGGGCCTAGCAGCTTCTGGGCGTGCCTCGCGCCAGCTGCTCCCACCCCATGGGCCTGGCCTTCGTGCTGTCCCCCCAAGCTGGGCCAAGCGGGGTCACCCAGGGCACCCCGGCTCTGACCCTAGCTAGGCAGTTCTTCGTCTGGCCTTGAATGACTCTCTAGGAATTCTCAGAAAATTCCGGATGTCGGCGTCGGCAGGCCGCGACCGAAGTTGGCATTTTAGCAGTCCCAAGACGGTTCCCGTGGGACTGTGGCGGAAACCACAGCCTGAGCCCAGCTTGGGGCCTCTGGGGACCCTCCCAGAGGAGTGCGTCACGGGGCCTCGGGCCTGGGTCCGGGAACGCCAGCACGGTGTGTCACACCGAGGCTCCATGAGCTGGCGGCTCCCGCCTGGCCGGGACGGGCCTGAGTCTCCCGGTGGCTGTGCCCCGGGGGCTGTGCTGACACCTGGCTGTCCATGGCCTGCCGCATGTTGGGGTCCCTGCTTGCTCTGCACCTGCCTCCAGGTCACAGCCCCGTGGGACCAGAGCCGTGCTCTGGCTCCGAGGGGCTGCGGGGACAGGAGGCAGACGCTCGGACCTGGGGCGGGCAGCTCGGTTGTGGCTGGAGCTGGGTGGAGGCACCTGGTCTCCGTGTCCCCCGCAAGTGCACAAAGTATCCTCGGAAACAAGGCAGGTCACCTGCCCTGCGCGTTGGCAGCCCCAGGCCCGCCGGCACCCGTGTGGGGGACAGTGGTGCCGCCAGCCCTGGGCGGACGTCCCGTGACGCCGCCTGGCCAGATGCCAGCCCCAGGGAGGCACCCATGTTCTCATGCCAAGGGCGGGTGCAGGACAGGGGAGCTGGTGTTTGAGGTCTCCCAGCCTGCTCAGCCCTGCACACCGGCGCCCCGCTGCCAGGTCCCGGAGCAGCTGTGATGGTGACTCTGTAGGCCCCCTCCTGGCATCCTGGCTGGGGTGAGCCTGGTCTTGCTGGCAAACTGGCAGCTGGCACGGAGCACGCACAGAGGCCGCTGTCCTGTGGCTCCTTTGCGGGGAGCAGGGCTCACCCCTGTGCCAGGCTGGACCAGCGTGGCCCTCACAGGGTGGCCGCTGGTCCCGGGTGTGCAGAGGGACCCAGTGACAGCGTGACTCCGCTGCTGCCGGCCTCACAGCCAGGGCTCTGCCTTGCGGGGCCTGTCTGAAGGGCGAGGCTCGCCCATCCCTGTCAGACCAAGTCCTCCGTGGCAAGGAGCCTGAGTCGCCTGTTTGAGGCCTCGGGGTAGCTGTGGCTGGCCAGGGGGGTCCCCGCGTGGCGCTCACCTGCTTCTCCCTCGCAGACGTGAATAAATGTGCCACCGGCAACAGGGCCGTGAGGGCTTCCTCCGCCGCTGCCCCCGACCCTGGCTGGCCACCGCCCACTGCCTGCCACTGCCACCGCCACTGCCTGGCCTCGGCCTCCCTGCCTGGCCGGTCCTGGGGGCTGTCTCCTCCTCACCCTGCCCTGGGCTGCTCTGAGAGAAACCACTTGGGGTTCGGGGCCCTCTGTGCTTCATCCACTCCCCATGCCTTTAGGGGTCTCCACATCTCTCGTGGAGTGAGCCTCGGGGGACTCAGAGAACCCGATGTGGGCGGGGGCACCCCGGGGCCGTCAGGGGGAGGCTGCTCTGCCCCGGACAGGCCGGTGGTGGGACCAGAGCCACGGCGAGAGCTCGCCGAGGTCCGGGTCGGGGACGGGAAGTGTTCACCAGCGTTGGGCAGGCCCTGGCCCAGCCCCGCCATTGCTGGCAGGGTGTCACTGAGAGAGAGAGGAGCAGTGAGTGAGGGGGCAGGGGCCTGTCTCCCCCTCACTCTCTGCCTGCTGCGCCCCCCGCCTGCGCCCCGCACCAGACCCCAGGGCCGGTCCGGGCGGCTCCCGGGGGCCTCGGCCAGCGGGCGTGTGCCTCCCCTTGGAGCGGCAGACGGCCGCTGAGCCCTGCCTCCCCGCACTTGCTTTCCTGAAGAGAGCACTGTCTGGGGACACCAGCTGTGAGCCGTCTGTCAGAGGCCAGGGCGTGGAGGGTGCTGCACGGGGTCTGGGCGCCGGGCGGGGCGTCTTCCTGGCCGAGATACTCTGCAAACACCCGGCCCCCGGCTCCGCGTGCTCACAGCCGAGCCGGCAGGAGGCAGCAGGAAGGCTGCCGTGCCCCCGATGCTCACGCCCAAGGATGTGGGGACCCCCGGGGTCGCAGGAGCCCAGGCTCGGTGAGAAGAGACATGGCTCCCCATCTCTCACCCGTACCCCGGCTTCAGCCTCCCTGTCCTCTCCTGTGAAATGGGCCCCTCTGGGATGGCAGAACCCCCGAGGCCTGCACCCCAACCTGGGACATGCCGAGTGTAGGGGGGTTGGGTGGGGAGGAGCACCCCTCCCCAGACCCTGGGGGAGGAGGGGCGGCCTAGCTGCCAAAGTGCGTTCTCCCACAGTGCCCTCCGAAGTGGGGTGACCGCGTTGGTGTAGAGGACGAATCGAGGGGCCCAGGACATGCCAGGCCCAGCGCAGCTCCCCGTGAGTGTCAGCCACCCCAGCCTCCTGGCCCAGGATGCCACACATAAGACAAGACAGCCCGTGACATGTGCCTCGGCTGCTGAGATTCCCTGGGCTCTGACGCGCCAAGGGCCCTCGGGGACCCTGGTGTGCACCCCCTGCCACAGGCTCATGCCCGACCTCGCGAGCCTGGCCCCCTGGGCCTTTTCTTCCGCATCCGGGGCTTCTGTCACGAGGGGTCCCCAGCCCTGTGGCCCCCCAGATTGGGGCAATGCCTCGGGTTTCCCATCCCCTGCCCCTTACAGCCTGTGGCCCTGGGCCCACTCAGAGCTGTGGGTATGCACCCCACTCTCGCTGGTGCCCAGAACCTCGAGCTCTCCCACGGGGGCTTGTGCCAGGCCCTGGGGGTGTGCTGGGGGTACCGCAGAGGGGTCTTCTGACTTGTGCTCTGAGCTCCCACGGCTGACGGGGCCCAGAGGCCAGGCAGGGCCACCGGCACAGGGCCAGCAAGCCAGGCTGGACTGCGGGCCTTAGCGGGGCTGGATTCCCCCAACCAGAGGACAGGCGAGGTCGTCGCTGTCTCACAGAGTTGGCCGAAGGCAGGAATGTGGACGAGATGGCCGGGGAGCGGGGCCAGCAGGGAGGGGTGGGCCTCAGACCTGTGTCCCGCTGCCCTTCCCTGGCCTCGGCCCCTGGGAGCTGGCTGACCCCGGCTCTGCATGTTTGGGATGGCTGGGGCTCCGAGTCACTGCATGGCCGAGAGGGCTCTGCCGAGAGCCAAGTGCCTGCTGTGTCTCCTCTGTCCCCAGCCAGCCCAGCCTCCCCCGGAAGTGCAGCTCTGGCGAGTGAGCGGGGCTCCCCAGGCCGCTGGCCGTGTGCACGTGTGCGTGTGTGTGCGTGTGTGCGTGCGTGTGTGTGCGTGCGTGCGCGTGCGTGCGTGTGTGTGCGTGCGTGTGTGTGTGCGTGTGTGTGTGCGTGCCAGCGGAGAGGACAGGAAGCCAAGATGTTGGGGGGGGGGCGGGAGGCTCAGGAGTGCGGAGGGGGGGGCCAGAGCCATGCAGAGCGGTGACTCCGTGAAGCCGGGGCGCTGGCCGGGTGCCTTGGCCCCGGCTGCGGGAGCACCGCCAGGCCGGCGTGTGTGTCGCGTTCTGGGAGACCCGTCGGGCTGCGTGCTCCCAGGCTGGGAGGCGGGAGGCCGGAGTGGGCGTCTCCCGGGTGAGGCTGCCACCCAGCTGGGCCTGGCCTCTGACAGATGCCAACCCTCCCTGGGCCCCGGGCAGGTGGGCTCCGACCGGCGGGTCGTGGAGACGGCCAGCCCGGGGGAAGCGCGGGCTTCACGTCTCCTCTGGGGAAGCCGCCCCAGGGCCCGACGTTGGTGTCAGCGAGCCCCTTGGGTAGCTTGAACCTCAGCCTCTCCCTCTGGAAAGTGGAACCAAGCACTCTTGCCCCGTAGGGAACTCAGAGGACTCGGGGGACTCAGGGGAAGCGCCTCGAGGCCCGTGGCCCAGCGGCAGGAGCAGGCTCCTAGTCCCCGCGGTCAAGGTGTGCCGGGCGAGCCGGGGAGGAGAGGAGGCCGCCCTCATGCCCTTGGCCTGGGCACTGCTCTCTCCTTCAGCTCTACTGCCTTCTCTTGACCTAGGTCCATAGGGACCAGGCCCTGGGGTGCAGGGGACCAGGACCTAAGCCAAGCCCGGGAGGGGAGACCTACATCTGGCCCACCATGGGGACCGGGACCTGTGGCAGGCTGGGGG
>NW_011888957.1:933370-935406 GCF_000151845.1 Pteropus vampyrus
CCAAGCCCGGGAGGGGAGACCTACATCTGGCCCACCATGGGGACCGGGACCTGTGGCAGGCTGGGGGACCCTGGCAGGTCTCTCACTCCGCTCCCTCCCTCTCCGCTGGCGGGCGTGGATGCTCAGTCTGGTAGACGCGTCATCTGTGATGCGGGTCTCGTCCTCACCCTGGCCGGATGGCCTGACCTCCAGACCACATGCCACGAGTGGGGAGGGTTTTCAGTCCCCTTCTGAGGGGCAGACGAACGCTGCCAGCTGAGGAAGATCAGGGTGTCTCCCCATGGGGGAGACGGGAGGCCTGGGGCGGGGCCTCCCGGGACCAGGCCCCAAGTCTGCCTTCCCAGCCCGAGTGGCCTTCTGCCCGCCCCTCCAGGAGATAAGGACGGGCCTGGGAAAGCGGGCGGCGGGGACTGGGCAGGGAACAGGCTCTCTCTGGGCAAAGTCCTTCTTGGCCTACATGGAAAAAGCCCGCTCCTTCCTGGGGCCTCGGCATGCCCCCGCCGCTGCTGCTTGGCTGCGGGGCATCCAGGGCAGGGCTGCGGTCTTCATCGGGGTGTCCGAGAGAAGCCCCGGGGGCTCGTGGTCTTCAGACAGTGCCCCTGAAGCCCCGTCCCCGTGGGCCTGGCTCTGATGGCTGTGCAGCAGGTGGATTGGCTGCCCCTGCCATGGGCCGCCACCTTCTCAAGGGTGAAGGGGACCTGCCCCAAGGCACGCGTGCTCCGTGTGTCACAGGTACGGAGGCGTCCCTTGCCGCTGGCTGAGCCTGCCCCACCCACCCTGGCTGTTGTGGTTCATCTCGCCTCTGTCTGGGAGAGCAGCCGGGAGTCGCGTCCCCAACAAGCACTCCTGTCCCACCCGCTTGGCCTGCAAGTCCTGGCCGAGGACGGAGGAAGGAGCTGCTAGGGCCTCGCCATCCCAAGAGAGAAATAAGAACGTGGGAAGTGACAGGCCTCGATGAGGGCGCCTCCAGGGCTCTGGCTGGCAGGGAGGACCGTGAGCTGACCCCGGCCAGCGGTACTGTCCCATGGTGCCGGGCTGGTGGGGAGTGCTACGGGTCCTTGTCCTGTGCCCGGGCTGGAGCCAGCGGACCCCCTTCTCTGGCCCGCTGGCTCCTCAGGAGCCGGATGGGCTTCTTGCTCATTCCCAGCTGGCAGTGTCCGGCACACAGCGGGTGACCCGCCCTTACAGACGCGGAGACCAAGGCTGGAGAGGTGCCCTGGTGGGCTCGTCATGCCCCTGTGGGCCGTGGAACCCAGCACAGCCCTTTTGGAGGCAAAGCTCCTGCCTTGTCACACTGGGCAGGAATCGGGGCCTTCCCGGCCAGGGCCTCTGGCCGGCCAGCTGCCACGGTCCTTGCAGGCACCGTGTCTGATGAGGAGTCTGTGACCCATCAGAGTTGTTGCTCGTCTGACAGGTGCATTCCCGGTGAGGGCTAGGACAGGAACAGTGATGGCCTTCAACACCAGCCGGTGACAGACTGGAGCCCCCCGCCTCAGCTCAGCCCTGACTGAAGCCCAGGGCACTGTGCGGCTTCCCAGGAGGAGACCCCGAGACGT
Organism: Pteropus vampyrus; assembly: GCF_000151845.1. Taxonomy (NCBI): domain Eukaryota; kingdom Metazoa; phylum Chordata; class Mammalia; order Chiroptera; family Pteropodidae; genus Pteropus; species Pteropus vampyrus. The sequence continues at coordinate 934,927 of NW_011888957.1, forward strand.
GCTAGGCAGGGGTGCCGGGGAAAGAGCCGGACGTGGGAGCCGGCAAGGCCGGGCTCGTCTCCTGAACCCCAACGTGGTACAGGTGTGACTGGGCCTGCGTGGTTCCCGGAGGCCACCGTCCTCAGACTCGGGGCTCAGAGTCCGCCAGGCCTGGCCCTGCCCTGGAGGCTTCTCCACGGAGCTGCGAGGCTGGGGAGGTTTGCGGGGGCCGTGACTCGGAGCTCGCGGGGCTGTGGCATGTCCCGGGAAGGTGGCACATCTCCTGTCCGTGTGCCCTTGAACGTGGAAACGGTGGCCGGCGATGGGACCGGCCCCTCGCAGCCCAGCCTCCGGGGCGGGCGGCCTTGTCCCCGGCGTCTGCGGCCACGTCCAGCCCCTCCGCCCATCCGGGCCGGGGGAGGGGTCCTGCCCTCCATTTTCTCATCTGTTGCTGAGTCGGGTTCTCTCCCCCTTGGTTTCTGCTCGGCCCCTTCCAGCCGG
>NW_011888957.1:936886-939694 GCF_000151845.1 Pteropus vampyrus
GCGCTGGGGGCCGTGTCCGCATTCCAGGGCTCCGGCGCTCGCGGGCTGGACCTGGCCGCGCCCGCACCTTCACGCGGCACAGGGGAAGGAGTCCCGGCACCCAGAGCCACAGAGAGGGCCTCATCGCACGCATGCACGTGTGCGCACGTGTGCCGGAGGCCCCGGCACGCTCTGGGTCTGGCCAGTGGCGGTGCCTCCCAGGCCTCGGTCTCCTGGCGGGGGGCTGGGGTCCGAATGCCCCCAAGCGTCGTCTCCAGGGCGAGCGCGTGCGGCGGAGGCCACTCCATCTCGGGCCGCGGGCGCTGTACGTGCGGGAGGCGGGGGCCCCCAGTTTCCGCCCAGCCCAGCCAGGGGCAGCTGCGGCGGGAGTGGCAGCCCGGGCTCTCGGAAACAACCGCGGCTTTAATTTCCTTTCCTTGGCTCGCGTGAGGAGCCGAGGTGCGTAATGGGTTTACCATGAGGCGGACGCGAGTGGCTAGGAGGCCGGGCCAGGCCTGGCGCCTCTGCTTCTGAGATGAACTCGGAGGCGGCCCTGGGGGCTGGGGACGTTCTAGAGACTGGTCTGCGTGGTCTCCGTGGAGGCAAGGTGGACTGTGTGTGACCCCAGACTGCAGACTCACCTCCTGCTCCAGGCTGGGCTCTGGACACCAATGGTGGAAATAGCCTGGTGGGGTGTTTGTCACCTGGGGAGGGCTTTGGGCTGAGATGCCTTGGGCCACCCCAGAGCAGGTGGAAGAAGGGCCTGGGAAAGAGGCCTCCTTCCAGCACCTTCCTGGCCCGCACCATGCAGCTGGGTGGCCCATCAGCGGCTGACTGGTCACTGGCCTACACAGGGTTTAGTTCTTCCTGAGGGGTTGGGACCTAGGAATGCCCTGTCCCCCAGAGAGACGAGAAGGGCCGGTGTCCAGATCCCTGGGTTCCCCCTCAAGGACCAGATAGGGGGCTTGGTCCCGCTGAAGGGCCTCCCCACCCTGTGCCTTGACCCCAAGGGACCTGGGGGAGCCATGAGGCAGGCCCAAACTCCAGCCAGTGCCTGCTCTGCATCGAGGGGCTAAGGCGGATGCCACCTCTCATTCAGCAAGTCAGCAGCCTGGGCTCAGGTCCCCGAACCTTGAGGCAGAGTGAGGCAGAGACCTTGAGAGGTCTCAGGGAGGGCTTCACGGAGGAGGTGTCTGTGAGCACCGAGAGACAGATGCCACATATAGGAGGGGGAGCTCGGCCAAGCTCCGATTCCTGCCTGAGCTGACCTCAGGGATATGGCAGTTCTGCCCCCAAGCCCCTGTGTCAGGGGCCTGTGGTGGGGTAGGCCAGCACTAAGGGGGAGCTGTGGCATTTGGGGGGTGGCATTGGGTCCCAACCCCAGCCTGGGTCCTGGCAAAGGCACCTGGTGTCCACCTAGCTTGGAGAGGAAAGCTGGAGCTAGCCTGGCGGGTGGGGGACGGCTCCTGCTGACACACAGACGTTCTGCTGTGTTCCCACATCAGGAGAGCGTCTCCCAGAAGCTTCCGGACCCCATAGCCACGGGCCTGGATGTGCTCAGCGGCACCGAGGGGCCAGGGGGCGGCTGTGGGCACCTTCTGGGCTGCCGGTGGCATTCTGCACTTGGTGGGCTGCTGACCCCCATGGCCATGCCCGAGTCCTCACGCCCCACCTGCTGGGGATGGGGACTCGGAGCTGTCACATCCCCAGTCTTGGATGTAATCCTCAGTTGGGTGGGGAGACATCGCTGTATCCTGGAACCGTGCCCAGCCCAGAGTGGGCACACAGGTCAGTGCTGAATGAGAGGAATGTACACGTGAGTGGGTGAGCATAGAGCCAGGCCAGGTGCGGGGCAGTGCAGAGGCGGCAGCACCCGCCGGCTCGAGAGGTTTGCACAGGTGACCTCTGAGCTGGCACTCAGTGCGTAAGCGCTCACTGTCCATCGGCAGTGGGCAGGAAGGGCCTCGGCTGCAGTGGCCTCTGGGGCTCCACGGGGCCAGGCCACCCGGAGAAGGATGGAGGGCCTGGGTCTGAAGCCAGAGCTCCTGGAGATGCTTTGCCCAGGGTCTGGCTTGGACGCTGAGGGCCCGTTGGTGGCCTGGCCTGGCGGAGCCCCAGCACTGGGCTCTGGCAGACAGTCCAGGGAGGCGGACGAGCAGAAGCCCGTATTGGCCCTGCCCAGGCACACGTCCCGCTGGATCTCTGCCCCCACCCACTCAGGTACCCACCAGGGTCCCCGTCTCAGGGAGCCTGGGGAGGTGGCCGATGAAGAAGGATTTGGGTTGGAGTCAGACCTGGCCCCCTAGGCTGCCCCCTCCGTCCTGTGTGACCTGGGGCCAGTCATGTTTCCTCTGGAAAAAGACTGTCTGAGGGCGTGCTGCTGTGTGCGGCGTCGGCCTTGGGCTGCCGCGGGAGCATCTTCGCCTCTAGGGTCCCTTTGGGGAAGAATGAGGGTTACTTACTGCCTGTCTGTGAGGGGCAGAGAGGAGAGGTGGGCGTGGTCGGGGGCTGGGCCAGCAGCGGTGGGCGGTGCCCCCGCTGGCCTGTCCCTGTGTGGAGACGCTGAGAGTGGCATGGGGAGGGACATCACGAGGCCTCTCTTCCAGGGTGAAACGAGGCGTTCCCTCGCCCAGACGCGTCGGAAGCACTGGGAACGCCTCTCTCTGCTTCAGCTGGCCCCTGGAAACTCAATCACTTTTTTTATTAGCCAATTTCCCGCGACCTGGACCCTGTGCGCACGGTGTCGGGGACACAGCTGGCTCCGTTTCTCCTCCCCAAGTAATGTGTTTTCCATGGCTTCAGGTCCACGGCTCCCAAGCTGCTCTCATC
>NW_011888957.1:940969-942696 GCF_000151845.1 Pteropus vampyrus
CGCACGGTGTCGGGGACACAGCTGGCTCCGTTTCTCCTCCCCAAGTAATGTGTTTTCCATGGCTTCAGGTCCACGGCTCCCAAGCTGCTCTCATCTGGCCCCCTGCCCACTGTACGGACGGGGAAACTGAGGCCCAGTGGGGTCCTGGGACTTCCTGCGGCATTTAGCATTTCGGTGGGTCAGGAACCACGTCTGCTGCTCCCAGACCGTGATTTGCTCTTCCCCGGCCTCACCTGTGCAGGGTGCTGGGGGCGGGAAGGCCGTGCAGGGTGCTGGGGGCGGGAAGGCCGTGCAGGGTGCTGGGGGCGGGAAGGCCGTGCAGGGTGCGGGGGGCGGGAAGGCCGTGGGAGTGAATGAGCCCTGCTCAGGCAGGGGCGTGAGTTGTAGAGCGATTCACGGGGTGGTGGCAGCCCCCAGGTGGACGAGAGGGCCAGAGCGGTGGTCCCCAGTCAGCTTGTGGGTGGGAGGCACAGGGGGGTTGGGGAGGAAATGGTGGCAGTACTGGGGTGACAGCCATCCAGGGTAGGGACAAATCTCCCATCCCTTGACTTGCCTCAGGCCTGCCTGGCTGGCTTCCAGGATGCCTATGGGACCAGGGCTGCCTCCACCGCAGAGCGGGGGGTGGCCGGGTCCCAGGGCGCCGCCCTGGCGGCTGCAGAGGGTGGGCCCCTCCAGTCTCTGTGAGCACGTGTTGGTGGGATGCACATGGCAGGGGGAAACCGTGCCGGCCCGCATGGAAAACACCTTCAGCCACCCAACTGGGGAGATGTCGGAGGTGCCCCAGTGTGACAGCCTGGAATCCTCGGGCCGGGGTGGGCGGGAGAGAGGCCCCCCCTGGGGGGCCTCACAGGTGGGCAGGCAGGCGGGGTGGGGGCGCCCAGGCAGGCCCATTTCTGCACTGCCAGGAGCCCGGCGGGCAGGGCCACCAGGATGGGCTGGTCTCTGGACCACGGGCAGGACTGGGCAAGATAAGGTGGTGCCTCTGCCAAGACTGGAGGTTGCCCCCTTAGACCCCACCCATAGGTGGGCTGGGCAGAGTGATGGCCTCCTTCCCAGCAGTTCCTGGGGAGGTGGAGGGCTGGGCCAGACCAGGGCTGGCTGAGGCGGGGTGTGGGGTGAGGCATCAGGCACCAGCCAGGCCTGCATGAGATGCGGGGCTGCAGGCCAGGTGCTTGTCAGGGCCTGAATGCATAAGGCCCTGGGTGCACAGCTGCTGTGGCCCCGCTGGCCCTGGGGAGGGCTCCTGCACATGTAGCTGGAGCTTCAGGCTGCGCCCTCGGGAAAAGTGGGGGTCCAGAGGTCTGGGGCTGGGGGCACGCCCCCGTCTTTCGCAGCTGGGCACCTGGGCCTCGCCATCCCTGCTAGCCAGTTCCCGCTTGGCGCCGTTCCTCTCCCGCCCTCTGTAGGGGCGCAGCGATGCGCTGCCCATGGTCTCTCCAGGCCCAGCCCTGGTCCAGTGGAGGACATGACAGTGCTGGGTGCACGACACAGGGCTCGGGGACTGCAGGCATCGTCAACCCAGCGTCTCCACTTTGGTGCGCTGGCCTCAGAGGACCTGCTGCTCCCCATCCTCCCCAGACTGGCAGAACTAAACCCCATCGAGCCTCCTTTTCTGCTTGGGTTTCTTTTCCTTGTCGGTGCGGGCATGCATGTTTGTGCACGTGCATCTGTCCGCGCCTGTCCGCGCAGGGTTCTGTGTGTGTCTCCTGTGCCTGTTCGCACACATA
>NW_011888957.1:943131-950376 GCF_000151845.1 Pteropus vampyrus
CGCCGCTGCTGTCTGGCCGCGCTCTGGTGCCTCGGGCTTCTGGGGGGCCTGGCGCGCGTCGCGGGCACGCACTACCGCTATCTCTGGAGGGGCTGTTATCCCTGCCACCTGGGCCAGGTCGGCTACCCCGTGAGCGCCGGCGACCGGAGGCCAGGTGGGCGCCGGGCGGGCTCTGCGCGGGGCGGGCGGGTGACCCGGCGCCCCGCTCCGCGGTGCCTGCCCTTTGTTCCCTCTTTTTAAAGTTTGCGCCGGGCGCGCTGACAGCGCGGAGGCTGGAGGGAGCGGGGCGGGCGCAGTGCCCGAGTGCCCTGAGTCTTCGGACATCCCTGACCCCTCCTGGGCTGGCTGCTGGGCTGCTGCTGACAGCAGGTGGTCGCTTGTCCGTCCAGAGGGAAGAAAACCTCCCCTTGCCTGTGCCGGTGGGTCCACGGCACTGGCGGTCTGGGGGTCAAGCCAGATGAAAACTCTAGAGAGAGGCCCCTGGGCACCTAGAGCAGGGTCGCATCTTCCAGGGTCCCACCTTCCAGAGTCCCCAGAGCCTGGGACCCCTGGGGTGTGTGTGTGGATTTGACAGGTGCCTGTTTTTCTTCCTGTCCCTGTCCCCAAGCCTTGGGAGCATGGTCAGCCCCGTGGGCTGCAGGGTCAGCTGAGGAGACCCCAGCAGCCCATGGGAGGTGGGTGCACCCTGCCCCGGGTCCATCTGCCTCTCCAGGCGGGGCCAGCCCCCCTGCAGGGCGCTCCAGGGAGCTTGGAACCAGGCATCCTCAGGAATTTGTGGTGGGGTGTGGCGTGCAGCTCCCTGTGAGTCATCACCTGGATCCCTGGCCGCAGGCGCTCCCTCCTGACCCTGCCAGGCCCCGAGCGTGGCTCTGCAGGGCGCCTGGCCTGCTCAGAGACATCAGAGACATCGGCCCCCCCTCAGCTGTCCCCTGGGCCAGTCCCTGCCTCCCTCCGTGCCAGAGGGCACCCAGAGCCCTGGGCTGCAGGCCCTTCAATGGGGCAAAGTCTTCTGCCTCTTCTGGCTTCATCACTCGGCCAGCTGGGACCCAGGCTCGGTCCCCATAGGAACCCCAAGACCAGGCTAGCGCTGTCACCCCTCCACGGGTGGCACTGCATGCCGTGAGGCTGTGTGGCATCCGAAGTCTGGGGCTGGGCGGGGCTGTCCTTGGGAGCCGGAGCCCTGTCCTCTCTGAGGCTGGCTGGGGCTTGTGGAGGGGGGAGGGGGAGGGGGGAGGGGAAGAGCCCTCGGGTGAGGGAGTGCACTCTCTGGGGTGAGGACCCTGTGGTGTGTTTGTGGGGAAAGGAAAGCTCTGGCCGGGTTCCAGAGGGCTCAGATTTTCTCGAAAGAGTGGGTGAGGCTTCAGAACCGGCTTATTTGGGGTGATTTCCGTGGGGGCAGCCGACTACACCGTGGCTGTGTGTCTCTAGACCAGGGGCTGGTGTGACTAGGTGACAGTCGTAGAGACCCCACAGGCTCTCAACAGCCTGATGGGCATTTTGATGCGCTACCATCCCCTGGCTCAGCTGACACCACAGGGCCAGACAGGCTCCCCGGGGACCTGGCCCAGTGTTCACAGAGTAATGTGTCCCCCAGTGCCAGTGTGTGGCCGTTCCTATTACCAACTGCCAAGTGCCTGGTCGTGCACGTCAGCTAAGGGCAGCAAGAGGGCCACGGGGACTTTCCTGCGGAACCCGGGCCCAGCCCAGCTGTTCCCTAAACTTGCCCCGGTTAGGACTGGCCTGCTGTCGCTGGCCTCACGGCTGCAGCCCAGGCACAGTGCTGGGCTTCGGGGCTGCACCAGTGGTGTGGCGGCTGGGCCCGGGCTGGGGAGCGTGGAGCGGGTTTGCCCTGGGCCGGGCGGTGTCCCTGGAGGGAGGGGTGGCCATGGCAGAGAGGCGGCCCCCGGGCTCTCATCCGGCCTGGGGTGCCCACACTGCCGTGATGCCCAGAGAGAGCAGTCTTCTGCTGTAGTTTGTTTAAGGTACCGATGCTTTTGGGGGGCCCCGCCATTGGGGTGTCCCAGGGCACTGGGCCCACTGCAGGGTCCCTGTGTGCAGTGAGGGCCAGCCTGTGGGCCAGGACCAAGGCAATCAGACTTCTAGAGGCGCCCAGGGAGCAGCCAGCCCCCCAGAGGGCTGGCAGACCCCACCGTGGGAGTCAGGGGCCTGGCTCCCAGCTCGGTGGGCTGAACCCCGTGACTCATAGCTCTGGAGAGGCCTCTAGCGATAGCAGTGACGTGCTGTGTGTCATTTTCCTGTGGCCACTGTGACCAAGTGCCACCAGCACAAGTCTGGTCCCTTACGGTTCTGAGATCAGAAATCCGAAACGGGCTAAAGTCCAGGTGTGGCGGGGGTCTCCCTTCTGGGGGTCCCGGGGGGAATCGCGCCCTTCCCAGCTTCTAGGGGTGCCGCGTTCCTTGGCTCATGGTCCTTTCTCCTTCTCACGGTCAGCAGTACATCGTCTTCAGTGCTCCCTACCTGTGTCCCCCACGTGGCAGGCCCCGAATGCCAGGCATGAGGGCGGGATGCCGGAGTCTTAACGTCCCCTCTGCTCAGCAGGAGGGCGAGAGGTGCCCGGGTCACGTGGGCGGCAGGTGGGAGCGGGGCAGGGAGGCCTGGCTGTCAGGGCCAGCGGGCTGGAGGGGCCCTGTCGCCCAGTGCCTGCCTCTGGGGCCGCATCTGGGCACATCGGTGCTCTCGCTCCCTGCCCTACCTGCCTGCTGGGCAAGGCCGCTCAGGACGTAGAGGCCCGGTCTGCCTGCCCACCCCGTCGGACAACACACACGGCTCCTCTCCCCCCAAAGCCTCACTATGCCCCCCCGTACCCAGTGCTGTGCCTGTGCAGTCACATCTTTACCTCGCAGGGGTCTCAGAGTGAGGCGTCTGTCCTCTGACCCCCGTCGGGGGTGCCGCTGGCCCTCCCCCAGCCTACCCAGCGGGTGAGGGTCTGCCCCTCCACCCAGTCCCCCCAGCTGACCGCCCACAGAGGGCCCAGTGACCTGAGACCTTCCGCAGCAGCCTCGGTCCCTCTGTCCCCTGGGGCTCCTTTGGGGGCTGTTACACGTTTGCCTTTTATCCCTTCCTGCTAATCTTGGCTTGTTCTGAGGGTGCCCACGGGTTACCAGGGTACATGTGGCAGCCTCAGGGCTTGGGAGGGACTTGAGGAGTCTCCTCAGAGTGGACGTGGCTCGCGCGTGGAGCACATGGCCCTGGAGTCGCAGGCAGACATCCTGGCTCCCGGGGTTTGTGCGTGCCATTTCTGGAGCCCCGGGAACGGTCTCGGAGCGTGGATTGCTGAAAGGGTTTCGTGCGCGTGGGAAGCATAGTCCGGTGGGGAGGCTCTGGGGACGCCCAGAAGAGCCACCCCCCGTGTGCCACCTTTGGCACCTTCTCGGGTGCTCAGTTGGCAGGAGTTCTAGGGGAGAAGCCTGGAGGGGGCGTGTTCCTGGGGGCTGCAGACGGCCTGCACCTGGCCGATTACTGAGCAGAATTAGAGGGAGACTGTGGCCCCGCGCACCCCTGGGAGCAGGTCGCCCCTCGGGGGCCCCGCGCACCCCTGGGAGCAGCTCGTCCGGCCGCAGTCCCCGCACAGCTGCGGCCTCGGCCCCCGGAACCTGCTTTGTCCCAGCAGAGCCGACCGGCATCTTGCGCTAGCCCTTTGGTTCGGATGGAGGCCGGGGCCTCTGCCAGCCTGGCTGGGCTCCAGGCCTGGACGCCCGGCTGCCCCAAACGCTCGGCTAGTGGACCCCTGTGAGCAGAGTGTCTGTGTGTTTCTCCCCTGGACGTGCCTCCTGGCAGCCCTCCCCTCGGGTCTGGGAAGCTGGCATCTGGCCGGAGGACACATGGCCATGCCCGGCGCCCCAGGGCCCTGCCGTCTCCGTGCGGCGGGGTCAGAGGCCCCCGCCTCCCTCTCCGTCTCCCAGGCGGTTGGGTCCCTCCTGGCACTGGCCTCACACACCGGTGCCTGGGGCAGCCGGCGACGTCCTAGCTCCCTTCTGCCATCAGTCGCTGCCTGGCCTCCCGAGGCCCAGCCTGGCGGAAGTCGGCCTGGAGGGAGGGATGAGGGGGTGAGGGTACCCGGCACCTTCTCCTCGCCTCTGCATTCCTGCAGAAGGAGGTGACCCTCCTGGAGTGCAGCTCCCTGTGCCTCCAAACTGGGGCGGGGGGTCTTGCCACCCCTCCAACTCCCTGGGCACCTCTGGGCTGGCCTGTCTGCTTCTGATCAGTCCTTTCTCTGGCCTGTGGCACAGTGCAGCAGCGTGGGGGGTGGAGGAGAAGGTGGCACAGGTGTCTTGTGCAGGTAGGCAGTGGCCTCAGGTGTGACCTGTCTCCTGGCAGTGGAGTGCTCGGGACCTCCTCTAGATCCTGTCCTGGCAACGTCTGCTGTGCTGACCCGTGTCCCCAACACGGGGAGCCTGCCGGAGGACCCCAGGCGGACACCACCTGCTCCCTGGGGCCGCCGAAATAAAATCCACGACGGATACTTACCCCCTCTGCTCTGGGGGCCGGGCGTCCGAGATCACGGTGTCGGCTGCAGCTCCTCCGACCCCGGGGACGACCCTCCCTTCCTCACCCTTGCAGCTCCGGTGGCTCCCGGGCTCCTTGGCTCGGGGCTGCCTTGCCCCCCACCCCCGCCTCCCCAGTCTTGGACTTGGGGCCCTCTGTTGGCTCGTGCTATCTTGTCTGGTCCTTAACTGGTTGCGTTTGCAAAGACCCTGTTTCTAGACAAGGTCACAGTCTGAGGCTCCACATGGATGTGGGTTTGGGGGGACTCTGTTTAATCCAGGACACGCCCACTGCCCTGCTATCTCGGGCTTTTGCCCCAAGACTGGGAGGAGCCATCTGCCGAGTTACGGGTTTCCACTTCTGGGCTCCCGGGCCCCGAGGAGGGTCAGCCTGGAAAGGCAGCAGGGGAGGGGCCGCCCCGCCTGAGCCCGCGCCCCTCTGCAGCCACCACCACGTTGGCCACACCCTGTTCCCCATGTACTGGCTGACCCCAGAGGTCAGGACCCCACTCTCCCCCCCAGCAGGCCAGCCAGGTGTGGGTTAGGATCCTGCCGACTCTGCTCTGCCTGGCAGGCGTTGGGCGAGGGGCTTGGGGACTGTCGCAGGCCTGGTCCGAGAGGGAAGGTCTTGGGTTTGGGTCCTGGCACCTGGGCCTGGGGTGGTGTCCTCATGCGGGGTCCTGCTCGGGTCCCTGGGGCCAGCGCCTGGGTGGGTACTGCCCGTTAACCCTCGGCCCCCTGTCCCCCCCAGATGTGGACGAGTGCCAGGTGCACAGTGGCGGCTGCCATCACAGGTGCGTGAACACGCCAGGCTCCTATCTCTGTGAGTGCAAACCCGGCTTCCGGCTCCACGTGGACGGCAGGACCTGCCTAGGTAAGCGTCTCCCGGGCCCGTGCCGCCTCCCTCCTGGCCTTGCCTGTCCCCCCACGCTCCTGGGCATGCCCAGGTCTGGGAGTGGCTGGGGTCCCCGTGAGGCCGGATGGGGCCCGGCCTGGGACCTTGCAGCTCCGCTCATGTGGGACAGCTGAGGCTCCCCCGCACCCAGGCCACGGACCACCTGCAGCCACGCCTGACTTGGGCTGGGATGCCCACGTCACCTCCCGGGGTGAGGGGGTCTCATGACTTGAGGAAGAGCCCCTGGGTTGCTGTCCTATTGGGAGCCCTCTGCAGCAGAAGCCACATGGTGGGTCAGTGGGGACGCAGGCCAGCGGTGCTGGGGGAGACTCGGGGTGACTCAGACACTTGCTGTGTGGCGGGGAGGCCTGGCCAGGGCAGGAGAGCTGGGGACCACTCTTGGAGCCTGGGGGATTGGGCTGTGGCAGGCGGGGTGACCCAGCGGTGGGACCCTGAGCCTTGGCTCCTCTGCAGAGTCTGTTTTGCTGTGGGGAATGGGCTCGATGGGGCGCCGGGCCCCCAGACCACCAGCTCGGGGTGTCATGGGGAGAGAGGCGGGGAGGGCCAGGGCCCAGCAAGCTGGAGGCCAGGGGTCTGGGGTTGAGCCCTCCTTCACCTCTCCCCTGGCTGGCTCTGGACACGGGTGCGAGGGCCTGAGCTGTCCCTGCTGGTTGAGTGGGGGTCTTTCTTGGGGAGCCTGGGGGCGGGGTGCCCCTTCTTTCTACCCTGGACACCCTGAGCACTCTCGCGGGCTGAGCGGCCTCTTTCTTGTGTGCCTTGCTATGTGGCAGGCGGCCGGCCAGCCCTGGGGGGCCCCCCCGCACACGCTCACATGGCCCGGCTGCTCGGGGAGCGGGGCAGCCGCCCCGTAAAGTTCCTCTGGGCCGCGAAGTGGAAACAGATGCAGGAATGCTGTGATGGGTTGCAGACGAAGCCGCGGCGCGCAGCCCCCAGCTGCTGCCCGCTGGGGCGGGGGCTCCCGGGCCGTGGCCGCGGGCTCTTTGGCCTCAGAGCCCTCTGGTGTCCCCAGGTCCTCTCTCTGGGGCAGGCTTCTCCTTGAAGAAGGGCGTTCGTGGGGGGCGGTGGGTGCCCACTGCCCCTTCCTCGCCGTGGCTTGCCTGTGAGGGGCTGGGGGCTGGGACACACCCTCCTGTCTCCATAGTCACCCGTCTGTGCTGACAGTGGCCTTCGCTGACACGCTGGAAGGTTGGGGGGGGACGGGGGTGGTGATGGGTAAACAGCCTGTGAAGGGGAGGACCCCCTTCAGAGCTTTGGAGGGACTAACAGTGGCCTCTGAGAGTGGCCTTGAGCTGCCAGCTGTGGGAAGCGGTGTCCCTCTGACCCCGATCCCCCGACCCCCACCCCATTGCCCCACCGGAATACCTCCCAGTGGCCTTTCCCGAGAGATGCATGCACTGGGGCCCGGAAGTGTTGATTTGTGGCTCCAGATTATTTTTGAGGGTCTTTCCAGATCTGGTGCCAGGGGTCCCGGGTCCCTCTGCCGGCCCTGGCTCCCCCCGCCCCCTAGCACACATTCACATGCCCGGGCTACCTGCACATCCTGGCACGAGGCTGCTGGGACCACACCACCCCCTCTGCCTGCCGTCTCCCAACTCTGGGCACCCAGCTGAGCAGTGGGCCCAGGGCACGGGCTCTCTGCAGCCTTCCGGGGCTGGTGTCCAGCTCCTGGCTGCTCCCGGAGGCGGCTCCTCTGCGTGCCAGCCTCCGCATGGCTGGACGTCCACCCCCGCCACCCCACCCCGCACCCCGGTGCTGTGTGTGGCCTGCGTCTGTCGCTTCCTCTTTTGACTGTGACTCTCAGTGGGAAATATGCACTGCACCTGC
>NW_011888957.1:950556-957395 GCF_000151845.1 Pteropus vampyrus
CAGGTCTCCTGGGAGTTTCTGGGACTGGCGCAGGTTCGTCGGCCTTCCCTGTGGGGCCTGGGCTTTGCCGAGGGGGTGTCTCTTGGGGCTTTCTCACAAACAGAGCAGGAAGCCTTTACTCCAGGGACAGCCCACCCTTCTCGCTAATGTGTCCCTTTTGGTTGCTAAGGGACCCACCCTGGCTGCAGTGGACTTGACGTGCTGGCCTGGGGTGGGCAGGGGTGGCCAAGCATCTCAGATCACCCGTAGGGGCTTCTGGATGGGGCCCAGTGTAGGGCCCTACTTGGCTCGGCGGCTGGGGACTCTGAGGGCTCAGAGAGTGATCGGGGTGAGACCCTCCCCGCTTCTCCTCTGGGACTCCTGGGGTATAGGGCCTGGAGAGGAGCCGGTGGCTTCGTCTGAGTATCACAGGGAACCCCTCTGAGCCCAGACCACCCTCGGGCCTCAGCAGAGGGTCATGGGAAGAATCAGCGTAGAAGCCGTGCCCCTCCCCTGCCTAGGCCAGCTGTGGGGCAGTCTGCACAGCTGGAGCACAGCTGCTCCGAACCCTCCCCCTCGGCCCGCTGGCATCCCCTTGTGGGGAGGGGTGCTGCGAGCTCTCCTGGGACTTCGCGGGCAGGCCGGGGATAGGTCTGCGGGTGTCCCACCCCTCGTCCCCCAGCAGCTCGAGTAAGCTTGAGGGATGTGGCCATTGGTCCACAGCGTGGGGCGGGGCTCCCTGTGTGCTGGAGGCTTTCAGGGTGGTGCCACATCGTGGGCCCCGAGGGTCTCTGAAGCCCCCAGAGAAGACTACGCTTTAAGGGGGCCTTGAAACACACAAGGGGGACTCGAAACACACAAGGGGGGCCTTGAAACACACAAGGGGGCCTTGAAACACATAAGCGGGGCTTGAAACACTCTTGGTGGAACTCGCTTCCAAGGCAAGGAGGGGACAGAGAATGCACAGCCTCCACGCCTCCCTCTCTTGCAAAAGAGCTTATGGAAATCGAACACACAAAGGTCTTGATTCTTAGAAGCAAGAACTCGCAGCAAGGGTTTCGCCACTGGCCCTGACGCCGTGAGAAGTGGCCAGGCCCGGAGGCCGCTGAGCACCTCTCGTGTCCTGCCCGGCCGCAGGAGAAGCAGAAGCAGTGGAATGTCTTGGGGTGCTTCATTGCCAGGGTGCCCTCCTGGGTGTGTGTCCCAGGCTCTGGGGTGGGAGGGGCAGGACCGAGCGAGGCCCAAGCCTGGTCCACCCTGCCTCTCACCGTCGGGGTTCCGAGCCAGGCTTTCCTTCCCCAGTGGTCGGGCGACATGCCTGGGGTGCCACTCTGGCTTTCCTCTGACGTCACGTGCATGGCCGAGGGGACCAGCCCTCAGTCTGTGTGCGGAGCCCCCTGCTCCGTGTGGCCAGCGTTCCGAGCCAGCAGGATACCTGCCCGGCCGTCTCTTCTGGACCCCGGCCTTAGGCGCAGATGCTTCCCTGAGTCCCCCAGGGCGCGTGACACACCTGGGGCCAGTGTGAGGGGATTGCGATGTCTCTGGCTCAACCAGCAGAGGACCCTTCCGAGGAGAGGGGGACCCTCCGTCCATCAGGTCTTTGGGATAGATGCTGTGGGATGGATTCTGCTGTCAGCGTGCACCCCAAGGTGGCCCAGGCGCCCCTCCCTCCTTACTGTCCTCCTCCCCTCAGGCAGATGGGCCCTCCTATGTCCATGGGTGCCCAGGCACTGCCTTCCCTCCAGACTCTGCCACTGGTAAGCCCTGTAGCCTTGGGGCAGACACGTCCCCAGCCAGGCCTGCGTCTCCCCGTGGGGGGACATCGAGGGGCTGCACGGGGCCCACCAGCCTTCCCCCGGCGCCTTGGAGGGGACACCCTGGGGGAGGCGCCTGGCCCTCCCCGAGGCGGCTGCTGGCAGTGTCTGGGGCGGCCCCAGCCACAGGCTGCAGAAATGTGGAGACCACAGGCTTGTCTGCAAAGCTCATTCCTGCAAAGCCGCAGATGCAGTTCTGCAAATGTTTCTGATCCCCTGGAAGCTGACACAGGCTGCGGTCGCACCGGGGAGCCTGCCCGCCCAGCCCCAGGGGCCGCCGCCGAGTCTGGACTGGGAGGCAGGGAGGGCGGCTCCCGCCCTGTCAGATGACTCTGCGAAGTCCTGGCTTTGCCTGAGACCAGGACCCCAGACGTGCAGGCTGCCAGCGCCCGGGGCCGCTGGGCTGCACACCCAACCTAGGGAGGGAAGAAAGGGGCGGCGGCCATAGACCCCAGGCTGGACACAGAAACCCAGCGGGAGGTGAGGGCTCACTGGGCCGGCGGTGGCTGAAAGGGCAGCAGAATGGTGCGTGGTGCGAGGTGGGGGTGCGCCGGGCAGCCTGAGTGAGGCCGGCCGAGGGGCGGAGTCTGCAGTATGAGCCTCGGGGTCCGAGCCTTTGTGTGCCTGACCCTGAGGTGGACGGGTGCCCGGCGGGCAGGCGGGCAGCACAGCCTGGGTCCTGGGCCCTGCCACTGCCCGCCGAGGGGTCTGTCTTCGGTGCCTTCTCCCTGGGACCGGTGAGCAGGGCTGGATTGGCAGGTGTCCAGTCCGTGATGTTAGGGCTGGTGTCACCCAGGCTCACGCCTCTGGGACGTGGGCGTGGGCGTGGGCGGCCGCGTACACGGCTACGAATGACTTGCGGAGGCCCTGTCCAGAGAGTGGGTGACAGGGCAGGACGCACAAAGCAGAGCAGCGGGTGACCCACGAGCTGCCTGTGGGTACGGGGGTGGGCACGGCCCAGGTGAGTCCCCTCTCCTGACCAAGCCAGGCAGGCCACCCCCTTCCTGTCCTGCCATCCTGGTGCTGTCCCCAGCAGAGGGCTTCCTGGAAGGAGGGGCTGCGGGTGGCCACTGACCACGCGTGGGATTTAAAAACTGCCACTTTGAGGGCACTCACCACAACACCCTGCGGAGCCGGTCCTGAAACCACCCGGCTGCTTCCCAGGCTGAGCAGAGGGAACTGGTGGGCTCGGCCCCCCGTCCAGAGGCTCCCTGCTGGCCGGCCTGCCACGGCACCGTCCCTCCGCCGACTGCTCGGGCTGGCCAGCGTGCCAGGCTTGCGGGCCAGGGCCTTGCCCGTGGAGCCTTCGCGGTCAGCTGTCCCCAGCCCCTGCCAACCGCTTCCTTCACGGTGCCTGGTGCCCCCGACCCAGGTCCAGGTGCTGCCGCCTGCACCCCCAGGAGCAGAGAGCCGCCAGCACAGGCCGAGTAGGCCCCCCACCCTGTAGGACGCTTGCCGTCTACAGGCCCAGCTTCCAGCTCACACCCAAGGCTCCTGAGTAGGGCGGCTCCTGCTGGCAGAAGACGGAATGTCAGCCCAGCTCCGTTAGGACCCGCGGTCCCCTGGCCAAGGCCCTGCGTCCCGGAATCTGCAGACTGGGGTGTGAGGGTGGATCGGTCAGCTCAGGCTCTGTAACATGTGCCACGGACGGACGCTGGTGTTCTCACCGTTCTGGAGGCTGGACGTCCACGGTCAAGGTGCCAGCCAACCCAGTCCTGAGAATGCGCTTCCTGGCTGCTCCTTGCGCTGTGTCCTCACAGGGAGAGATAGGGAGACCTCGTGTCTCTTCTCCTAAGGACACAAACTCCATGGGGTCAGGGCCCCATGCTGACGACCTCGCTCAGCTTTAGTTACCTCTGTGAAAGCCGTACTTCTGAATACAGGCACCTGGGGGCTGGGTTGAGGGGGATGTCAGCGTTCAGCCCCTTAGGGGCTGTGGAGCCCCTGCTCGCCCATCTTCTTGTGGGCTCTCAGCTGGCCTCAGGTCTGAGTGTGGCCCTGAGTTGCAGGACTGCCGGACAAGGGTCACTGGGATACGGGTGATCCGTGGGGCCTGGAAACATCACCACCTGCCTTTCCCTGAGCTGCCTGGTCCAGCTTCCCGGGGATCCCTGCTTGGACTGAGCAGGATGGTGCAGGCTCAGCTGCCCAGGTGCACAGCTCAGGAGCATCTGGGGTGCTCGAGGGGGCCTTGGAGGGTGCGGGCTGCACAGGGGGCCTGGAACCCCTCCGCCTGCGCCTCCCTGCCTGGGACTCCTGCCCGGTGGGCCCGGTGGGCCGATGTCAGATTGCTTTTGGGCGCGCCTCGGGGCTCTGCCCGTCCTCCTGGTCCTGCCGCAGCCCCCGGGGACCCCTCTGAGCTGCAGTGCCTGCCCAGCTGGCCCCCGGCCCTCGGCTCCAAGCCCCCGTCTCTGTGAGCCCTCCCGGCAGGGCTTCTGGTCCCCGTGATGAACCTGAGCAAGGTCGCTGCTGTAAACACGGGCAGGGCCCAGGAGTGGGGTGGCCCAGGCCATGCTCAGCCAGCTCCAGACAGAGAAGGCATAAGCAAAGCTGTGCCAGGGGATCAGGGCAGAGGGGGGGCGTAGGTGGGCAGGGAGGGCGCTCGGAGGCTGACGGGGACGGGAGGTGGCCCTTACTTGCCTCAGTTCTGCCCAGGCCCCTTGTCTGCTGATCCTCCCTGCTGTGCCATGTATGGCCAGGACAAAGCCTTAAGTACCACCTTTGGGTGTCGTCCCCCAAACTACAGCTGGCGTGGCCCCTGGCGGGGACCCTCAGCACCGGCTCCCCACCCACTCGCCCGCGTTGGGGACAGGGAAGCATCGTGAGTCCTGTTGGGCTTTTTCTGAATGTCCTTGCTTTCGGCAGACAGTGTGGCCCCAGCCTCCTCCGAGGCCTGGGCCACACCGTGCTCTGCCCTGGACTTCCTGCCCTCCTGCCTGGCGCCCACACACGGACAACAAATGGCCTCCCAAACGCACCCGGAGGCCGGCAGCCCCGGGGTCTGTGGCGAGTGACAGCGCAGGTGGCACGTCACGTGGATCCCTGCCCCCACAGCAGTCCCGGTCTTTCAGTAATTAGGCTCAGCTTTGCTCCGGGTCCCAGCCTGCTGGGGCACGGACAGCACCCCATTCTGGTGGTTTTGCTCCCAAGCGCAGGGTGATCCCTCCCTAACCACGAGGCCACTGCCAGACTCGAGGGGGCTGCCAGAGACCCAGTGTCCATCCTGGGCACCCAGCCTCACTCAGCTCCCCTCTGGGCACGGCCCTGGCCCATCCCCAGGCCACGGGCACCCATTCGGCCACCCCGACCGGGCAGAGCCTCGCCCTGTAGGTGCCTGAGCGTGAAGCCCTGGGACTCGGGTCGCTGACTCTGTGGCCTCACCCAGTGCTGCCCCCACAGCCACCGGGAGGAGTGGGGACTGAGTGAGGTCAGGTGAAGGGTGGGGCCCCAGAGCTGCACTAGGAGCTGCCAGGAACTGGGGGCGGGCCTGCAGGCCACGATGTTATCCATGGCAACCCCACAGCTGCCCTCTGCCCTTGCCTGACAGCTGAGATAGTGGGGTGCCTGGGCCCCCGGCACCCCCGCTGGCCTGCCACCTCCTCCAGGGGGCCTCCCAGCTTGCTTGGCCTCTGAGTCCTGGACACCCTGGATCTCCGTGGGGCCCCAGCATTCTGCACCCGGCTTCCACTGAGGGCCATCGGCTGTGCAGCGCCTCCTGCGTGTGGCCCAGAAGCGAAGCCAGGCTGGAGACCAGACACGGGCGGTGCCGCCCTCTGAAGCCCCTGAGGGCCCTGGAGCATCTTGGAAGAGCTGGTCACCTGCCGCCCCTGCTCCTTGGGGCTCCTTGGTCATGCCGTCCTCTTGGGCTGACCAGGGCTCCTCTCTGTGTCCTCAGCCATAAACTCCTGCGCCGTGGGCAACGGTGGCTGCCAGCATGACTGTGTCCAGCTCACGGCGACCCAGCACCGCTGCCAGTGCTGGCCTGAGTTCCAGCTCCAGGAGGACGGCAAGCGCTGTGTCCGTGAGTGTGTGCCAGCCCTCCGGAGGGGCAGCCAGGCCTGGGACCCCCAGGGACCCTGCAGCCTGATCCAGGCACGACAGGAAGCACCTCCCTGCGTGAGCTGCTGGGGCCGGAGGGGGCCTCGGGGAGGC
This sequence comes from Pteropus vampyrus, assembly GCF_000151845.1. NCBI lineage: Eukaryota > Metazoa > Chordata > Mammalia > Chiroptera > Pteropodidae > Pteropus > Pteropus vampyrus. Next base: position 956,502 of record NW_011888957.1, read on the forward strand.
ATCGCCCAGCACCTGGCAGATGTCAGGGATGAAGCTCATTAGGCCGTACTCTGGGGTTGCACGTCTGTGGGGACAGGAAGCTCAGGACCGGGGCATCCTGCGTGATCCTCAGGTCCGAGTCCCACCCTGGGCTCGGCAGGGCATATGAGTCCCAGGCCCCAGCCCTCAGGTGGAGGGGGCTGGCCAGGCCCCGTCTGGCATCTTGCCCTTGGGTGTCAGGCTGCCTGTCGAGGGAGGAGGGGGCTTTCCTGATGAAGAAAGGGAGCAGGCTCAGGGGTCTCCTTGAGATCTGGAAGTGGAGGTCTGGGGCAGAGCAGGTGCTGAGACAGTGTCCCCCACCCCCGAGCTGGCCTCTTGGGTCCCAGGCCAGGAGTGAGTGTGGACAGGCCCGAGGGGCCTGGCCAGCAGTGGGTACAGAGTGGCACAGGGTCATGGGGCTGGGGGAGCTGCCAGGCATGTGGCTCCAACAAGGAAGAGAGGCCCAGGGGGAGCTAGCTTGCTCCCTGCTGCCTTCTCAGGGGTGTCTCTGGGGCCCCCACATCTGGGAGGACGGAGACCCACTGCCCCGCCCGTCAGACTGGAGCAGGAGGGACGAGAGCACCAGGTGGGGCCTCACGCGAGGCCCTGGACCAAGCACCCTGAATCCACCAGAGCCCCAACCTCCAACCCTAACCTCTCCCCTTTGCCTCAATTCCTCCGCGCGGTGGCCGCAGGGAGACACCCGTGCGCGGACCGCAACGGCGGCTGCATGCACACGTGCCAGGCACTCCGGGGTCTCGCGCACTGCGAGTGCCACGCGGGCTACCAGCTGGCGGCGGACCGCAAGGCCTGCGAAGGTAAGCCCCGCCCCCGCTCGGCCACGCCCCACTCGCCCTCGGCCACGCCCCTAGGTCC
>NW_011888957.1:959065-965138 GCF_000151845.1 Pteropus vampyrus
TCCCTGGTGGTGGGTCTGGTCTCAGGGATCGAGATGGAGATTGTGAACAGCTGTGAGGCCAACAACGGCGGCTGCTCCCACGGCTGCAGCCACAGCAGTACGGGGCCCCTGTGCAGCTGCCCCCGTGGCTACGAGCTGGATGAGGACCAGAAGACGTGCGTTGGTGCGAGCCGGCTCCCTCCTGGTGCCCACTGCCCCGGACCAGGGACTCAGGGCCGCCCTGTCTGGGGACTGGCCTGATGCCACGATGCAGAGCTCCCTGCTCGCACACCCGACATTCTCTCTGCCCCAGGCCAGGGGGCGGGGGAGGGCAGCCAGAGGGGGCCCCGGCGAGAGGCAACACGTGACCCCACTGAGCCCCCACTCTGCTGGCCCCATCAGACCCCCTCCAGCTCAGCTTGGTCACTTGGTTAAATTCCCTGTGCTGGAGAAACTCAAAACTCTGTGGTGTGCGAGGGCACCCACCCCATGGGGAGACCCGGCCCCCAAGATGGCGTCCCTGCCCCCCGCCCCTGGCCCCACCCCTCCTTGGCCCTCGCCAACCCCCTGCCCCCGGTTCGGAGCCCACAGCAGGCAGGGGGGCCCTGAGGCCGTGACGTGTGTGGACAGGACCAGGCATGCACGTGGTGCCTGTGGATTGTGTGTGGCTGTGCACACGATGGTGCATCTGCGTGGGGGCGTGCGTGCACTGGTGGGCGTGGCAGGGGCGTGCGCGCAGGCGGCACCAGTGCCAGCCCGGCTCCTGTGCGTGCCCTCAGACACCGACGACTGTGCCGATGCGCCGTGCTGCCAGCAGGCTTGCAGCGACAGCCCTGGCGGGTACGAGTGCAGCTGCTACGCCGGCTACCGACTCAGCGCCGACGGCTGCGGGTGTGAAGGTGAGCCGGCCAGCCGGGCAGGGCAGGGGCCGCCCAGGCAGGGGCCAGGGGGCAGCTCGCCCTGCCTGTGCCCTGCTTCTGAGCGTCGGCTGTCCGCACGGCTGTCCGGCCCGGCCTGCTCACTGCCCGGCCTGTGGTCCCTGACCTCTCTCACAGAGTGGGGTCTGCACCCCTGGCTGCTCCCGGCCTGGCCTCCCGCGGGCAGGGTGTCCGCTGTCACTCCGACCCTGGGGGGGAGGATGGCTGCAGCAGGGGCGTCACCCATTAGCATGGCCCCTGGGCCTCTGGGCCTCTGGGCATAGCTGGGCACTAGGGGCCTCCCGCGTCCCCCACCCCGGAGGATGGGCCCCAGCAGCCCTGGTTTGCCCGCAGACGTGGACGAGTGCGCGTCCGGCCGCGGTGGCTGTGAGCACCACTGTGCCAACCTGGCCGGCTCCTTTCGCTGCTCGTGTGAGGCCGGCTTCCAGCTGGACGAGGACCGCAGGGGCTGCATCCGTGAGTCTGTCACCCCGGGGACCGCTGCCCGGAGCGCCATGCCCCTGACTTCTCAGTACCCACTTTCCGGGCAGGGCGGACGTCACCTCAGCCCAGCCTCCCGCTGCGGGACTGGCCGGGGCCGCAGGGTGGAGTCAGGGGCTGGTCAGACAGGCATCCCCAGGGCGGGTAGAGTGGTCCAGCTGCTGGTCTGCCCAGTGAGAGAAGGGACATACCCCTGGGGCTGAGGACAGCGTCCAGGGGGGCAGGGGCTGCTCCCGTCCCCGCCCCCATGCTCGGGGTCCCTAGGGCCAGGGTGGGAGCCTGGGGATCCTTGGGGCTCGGGGTCTTGCCTGCCCTGAGAAGTAGGCTCAGGAGAGCAGCTGGGACCAGCCTCCCTCCCCACAGACCGGGCGAGGAGGGGCTGCAGGTGGCGGCTCCGGAGGTGGGGGGCCCTGAGCTGGCCCTGGGCACCAAGGGGCAGAGGAGGCATCTAAGGACGGGTGAGTGGCAGGGGCTAAGGGGCCTTTGTGTGCCGCCCAGCCCTGGACACGGCCGAGCTGGACCTGGACGGCCCGCTCCCCCACGTCACAGTGCTGCGGGACGAGCTGCCCCCCACCTTCCAGGACGACTCCGCCGGGGCCGAGGAGGCGGTGGAGGCCCGTGGCGAGCACACGCTGGCCGAGAAGTTCGGTGAGAGGCGGTCGGGCCGGCCGGGCTTCGGCCCCCTCGGGCAACCCTTCGGTCTGGGGCGTGAGGAAGGGCCCTGCAGTGGCCTTGTTGGCACAGGCCAAGAGGTTCAGCCACCAGCTCGGTTTGCACAGGGCGTCCAGGCCTCGGCCTGGGCTGCCCTGGGCCCCAGCTCCCGACCCTGGGGGGGAGCCCCTGCTGCAGCCATCCTCCCCCCCAGGGAGCGTCCGGCTCCCTCCTCCCACCTTGCCCATGGGGCCTTGCGCGGGCAGAGGGCGCCTTCGTGCCTGCCTCGGGCCCGTGGCCAGAGCGGGCCCCCGAGCACCCGAGCCGGGCGGGACCTGAGGCCCCTCTCCGTCCGCCCCCAGTCTGCCTGGATGACTCCTTCGGCCCAGACTGCAGCTTGACCTGTGATGACTGCAGCAACGGAGGGGCCTGCCTCCCGGGCCTGGACGGCTGCCACTGCCCCGAGGGCTGGACCGGCCTCGTCTGCAACGAGAGTGAGGCCGCTGCCCCGGGGCCGCTGGACGCCCCCACTTCCTCCTCCTCGCTAGCCCCGGGCGGGGGTCCTCGCGGGGCCATCCGTTCACTCATTGCTTTAGTATCTACTGACCACCCGCTCTGCCAGGCACTGTCGCAGGTGCTGGGAGGCCCGGGGAAGGAGCAGGGCCCGGCGTCTGCCTGTCACAGACGTCAGACGGGGGTCCAGCTGAGACAACGAGGGGTGTCCGAGGAGGAGAGGCTAGTGGGTGGGCCAGTCGTGCCGCGCCCCAGGTGGGAGCGTGGTGTCCCCAGGCCGCACGGCACGTCGGTGCCTGGAGGGCGTTTGAAAACGGCCGCCCGGGCCCATGGCCCCAGAGCAGGGCTGGCCCTGGCGGTGTGGTCTCGGCCGCGGTGACTCTGACCGCCGGTCTGCCTGTCGAAGGGGCAGGTGGGGAGGGCGGGGTTCAGGGGGAGAGGGCGTGGCGATCCCTTTCCCGCCCCGCCTGTGGGCGGTGACGAGGGGCGGCAGCCTGAGTGTCCTGTTGGCTGCTCTGGGCAGCTGCTTCTGGCCGGGAAGCTATCTCAGTGTCCATGGAGGGGCTTCTGGGCCCAGAGTCCTTTTGTGGCCAGTGACCCTGTGCTTCCCTGTCACCCCCTGCAGCGTGTCCTCCGCACACCTTCGGGAAGAACTGCAGCTCCTCCTGCAGCTGTCAGAATGGTGGCACTTGCGACCCCGTGACGGGGACCTGCCGCTGCCCTCCAGGTGTCGGCGGGGCCCACTGCGAGGACGGTGGGTGCCTCTGGGAGTGCCTCTGGAGCGGACGGGGGCACCGCCTCTCAGCAGCACCCCCTCTGTCTGTCTTCCTTCCCCGAGGGCGGGGAGGCAGGGACTCGGAGGAGGCACTGAGTTTCAAGTTCGCTGCTTTTCCTGGGGCCTAATTGGTAGCAGAAGGTGAAGACCTGACAGGAAAGCAGCACTTTTGGAATGGGTTTTCCTGTCAGGTAGTGAGCTCCCCGTTCTTGGAAGCATTCCAGGAGCACTGTATAATGGGTGGGTGGGATTTGCAGAAGGGATCACTCCCGGCCCCGTGACTGCACGGGACGACACTAATGTCCTTTCTGATTCTGAAGTGTCAGCGTTTCCGGAGGAATTCGAGAATCCGTGTAGGTAACTTTCTCAGGTGACTGATGCTTCATCTTTCGGTCTTCAGACCTTTAAAGTCTGTCTGTCTTGCTGGAGAAATAGCTAGTGTATCGAGAACTCCCCACCTTAGCCAGCGACGGCAGTCGTCAGCGGGCCGTCCGCAGTGCTTGGGTGGCCTGTGAGCGCGGTGGGTGGGGCGGGGTTTCGAGGGGGAGCGCTCTGGGCAGGAAAGTCAGAGCCATTGCTCAGTTGGGACCCTGGACCTTCGCCAGCTGAGGCCATGTGATCTTCCCTCTTCGAGGTCTGGAGGTCAGGCCAGGTGACCACTGACGGACAGAAGTCAGTTCGCTGAAGACATAGGTTGGACACAGGGCGTGGGGCTGAGGTCTTTCGTGTGTGTCCCCCATGTGCTCTGTGCTTGGCCTCCCTCCCGGGCCACTGGCCATTGGGAGACAGGCCAGCCAGGGCAGGTGGCCATCGTGGGGCCCATCTCGTGACTACCTTGACTTCGTGATACCCTCACCCACCCCCTGGGTCCCTCCCCGTCTGGGATGCAGTGTCCTCAGGCTGCTGTGGCCCCAAAGACCTCAGGCCATGCCCCGACAGCCACTCTCGGCTCCTGCGCTGGTGCTGGGGCCCTCGGAGCGTCTCCTCGGGCCAGGGGGCCGTGTCGGGGTGGGCACTCACGAGGCCCCGACGTCCCTCAGGCTGCCCCAAGGGTTTCTACGGCAAGCATTGCCGCAAGAAGTGCCACTGTGCCAACCGGGGCCGCTGCCACCGCGTCTACGGGGCCTGCCTCTGCGACCCGGGGCTCTACGGCCGCTTCTGCCACCTGGGTGAGTCCCACTGCCTGCAGGTGGCCCGCGGCCAGGTGCCAAGCTGTCACGCTGTGCCTTACCGCCACAGTCTGGCTTGGGTGTGACTGTTTCCATTTGCAGATGAGGATTGGGGGGCTCAGTGAGGTCCCCCGGCTGGAACATGAGGTCCTCCCCGGGTCTATGGACTCAAAGCCATGTCCTTTGGATGCCGACCACCAGGGTGTCTGGGCGGTGGTCCCTAGCCCTATGGGTGGACAGGCCTCCTTCGAAGCTTTCAGGGTGCCGGGCTTGTCTTGGCCTCAATGTTTCCTGGTGGCGAGGGCGACTCCTGAACCCCCAGTGGGGTCACCCCTTCCCCAACCGGTCCTGAGACACCTGGGGCGTGGAGGGGCAGTGGAGAAAAGGTGGATGACAATTAGTGGCCTTGTCCCAGCAGCTCCTTACAGTGCTTTAGAGAAGGGCCATTCAGAGAGAAAATCCCGGGACCCCAAGAATTTCCTAGTTGGGATGTGGGGTGACCCAGGGCCAGCCCCTGCCCTTCACCGAGACCTTGTATCTCGCCTATAAAATGGGCACAGTGGCCCGGTCCTCTGGGACACCGGTGGCTGGGGCGGGTAGTGCCAGCTCTGTGCCGGGTCCTGGGGACAGCCCAGTAAACTGAGGCCCGGGCCCGGGGCGGGGCGGGGCGGGGCGGGGGGCGCGTGCAGGCGGCAGGCCCTCACGGCTCCGTGGGTGCAGCCTGCCCGCCGTGGGCCTTCGGGCCTGGCTGCTCGGAGGAGTGCCGGTGCGAGCAGCGGAACACGCAGGCGTGTGACAGGAGGGATGGCAGCTGTTCCTGCAAGGCGGGCTTCCGGGGGGAGCGATGCCAGGACAGTAAGTGCCGGGGGCTTGGGGGCAGGGGTGTCCCTGGGCCGGCTCACCCTGCAGACCCCGTTCTCCTCGCCCCCTGCAGCCTGCGAGCCCGGCTTCTTCGGGCCGGGGTGCCGGCAGGCGTGCGCCTGTCCTCCGGGCTCGGCCTGTGACCCCGTCAGTGGCGAGTGTGGGAAGCAGTGTCCTGCCGGCTACCGGGGAAGACACTGTGACCAAGGTGAGCAGCTGATCCCTGGTGCCCGGGGCGCGGGCGGGGTGCGGGCCGTCCAGCCCGAGCTGGGCGCTGGGCCCCAGAAGTGCAGTGAGCTGGAGGCGGAGCCCGCCCTGCGGCCAGGCCTGGGTGGCGCCTCGACCCGCTGTGGTGCCATCTGGTCTCCGTCTCCATGTGCCTGTGGGAGCTGCTTGGGCAGGAGCTGGCGTGACTGGCCGGGGCCGGCCAGAGAAGGGTCAGTGCCTCTCCAGAGACGTCATTCACCACCTCGCCCATTCACCCCACCGCGTGCTGGGCGTGCTTCGTGCTGAGGCGGGGTGCAGGGGCTCCCTCCGGGTGGCCGGAGCCAGCCAGAGGCAGCTGCTCCTGGGGGTGGTCCCATTAGTACGGGAGGGGCACAGGCTGGGAACCGAGCCGGGACCCCCAGACCTGCGGTCCCGGGCCACTGTTAGCAGCTCCACAGGGGCTCGGGGAGCCACACTGCACGGCGGCGGGCTCGTCCCCG
>NW_011888957.1:965848-967606 GCF_000151845.1 Pteropus vampyrus
AGAATGGTGGCACTTGCGACCCCGTGACGGGGACCTGCCGCTGCCCTCCAGGTGTCGGCGGGGCCCACTGCGAGGACGGTGGGTGCCTCTGGGAGTGCCTCTGGAGCGGACGGGGGCACCGCCTCTCAGCAGCACCCCCTCTGTCTGTCTTCCTTCCCCGAGGGCGGGGAGGCAGGGACTCGGAGGAGGCACTGAGTTTCAAGTTCGCTGCTTTTCCTGGGGCCTAATTGGTAGCAGAAGGTGAAGACCTGACAGGAAAGCAGCACTTTTGGAATGGGTTTTCCTGTCAGGTAGTGAGCTCCCCGTTCTTGGAAGCATTCCAGGAGCACTGTATAATGGGTGGGTGGGATTTGCAGAAGGGATCACTCCCGGCCCCGTGACTGCACGGGACGACACTAATGTCCTTTCTGATTCTGAAGTGTCAGCGTTTCCGGAGGAATTCGAGAATCCGTGTAGGTAACTTTCTCAGGTGACTGATGCTTCATCTTTCGGTCTTCAGACCTTTAAAGTCTGTCTGTCTTGCTGGAGAAATAGCTAGTGTATCGAGAACTCCCCACCTTAGCCAGCGACGGCAGTCGTCAGCGGGCCGTCCGCAGTGCTTGGGTGGCCTGTGAGCGCGGTGGGTGGGGCGGGGTTTCGAGGGGGAGCGCTCTGGGCAGGAAAGTCAGAGCCATTGCTCAGTTGGGACCCTGGACCTTCGCCAGCTGAGGCCATGTGATCTTCCCTCTTCGAGGTCTGGAGGTCAGGCCAGGTGACCACTGACGGACAGAAGTCAGTTCGCTGAAGACATAGGTTGGACACAGGGCGTGGGGCTGAGGTCTTTTGTGCGTGTCCCCCATGTGCTCTGTGCTTGGCCTCCCTCCCGGGCCACTGGCCATTGGGAGACAGGCCAGCCAGGGCAGGTGGCCATCGTGGGGCCCATCTCGTGACTACCTTGACTTCGTGATACCCTCACCCACCCCCTGGGTCCCTCCCCGTCTGGGATGCAGTGTCCTCAGGCTGCTGTGGCCCCAAAGACCTCAGGCCATGCCCCGACAGCCACTCTCGGCTCCTGCGCTGGTGCTGGGGCCCTCGGAGCGTCTCCTCGGGCCAGGGGGCCGTGTCCGGGTGGGCACTCACGAGGCCCCGACGTCCCCCAGGCTGCCCCAAGGGTTTCTACGGCAAGCATTGCCGCAAGAAGTGCCACTGCGCCAACCGGGGCCGCTGCCACCGCGTCTACGGGGCCTGCCTCTGCGACCCGGGGCTCTACGGCCGCTTCTGCCACCTGGGTGAGTCCCACTGCCTGCAGGTGGCCCGCGGCCAGGTGCCAAGCTGTCACGCTGTGCCTTACCGCCACAGTCTGGCTTGGGTGTGACTGTTTCCATTTGCAGATGAGGATTGGGGGGCTCAGTGAGGTCCCCCGGCTGGAACATGAGGTCCTCCCCGGGTCTATGGACTCAAAGCCATGTCCTTTGGATGCCGACCACCAGGGTGTCTGGGCGGTGGTCCCTAGCCCTATGGGTGGACAGGCCTCCTTCGAAGCTTTCAGGGTGCCGGGCTTGTCTTGGCCTCGATGTTTCCTGGTGGCGAGGGCGACTCCTGAACCCCCAGTGGGGTCACCCCTTCCCCAACCGGTCCCGAGACACCTGGGGCGTGGAGGGGCAGTGGAGAAAAGGTGGATGACAATTAGTGGCCTTGTCCCAGCAGCTCCTTACAGTGCTTTAGAGAAGGGCCATTCAGAGAGAAAATCCCGGGACCCCAAGAATTTCCTAGTTGGGA
>NW_011888957.1:970676-972346 GCF_000151845.1 Pteropus vampyrus
GGGGACTGACTGGCCGTGGGGCGGCCAGATTGTCCAGAGGGCCGCTGGGGGCTCGGCTGCCAGGAGATCTGCCCAGCGTGTGAGAATGGTGCTGACTGTGAGCCCGAGACGGGAGCCTGCCGGTGCCGCCCCGGCTATGCCGGCAGCCGCTGCCAGCACGGTGAGTGTCGCGCCGCCCCAGCCCAGCCCGTGGGCCCGGCCCCCCTGGCTGAACCTCCCACCCCGCAGAGTGCCCCGCGGGCTGGTTCGGGCCTGGCTGCCACACGAGGTGCTCCTGTGCCAACGACGGGCACTGCCACCCGGTGACCGGACGCTGCAGCTGTGCCCCTGGGTGGACCGGCCTCAGCTGCCAGAGAGGTAGGGGACCCTCGTCCAGCGTTCCTCCCCGGAGAGACCTCCACCCAGAACCTGGGGGGCCGGGAGCGGGCAGGAGGCCCCGTACCCCGGCCTGGCTGTGGTGCCCAGGGCCCCCGCTGGGCTGGCGCTGGGTGACCGGGCCGTGTTGCAGCCTGTGACAGTGGGCACTGGGGACCTGACTGCAGCCACACCTGCAACTGCAGCGCAGGCCAAGGGAGCTGCGACGCCGTCAGCGGCCTGTGCGCGTGTGAGGCCGGCTACGCGGGCCCGCAGTGCGAGCAGCGTGAGTCCTGGCCGGGCCCCCAGCCGCGCTCCGTGAGCGTGCACACGCTCGTGCTCACGTGACGCACGCTCGCGCACACGCGATGCACACGTGATGCACACTCACGCACACACAATGCACACTCATGCACACATCATGCACACGCGATGCACACTCATGCACACACATGCACATGCTCATGCACACATGATGCACACATGAGGCACAGTCGTGCACATGCGATGCACTCACGCACATTCACGCACACGCGACACATGCACACATGACACATGCACACGTGATGCACACTCATGATGCACATGCTCATGCACACATGATGCACACATGAGGCACACTCGTGCACATGCGATGCACATTCACACACGTGACACACATGCACACATGACACATGCACACGTGATGCACATGCTCATACACATGTGCGCACGCGACGTGCACATTCATGCACATGTGACACCCATGCACACACCCATGCACACACAACACACGTGATGTGACATGACACACATGACGTGCTCACACACTTGATACACATGCACATCCATGCACATGTGATGCACAGCTCATGCACATGTGCCACACATGCATGCACACGACACACATGCACATGTAATGCACATGCTCATGCATGCATGACACACACTCATGCACACATGACACATGCACACATGTCACATCTGGGGTGCCTGCCTCTCCTGGGGCCTGGTTCCCAGCTGTGGGGGTGAGGCAGAGGCATGTGGGTGAGCCCAGCACCCCTGGGGCGGGGAGCCAGCCCCGGCCGGAGTCTCTGTCCAGCTGGGTTGGCAGAGCCGGGCAGGACTGGGTCAGGTGCAAGGCCCCCCAGCTGACAGTGGCTGGGGCTGTGTGTCTCAGGCTGTCCCCAGGGCCGCTTTGGGCCGGGCTGTGGGCAGCGGTGCCAGTGTGAGCACGGGGCGGCTTGTGACCATGTCAGCGGAGCCTGCACCTGCCCGGCCGGCTGGAGGGGGACCTTCTGTGAGCATGGTGAGCTGGGGCAGGGGCTGGGCCAGGG
>NW_011888957.1:973011-974930 GCF_000151845.1 Pteropus vampyrus
GGGATGCCGAGTGGACGTAGGACTCGCCCAAGGGGAGAGCTGGGCCCCGGGGAGGTGGTGCATATGCCCAGGACGGCGGGGCTGGTGGGCCCGGGTGGCCTGGGGTAGGTCACCCTGGGTGAGGTCTCCGAGCCAGGTCCGACGCTGGTCTTTGCGCTGACCCTCCCCACGGGGGCTCCAGGCCCCTGCGGGCCCGGTGGGCGGGTGCTGCACCTCGCCGCCCTCCCGGTCTCCCAGCCTGCCCCGAGGGCCTGCACGGCGAGAACTGCCAGCTTTCCTGCATCTGCCAGCACGGGGGCACCTGCGACCCTGTCTCGGGCCGCTGCACCTGCCCAGAGGGCTGGACCGGCCTGGCCTGTGAGAAGGGTGAGCGCTGAGCAGGCAGAGGAGAGAAGGGGGAGGCTGGGGGTCTGTGGGCGCCAGGCCGGCAGCCCAGTGGGCCTGGTCCAGCCCTCTGCCTCTGTGGCCGGAGACGGCTCCCCGGTTGGGGGGAGCATTGTCCTGCAGCGTGGCCTCGGACCTGCAGCGTGACCAGAGCCTCCACCTCTCCTTCCCAAGGACGTGGGGTCCGAGGCTCTGGGTGCAGGAAACATGGGTAGGGCAGGAGTCTCCTGGGTCCCGCCCCAGGAAATGGGACCCTCACCCTGTTCCCACCCCTGCAGAGTGCCTCCCGGGGCACTTTGGAGCCGGCTGCCAGCACAGCTGCAGATGCCTCCACGGCGGCCTCTGTGACCGGCACACAGGCCGCTGCCTCTGCCCAGCCGGCCGGACCGGGGACAAGTGTCAGAGCCGTGAGTGGGATGAGCTGGGGACTGGTGCAGGGAGGCCCAGAGGCCCCACTGAGCCAGAAGGAGGCGGGCTGCACCCCTCGCCAGGATGTGGGAGCCTCAGCACGGTGGTCGGTTGGCACGTAGGTGGCGGGGTGCTGTCTGAGCCGCCCAGGGTCCCCTGCAGGAGGGTCTCAGCCAGAAGCTGCCTAGAGTAGGACGGGGTACGTTGGCCCCCGCCCAGTCCCTGGAGAGACATGGCCTTCCCCCCCGTCTCGTCCTGCAGCCTGCCCCGAGGGCACCTTCGGGGACCACTGTGAGGGGCGCTGTGCCTGCCGGCGAGGAGCCACCTGCCACCCTGTCACTGGAGCCTGCCTCTGCCCCCCAGGATGGAGGGGTTCGCGGTGTGACAGTGGTGAGCCCCCAGCTCTGCCAGCACCCGGGGACCCCACTGCCTGGGTGGAGGCAGGTCCCTCACCCCATGAGTGCTCCGGGCCTGCGCTGGCCTGAGGGCCCCCACCCCAGCCCCCTCCTACCCGCAGCCTGCCCGCACGGCTGGTTCGGAGAGGCCTGTGCCCAGCGCTGCCAGTGCCCACCAGGTGCCGCCTGTCACCACGTCACCGGGGACTGTCGCTGTCTGCCAGGCTTCACCGGGCCTGGCTGTGAGCAGGGTAGGTGACTGAGCTGGGTGGGCCCCGGGCCCGCGGGCGGCTCAGCCCCTCCTGACGAGGCCTGAAGCTCAGACCACACGTCCCCCTGAGCTGTGCCTCAGCCAAGAGGTCCCCGGGGTGACTCGAGGGCGTCGCCTGTGCCCAGCCTGGGCTGGGATCGACCTCTCCGCTTGCACCCCAGCCTGCCCCCCCGGCACCTTCGGGGAGAGCTGCGGGCAGAAATGCCGATGTGCCGGCGGGAACGAGGCCTGCCACCCTGCCTCAGGCGCCTGCACGTGCGCTGCCGGCTACCATGGCCCCGGCTGCCAGCAACGTGAGTGCTGCCTGGGCCGCCCGCCCGGCCGTCCTCGGGCCAGGGGTGAGGGGGAGATGCCGGGGCCCTGTGCTGGGGGGACCCAGCCCCAGACAGCCGCCCGTTCCCTGCAGGGTGCCCGCCGGGGCGCTTTGGGCTTGGTTGTGAGCAGCCGTGCCGATGTCTCAA
>NW_011888957.1:976520-978223 GCF_000151845.1 Pteropus vampyrus
CTGACTGAGAGGGTGGATGAATGGGTGGGACCCGGCAGGTGTCACTCCTGGATACACGTGTGCCCAGGCGGCAGAGACTGGCCCAGAGAGGGCTCGGGAAGTGTTTGTTGAATGAATGTCAGACCTGGTGGGGATGTGTCTGGGGCGTGTCCAGCCTCGGGCCAGAGCTCAGAGCCCGGCCTCTGTCTGCAGGCTGTCCTCGGAACCGGTTTGGCGTGAGCTGTAAGCACACGTGCTCCTGCAGGAACGGAGGCCTGTGCCACGCGGCCAACGGCAGCTGCTCCTGCGGCCTGGGCTGGACCGGGCTGCACTGTGAGCTGGGTGAGTGTGCTGGCCAGGTCGGGGGCCGCATCCCTGTGCGGCCTGGAGGGTGGGCACTCAAGCGGCCCGAGTCAGGCTGGTGCGCGCGGGGCCGGCCCTCGTGGCCCTGCCCTTCCATAGCGGGACGCTGACCTGCGGCTGTCCCCAGCCTGCCCCGCCGGGCGCTACGGTGCTGCCTGCAGCCTGGACTGCGCCTGCCACCACCGTGGCCCCTGCGACCCCGCCACGGGCGCCTGCCGCTGTGGCCCCGGCTTCTACGGCCAGGCCTGCGAACACTGTGAGTCATGGCGTCTGCTTCTTGGGGGGGCCTGTGGCGCAGGCCTGAGCCCCTCTCACAGAGGGCTCACGCTGGAGCAGGCGGAGGGGACGCAGGGCCCGGCCCGGGGTGGGAGCAGGGGTAGCTCAGTCCCTCGGGCTCGCTCGGGTAAACTGAGGCAGGCTCTCTAACTCAGTCTCCCTCAGCCTGTCCCCCGGGCTTCCACGGGGCTGGCTGCCAGGGGGTGTGTGAGTGTCAGCACGGAGCCCCCTGCCACCCCGTCAGCGGCCAGTGTCTCTGCCCCGCTGGCTTCCACGGCCAGTTCTGCGAGAGGGGTGAGTGCCCCACATCCCACGTGCTCCCACCCGACCCCCCTGCCCTGGCCCTGTCCGGCCTGGGTGTGGGACAGGAGGGGACGCTGAGCCCACTGTCCCCACCAGGCTGTGAGCCCGGCTCCTTCGGAGACGGCTGCCATCAGCGGTGTGACTGCGAGGGTGGGGTGCCCTGTGACCCCGTCACTGGCCACTGCCTCTGCCCCCCGGGACGTACGGGGGCCACTTGTGAGCTCGGTGAGTCTGGCGTCCCACGGGGGGGCGACGAGCACCGTCTGTGCTGGTGGAGCCCCCGCTGCCCAGTGCCCTGGGCTGGGCGCCCCTGTCTGCCCCTCCCTTCCCTCCGCAGTGGAGCAGCCGCTCGGAGGGTCCCAGCATGGAGCGCCTGCTTGGGTTATCAGGGCCACATGCTGTCCCCAGGCCACCCACAGAGTCCCCGGGGTGGAGGTCAGTCACCGGAAGAGGGCCCTGTCAAGCGGGAAGGAGACCTTCCTGAGCCACCGACACGGGACAGGCCTGTGCCGTGTCCATGGGCCACCCTGACCACCACGTCCCCCTCCAGGCAGGTCCCCAGTCCTACATCTGCTCCTGTGAGAGCTCACAGGGCCAGGGAAACTGAGGCTCGAGGGTTTTGCTCCCGCATGACCCCACAGAGAGGGTGACCGGAGGGCGGGGGTCCCTGGCTGGGGCAGACGGGGACGACACTCGGGCCTTTCTCTGTGGCCGTCGCCGTCCTGCAGACTGCACAGGGGGCTTCTTCGGGCCTGGCTGTGTCCTGCGCTGTGACTGCGCGG
>NW_011888957.1:978998-981093 GCF_000151845.1 Pteropus vampyrus
ATCTTTTTGAGCTTCACCAAGGCAGTCCTGACCCCAAACTGTTCAGAGCCGTCAGGGGGACCACTCCTCCCACTCAGGGTGGGCCGGGGAGGTGGCGCCAACCTTGCCGGCCATTGCGGCACCTGGTGGCCAGGTGTGGTACTGCACCATGGGACCCTGCTGTCCTGAGCAGCGCAGACGTTTGGGGGTGCGGTGCCTCCTACCTGAGGCCCTGTGGGAAGGCCAATGGGCAGAGCCTCGCTGCCTCCACCTGGAGGGGGTCCCGCTTGGCCCGTAGTGAGGCCCCTCTCCATCCAGCCCAAAGTCCCTCCTCCCAGCCCTCCGTGCAGAGAGCTCCCATCCAGGGAGGGGGAGAGGCCCTACCATTTGCTTAGGGGTGCGGGCCCCTGTGGCCGGGACCCCCATCACTGCCACCCACCCACGGGAGGGCCACTACCACAAGTGCTGTCTGTTCACCTTCAGGTGGCCCCCTCCAGCTCCCCGAGATCCCGTCCTCAACCCCAAGCCCAGGTAAGGGGGCTGGGTGGCATTTGGTGGTGTCATGGGTCTGTCACCAGCAGACTAAGGCCAGGGGGTGGGGGCGTGTGGCTCAGGCGCTTCTGTAGAATCTGGGCCCCACAGGGCAGCAGGTGACCCTAAGTGGACCTTGGGATGAGGCCGGCGGAAGCTGGGAGGGGGGCCGGAGCCGGAAGGCAGGAGGAGAAGCGTGAAGTCCCCCCACCCTGGGGCTGACCCTTGCCCCTGCTGTCCCTCGCACCCAGTCCCTCACAGGCCAGCAGCCGGACTCCGCAGCAGGGCAGAGAAGCACTAGCACAGAGGCAGCCCTGCCGAGGCCCGCCTCCCGGGGGCTGTCACGGGGCCCCGGGGCCTTCGGTGATGACTGAGGAGGGACGCTCATGGGCCAGGACCCCCGCCCCACCTTGCCTCTGAGGGCTGTGGACAGCCACGCAGCCCCTTGCTCTGCAAGGACCATCTGGCCTTGAGGACGGAGACCCCACTGGGTCCAGCTCTGCACAGCCCAGGCGAGGGGACAGGCCGGACCGCACTGGCCGTCTGCGCTGGGAGGCTCTGCCCCTCCGGCCATGCTGGGTTGGGACTTGGGCAGGTGTGCGCACAGGTGCAGGCGAGGGGCCCCTGCCCTCCGAGCAAGTTCTTTGGTGCTAGGCCCTGGGACTACTGCAGCTCGGCCTGTTTACTGAGAAGTGTCGCCAGCCACATTTATGTGACGGTATTTATGTGCAGCTGCACATGCCGCTGCTGCCCTGGGTGCCGGAAGGCGGCCCGTGCCCCGCCCCGCCTCTGGAAGACCTGACTCGGGACTTGGGGGCCCAGAGGGTGTCTGGGTGGGGACTCCGGCACCTCGTGAAGTCCAGGAAGTTAAGAAAGGTGGCCACTCTCTTGAGGCCTGTGTGTTTGCTGCTCTGTGCGTGCTCCGCATGTATGTGCTGGGACAGGACCCCCGCCCCCCACGACCAGGGAGGCCCCACGGGCACCCGGCCCCCGAGCTCCTGCTCCTTCCTGGGGCTTGGGGTGCCAGCAAGTAAAGCTGGGTTTGTCCTGGTTTCCGGCGCCCGAGGGGCAGGCAGGTGCCGCCCAGAAAGAGGTGGGCAGACCTGCTAAACAGCGAGGCACCCCGAGGCCCCGGGCCTGCACATGGCCCCAAGGGGAGGCGGCAGCATGGGCGCCCCACCCCTACTCATGCCCCTCCTGTCCCCAAGGGCAGAAACAGTGATGAGGGGTGGAGAGCTCACAGGGACGGGGTGGGGTGACCAGTGGAGAGGTTGGACTCAGACTGTCACACCAGACGCTTAGGGCCTGAGCTATATGACCCTCCCTCCCCTCCAACACCAGCCCAGCTTGCTGATACCCCAAGGGCAAAGGACCTCACGGGATGAAATAAGGAGGGTTCTAGAAAGCCCTGTCCCCTTAAACAGACTACTGGTGAACAGCAGCGAGCAGAGGAAGCCTAGTTCATGAGCCGCGTGCCAAGGCTCCGAGGCCAGTACAGTCAGCATCCGGGAGGCGGTCGGGGGCAACGGAAGAACCCGCCGTGGAGAGGCCGGAGGAGTCGGTGGGCGGGCGGCAGGGACGCAGC
>NW_011888957.1:981143-986895 GCF_000151845.1 Pteropus vampyrus
GGGGTGGGGTGACCAGTGGAGAGGTTGGACTCAGACTGTCACACCAGACGCTTAGGGCCTGAGCTATATGACCCTCCCTCCCCTCCAACACCAGCCCAGCTTGCTGATACCCCAAGGGCAAAGGACCTCACGGGACGAAATAAGGAGGGTTCTAGAAAGCGCTGTCCCCTTAAACAGACTACTGGTGAACAGCAGCGAGCAGAGGAAGCCTAGTTCGTGAGCCGCGTGCCAAGGCTCCGAGGCCAGTACAGTCAGCATCCGGGAGGCGGTCGGGGGCAACGGAAGAACCCGCCGTGGAGAGGCCGGAGGAGTCGGTGGGCGGGCGGCAGGGACGCAGCTGGGTAGTGGGTTTTCCAGCCCAGGACGCTCTCCCAGGGGGCCGCTGGGAGGCGTAGAGAGAGAGAAGACAAAAGAAGCGTTCATGGAAATGGGTAAGGAAGCGTTCACATCCGTCCCGCTGGAATCGTAGAAAAAGAGAAAATCCTTGCCGTGAAGCCTCAGCGAACAGGAAGTTCTCAGATCGAAAGGTGGGTGATCGCAGACCGAGAAGGCTCAGGGTGCAAAAGCAAGCAGAAAAGCCACAGTCCAAAACACGTTATCCGTGGCAAAGAGAAATTCTACAATGCCCCGAAAAGAAGGACAGGAATCAGAGTGACATCGGACATTGTAACAGATGCACTCTAAGCAAGGAGACAGCGATGTTGTTTTCAAACGTTCAGGGAAAAAAACCCCGCAACTCGAATTTCATATCCTACTAAACTATCACCGAAAAGCAAAGCCCACATTATCCTTAATCTCCAAGGCCCCGGGGATTACCATGGAAACCTGACTTGAAACCGTGCTCAGAAGAAGCCCTCCGGCAAGAAGAGAAAGAAGCCAGGAGGGTGACAGGAACACTTCCCCGAAACCTAGTGAACGAGACATCGCCATTCACAGAAACCGGCCTCTGAGACCTCGGCCTGGGAAGGGGAGGGCGGTGTGCTCTATGACGCCCCTGCTGGTGGAACAGAGACGTGCGGGCAGAGTGGAATGAGACAGGTGCACCCCGGCCAGAAGACTGAGGAGGATTCAGGTTCATCCCCGCAGTGGAAGTCAGGGAAGGAGGGAAAATAAAAGGCAAGAAGGAGAAAACGTGAGGAAATCCCGATGCGAGTGGTTACAGACGATCGCAAAACAGGCCTTGGACCACGGTAAATATTCAACGGTTCGCTACAAAAGATACACCAGGAAGGGTAGGAATAGGAGCATAGAAAGTAAACCGAACGAAAGCTTAGGCAGGAGTTCTAATATTTCAGGCTTAAAGCATCATGCGTGACTGTATCAATGTATGTACTCATACACGCACGTAACAGAGGCTCGGAAATTCATACCGCAATGACGGTGTAACAGGTAGAAACAATTATAACCGGTGACTTTAGTGTGCTCTTTACAAAAACCAATAGGTTAACCAAAAAGACGTGAACACTGATGAAGTTTGCATGAGCTTTGACAAGCTATATTTTTATACTTACGTTTATATATTATATTCATGTTTGTACTCGTTTGCATTTAAATAAACGTTACACTTAGCAAATGGAGAATAACGAAACGTTTAACGAAATAAAAATTTAGTTTTTGAAGACTAATCTGAAGGAAAACAACTCTTGCAAGACCTGACTTTTTAAAACATGGAGCAAGGGAAAAAATACAGAAGGAGGGAGAACTAACTACAGACCCAATAAAGAGTATGACGTAAACAAATATGAACAGCTCTGCACCAGGAACCTTAGAAGCTTAGAAAAATGGATACGATTTTGGGAAAATACAAAACGCCAGGATTGGTAGGTAGAAATAAAACCCTCAAATAAACCAATAACGTAAGCAAAGGCAAATAGTATATTAATGCTCCCCCTCCCTTGCCATTCGCCCAGTAACAGCTGGGACGATGCTGGTACAGGTGGTCGTGCAGACTTTCAAAATACCGTGAACTTGAAATAACATAAGTCATTCCAAGAAACTATAAGTAGCGGGAAACGGCTCAACGCATTTCACGAGGCCATGTGTTGAGGGCAGAGACCTGTTATGTGTATGCAGAAATCCCCAGTAAAATCTTAGCTCCTCAAATAAAAGTATTTAAAAAGTAACATCCACTGGATCCAACGGGAATTGGACCTGATTCTAATCCCAAGCCAGTTTGATGTCAGAGACTGTCACTTTGGGTGAGACGAGAAATCAGAGGAAGGGTGCTGGATGGAGCTCAATGTCCCGTAGGACATACATCTTTGGAAACGCTGCAGAAGGCCTTTCTCGGCAGTGCCTATGTGCCAGGAACCTGCAGCGGGTTCAGTGGAGGAAGCAGAGGCGCATCTGTCCGCGCGAAGCCGCCGGGGCCTTCCTGGCCCACCCCGTGCACGCCAGGGCCCTGCTCTCCATCCTCCGTGCGTGGCTGACCGCGTGGCCCTGGCGCGATGTCTGTGTCTCCCCCAGCGGTCCTTCCCCACTAGGATGCACCGGGAGGCGGGGCTTCGCTTGCTTCACGCTGGACCACCAGGTCGGGACCCGGACAGGGCCCAAGAAACTGTGGAACAAGCTACCTGTCCTTAAAGATCAAGGCACAGCTCGGGAGGCCCCAGGCCAGTCTGTCCAATGAGAACGAGAAGCGTGAGAATCTGTGGTTTTCAGGGCTGATCCTGGCACTGTGGAAAAGCCGGACGGGCCAGCAGGCGGGCCAGCATGACCAGTAAGAACCCGGCGAGGCGGGCCATCAAGCCACGCAGGCGTGTGACCTGCGCAGGGCCCACACGGACCCACGGTTCCTCAACACCAACGGCAGCAGCTAGGAAACACCTCCGTCAGATGGCAACTCGACCAGCGAACCGCTCCAGGTGGCAACTCGACCAGCGAATCGCGGATGCGTCTGGCAGAAGGGCGCGCGAGGCTTTCATGGGGTTCAGGGGACCTGGAAGGGCCCGGCCCGGGGTACATCCTGCCTCTGCAGCTGGCCTCCCCGCAGGTCGGGCCCCAGCTTGCTCAGCGAGAGGCTCTGTGATTGGGTACGCGGGGGACCGCTCCGAGAGGACCTGCGAGGCATGTGCCCCCAGGAACTGGCCCCTTCAGGGCCCCTCCGGCCACCAGGGGGCGGCAGAAGGGGGAGGCAGGGCCACCCAGAAGGAAGGACAAACCGGGGGCCCGGAACGTTCTGACGGGGTCGGAAACAGGAGCTGAGGGTGCAGGGTGGCACAGAGATCCTAAACCCCATGTGGATGAGAAGCAAGAATCACGTACCACCTTGCCTGGTGGAGGACACCAGTTTCCAGGGACGCCCACGGTTCAGGGACATGCGGACACACAGCAGGGTGGCCGCAGAGTGGAGGGGGTGCCGACTGCAGGCCTGCCCACTTGTGCGCCTCACGCCTTTGCTCCACGTCCCCAGGGATGGGCGGGGGTGCCCAGGACGGCTCTGGGGAAGGGGTTCAGTTGCAAGGCCCTGACCAGCTCCCACTTTCTGCCACTCTGCATGTGCCCCAGGCACGAGGTCCCTGTGGGGGGGCTGGGTCAGCTGCTGTCCTAGGAAGCCTCACCCCCCTGCAAGCTCGGTGACCCCAGCAGTGGACAAAGGATCTTTGGGCTTTCATTTCCCGACCTGCAGCAGGACGGGGCGCACAGCTGGCCTGACCCCCGTGGAAGGGTCCCGTCCTCCCCAGCTGGATGCCCCTCCCGGCAGCGTCCAGGACGACCTTCCTCCAGGCCAAGCATTCTTGCTCCTTGTTTATGGTGTTGATGGTGCAGAGGGGCCTTCAACCACGCAGACCGAGTCAGGCCGGAGGGCACATCCCTGCCCCAGGTCACGACACTGGGGACGAGGCCTCAGCGCTTCCAAACCCACTTTGCTCCACTGACTGGAACTGCGCTTGGCGGGGACGTGGGGAGGGGCGGCCTGCCCGCCTGGGAGCTTGGGGGTGAGCGCTGAGAACAGGCGGGTTACGGGGCAGCTGGGCTCATACGAACACTGCCCGCCAGCTCCTAACGCGCACGCACACACACACCTGCCAATGCGCGGGCCACCAGCTTGCCCTCCTGGGGCCCCAGCCCCCCAGACCATGCCTCTCCCTGAGCCCGGCCTTGCCCCTTCCCCCACCCCCCATCTGGCAAAGCGGCCCAGGAGGGTCCTGCTTGGCTCTGAGTGGGCCAGGCCCTTCTGGCCACCTGAGGCCATGGAGATGACCTTGGAGGTGTGGGGTGGAGTGGCCCACCCTCCAGTGATGAGCCCTTTCTACCACCTGCTCCAGGGACTGCTGGAGAAGCTCCACCCCTCACTCGCCCCGCCCTCCAGGCCTTTCCTCCTGAGTCTGAGCCTGAGCCTGAGCCTGAGGCTGAGCCTGAGGCTGAGCCTGAGGCTGCCGCTGGCCCCAGGGCTGAGCCGCACAGAACCTGGCCTCCCCAGGCCCCACTTCCAAGCGGGGGCTGCACCTCCAGCTTTCATTAGAAGCTGGCACCCCAGTGGGACGTGGCAGACACAGACTGCTGGGAGCCCCTACCCCAAGGACAGCACTGCCCCAGCGTGGGGACAGGACTGGCATGGGGGGCAGAAAACAGCACCCCCTCTGCCCCTAGAAAAACTGTTCACCACTCCCAGCAGGACCCTCCTCCCCAGCCCTGCGGTCTGCCTGTCTCTCCCATCTGCACGGCCCCCATCCCGGGGGAGCAGAGGTGGTGAGGGTCCCCACAGGCTCTGCTGTGTCCTCCAGCCCCCACACCCACTGGTCTTACCCAGAACACTCCAGGGGGACAGACCGACCAAGGCTAAGGACGAACCCAGAGTGACCGTGAGTGGGGGCCAGCCCCAGCCCGAGGCACTTCGAGAACCTCCTGGGGACTCGTGTGGCCTTCGCCTGGACTCAGAGTCGCTGTGGAAACTCAGGTGTTCTAGAAACACTTTAATCTCTCTGGAAACCTCAAAGTCACAAGTGCGGCGCTGGCGCCCTGGGCCACCTCCCTCCAGCCTCCTCTCGGAAGGCGGGCAGCCCCGCGCACTCCTCGTCTGCACGAGGCGGGAGCAGTGCGGGAGGGAGATGGCAGTGTCGTCCCGTGTCTCCGGGACCATCTGCCTCTCACCACCGGTGGCACAGGAGGGACAGGGCCAGCCAGGCTCCTCCCAGGGGCTTGGCCAGCGGTCAGGGCTGGCGCGGCCCCTGAGCTTGTCTGAGGGTGCTCCCCGGGGGTGGGATGGGGGGCAAGTGTGACCCTCCTCCTGGGAAGTGTCTGGAGTTGTTGCTGCCGCTCCGGGGCCTTGGGATCCAGGAGGGCTCGGGCTCGGGGACAGGCCCACGCGCCCCCCGGAGCCCAGCATGGGCTGCCGAGCGGCCTGGAGCCGGGCGCACGGGCTACACGTCCGTCTCCACCCGCAGCCGCTGCAGCCTGCGCACGTTGCCCTCCACGGCCCCGCGGTTGGTGATGTGTTGGGCGAAGTCCTCGGGGAACCAGCCCGTCTCGCCGTCCCTCAGCCTCTCGCCGTACAGCCACCCTGCGCCCAGATGCGGGGCGGGTGAGGGCAGGGTCCCAGGCACCGGGGAGGGGCCCTGATGTCGGCACCCCAGCCCTCGGGGCGGCTGTCCCGGGAGACACCATGGCCAGGCATCCGGAGAGCTGATCACCACCCCGTCCCGCCAGGGCGCCCTGCTCAAGGCAGGTGTGCTTGGTCAGGTACTCAGGCTGGCCTTGGGGCTGAGCTCGCTCCAACCAGCTCTGTGCAGCCACCTGCGGGCCCAGGAGC
>NW_011888957.1:987159-992623 GCF_000151845.1 Pteropus vampyrus
CCCTCAGCTGAAGCTGGGCCCCTCCAAAGGCCATAGGACAGGCTGCCTTCAGGGCCAGAGTGCCCGGCACTGGCAGAGGGCACTCGGCTTTTAGGGGGCTGGGGCCGGGGTGACAGACCTGTGGGCCGTCCTGCTCCAGCTCAGCGGTCTCAGCTTCCCCCGGCTACTGGGCACGAGCCGTGGTCTCTGCCATCGCGGGCAGGGGAGGCCCTGAGACAGCTGGGTCTATGTGTACAGGTGGGCCCCTCACCTGCCCAGGCGACCCAGGGGCGAACAGAGGGTTGGACAGGACGTGTCCCTCCAGGCCAGCAGACTCCCCCCGCCCGCCGGGGACGGGAAAGGGGCTTCGAGCCCAGTGTCTGTGGGGCGAGCACTCACCTCCCCTGGGGGTTGGGTCCTGCCCCTGCCTCTCCCAGTGTGTGAGGGCCGTGATCCACCGCGCCCGGTCACTCCTGGGGGCAGACAGTGTGAGCGGGGGCACCCAGGCAACCTGTCCCCAGTGTGGCATGGTGGCCTCCCATGGGTGTCTCTGAGCGTCCCCACACTGCACTCAGGACGGGACAGGCAGTGGTGACGAAGGCTCACGCTGCCAGGGCACCCCTTCATGAGATGTGTGCCAAGGGTCGTGAGCAGGTGTCCTTCCCGGGCCTCCCCAGGCCACTGTGCGGGGGGCCGAGGTGTGGGACGTCACAGGGCATGAGGAAGAGTGTAGAGCTGGCCGGGGCCGAGCCAGCTGCCCGGGGTCAGAGTCGGGCGGCAGCCGCACCCCAGAACCCAGGCCGCCCCGTTTCCAGCACTGGGCCCCCAGCCTGTTAGCTGTCTGATGCACAGGCTTCAGCCCCAAGAAAGGGACTCTGCTGTTGGGAGCCTGGGGACCGGAACCCTCGTCCCCTCCTTCAGCTGCTGAGCTCCCAGGGCCAGCGCCCTTCTGCGTGCTGACCCCAGCCCCCACCCTGTGTTCCAGCGGCCACCTTCCCGGCTGCTGCACACCGGGGGCCTTTGCAGACCGCGCCCCTGCTGACGAGGCTTCCTCTCCAGCCTGTTCTCCTTGTCCCCACCCCTCGGACACATGGGACAGTTCAGCTGCTCATTCTGAGGCTGGTGTGTCCCCCTCCGGGGAAGGTGAACTTGGTGGGGACAAGGCTGTCCCCAGCACCCAGCACGTGACAGTGGTCAGGGACGTTAGTGGCAAGAGTCTGTCCTCGGGGTACTCGAACCACCGTCCCCAGGAAGCCCTCCTGGACTTACGCGGAGTCGGAGGACAGCAGAATCTTCTCCTGGCGGCCCTCGCTGTTGCGCAGCAGGGTCACCCGGAAGGGGTACGGGACGTAGGAGCCGCGGCTGCCGCCCCCGGGCAGGGACGGCTCGGACGCCTCCATCTTCTGGACCTGGATGTGGTCCGCCTGGGCGTAGTCCTGGACCACGAAGCTGTCCTCGCTGCGGGAGGCGAGGAAAGGCCCGATGCCGCGGGGGGTCTGCGGGCGGCCGGGCCACCCCTGTCCACCCAGGGCCCCGTAGCAGCTGGGGCCAGGCAGCCCGAAGGACGCTCCCCAGAGCTGCCCCCCATCTCCACCCAGATCACAGGGGCCGTGAGCTTCCGGGTCCCCGGGGCTGGGCGGGCAGGCTCAGGTCTGCAGGAGGGAGCCAGAGCCACAAGCAAGGGACGCCGGCCGGCCACCCCAGGTCACATGGGGCGTGGCACTGAGCAGCCCCTGGAAGCCATGGGCAGGCCGGGCTAGGAGGGAGCCCCTGCTGCGTGTCCCCAGCTCTGAGGTCAGAGGAGGCTCAGGTCAGCTCCCCAAGGCCACGGCTGCTGCCCACCCCCGTGCCGGGCGCCCACGGCGGGCCCACCTCTTCTTCTTGGTGACCACCAGGACATCATTGAACAGAAACAAGTAGCACGTCGGCCGGCTGGCGAGCTTCCTGAAGAGCCCAGCTTCTTCCACCAGCAAGAGCTCCCCACGCTTCAGCAGCCAGCGGGAGGCGGAGATCAGCGGGAGGGACTGGGGGGACGGAAGCGGCTGAGTCCCGGGCGGGGGATGAGGACGTGCCGCCACGATCCTCGCCTCTGGGAACTGGGTGACTGGCGTCCCGGCCTCAAAGAGACGGCCATCCGGCCGGCCGAAGGGCTCGCGGGGCGGCAGCTCCGTGCCAGGCCCGGCAGCCCGGGCTCCCCACGCGCCCGCTGGCACTCAGGCAGTGTGTCCCCCCTGGGCCTCCCCAATGCACTGTGCCCGGGCCTCGGAGCGTGGGGACGGGGACGGGCCCACGGCCGGCCTACCTTCACCTTGCTGAAGTCCAGCTGCGTGTGCAGCGTGTACATCTGCTCCGTGCGCTCCATCTTGTGGGCCCCCTCATTGCACTGCTTCACCAGCTGCGAGGTGGCACCAGGGCTGGGGCGTGTTCCTGCCCCGGGGAGGCCCGTGCCCCGGCCACCCGCCCTCGTCACTGTCCCAGTGCGGCCTTGCCACGGGCTCGACACTCGCATGCAAGCCCCGCCTCCTCTGGGCCTCAGTTTCCCCATCGATACTGGAAGAGCTTGGGCTGGGCCATCCGAACACCCTCCCCGTACCAGCCTCTGTGTCCGCGCTCAGGCGGGGTGGGGGCTGGGCCTCGTCTCACCTTGCTGATGGCCTTCAGCGCGCGGCTGGCAGCTTTGTACCTCTCGGGGTGGCCCTGGGTCTTGAGGCAGAGCGTCTGCAGAGAAGACACCAGACATGAGACGCACCAAGGGCCCTTCTGCACCCCAGGCTTTGAGGCCTGCACGGGCGGGGGCTACAGGGAGGTCGAGGCTGGACCCCAGAGGGCTCTGCCAGGCCAGGCTGTTTGGGTGGGAACTGGGAGCGAGCACCCCTCAAGGCCCCACCCCTTCCGGTCCTTGGTCACCTCTGTCCAGCCAGGGGTGGGTGGGGGGCTCTGCGGCCTCTAGTTCTAGTCTCCCCAGAGGGCCCCAGAGGGCCTGACATCCCTTCTGGCTTGGGCAGCTGACTCACCAGCATGGGCCACATGCTGCCTCCGGGAGCTTAGCGGGGCTCTGCCGCGTGTTTGCGTGTGCGTGTGCGTGTGCTTGTGCGTGCACTGTGCATGCTGTGCGTGTTCCTTTCACCCTCCCCTGCCCCTCGGCCCCATGAGCTGGCAGCTCAGACACAAGCCACCCCAGGGAGCCCCTCTGAGCCCCTCTTTCCACGCCCGGGACAACTGGCCGAGGGTGCCGGGTCGGAGGCGGCAATGGCCCAGGACCCAGGCTGGCAGGGGTCTGGGTGACACCAGATCAGATGCGGGCACAGCCGTGAGTCGAGTGCGTGAAGAACAATCCACAAAGTGTGGGAACAGGTCCTGGCGGAGAGTCCACGGGTGACGGAGATGAGGCCAGGACCACGTCGCCGTGGCTATTAGGCCCGTCTTATAACTGGCCTCACAGCTACCACGTCGCACAGGCAAAGCGTGGAGGCTGTGTGACCCGAAGCCGGGACCCCGGCCAGCCCGGGCGGCCCCCTCCCCCCGGCCGGGGTCTGGGCCGCCCACTCACGTCCATCAGGAGGGGCAGCCGGGTCACCCTCTGCATGGGGAGGATCAGGAAGGAGATCATGGGCAGGCCCCCACACGTGGGCCGCTTCTCGATCTCGCGGAGGACCTCTCGGAAGGTGGCATTGCTGTTCCTGCGACCGAGACGGGGCTTCCGCTTGGCTGCGGGCCGGGCCGTGGCGGCCCACGCAGAGCCCGGGCAGACGCGGCCGAAGCCGGGCCGCGGGCAGGACCGTGCGCCTAGCCCCTCCCGCGATCCCACACCGGCTCACGTCAGCTTCTGCAGGGCGCGCTGCTGGTAGACCTCGTTGGCGCAGTAGGCGACGTAGGGGTGGAAGTGTCTCTCGGCGTGCTCCTCCAGGATGTCACTGATGTCCTCCACACACACCTGTTCCTTGTGCCGCCGCTCCAGGTCCTCGAAGAACCTGCGGGGATGGGGACTGTGGGCCCGGCCGCCCACCGCCAGCACGTGCAGGCACGCGGATGGCACCCAGGCCGGTGCTCCTGGCAGGGGCTGAAAGCCGCAGCCCTCCCCGGAAAAGCCGGGGACAGATCAGCCGCTTAAACCTGAAACTGGGCACAGACCCACGGCCAAGTCCAAGGCCACTTCCCACTAGATCCCCGCAGACGGTAGCGGGCATCACAGGACGCGGACAGGTAGGACAGGACCTGCCGCTCTGGCTCGATTCGCTGTGGCTCAGGTCGGAGCTGCCAGGGTCTGCTTGGAGCCCGGCACTCCCTGGAGTGACCGCCAGCCCTCAGCTCCTGCTGGGTCCCCTTCTGAGGCTCGTCCGTAACCCAGGCCTCAGCAGTAGAGAGCGCCAACGTTTGGCTGGTGCTGGCCCAAAGCCACCCAGGGTTCTGTCCCCAGGGGCAGGCACTGGCACCGCGGCTGGGCCTGACGGGACCCGTGTTGGGTCCTCCTTTGCCAGCTGGACCCTGAATCCCCATCGCCCCTTAGGCTCTGGCCAAGGCAGCCAGGGAGTCCTCCCCCCCCCCGACAAGCCTGGTCTCTCTGAGAGGCCCCTTCCCCTGCCCCTCGGCCCACCCTGGGCTCGCGGCCATGCCCACCGCAGCGTCTCTCCAAGTCTGACTCCTTCGCGGTCCTCTGAGCTGGGCTCCTGGGGCTGCCAGGGGCTGCGGCCCCGTCTGGAGATGAGGCAGCTGCCTGACCTCCCCAGGGCAGAGAGCAGAGTCTCCGCACACGGATCCGCCCACACGGGAGCCTCGGGTAGCCCTGACCCCTCACTGGACAGTGACCGGGCCAAGGGTGGCCAGCTCCACCATGGCCCTTACCCCTCACCACCTGGGTGGGAGGGGAGAAAGCCAGCAACGTGACCGTGAGGTGCAGTGAGGTCTCAGGTCTTCAGTTCTGAGGGCACCGAGGAGTCCGCTGTCAGCCCCGCCCAGGACCCATGGCTGAGCCCCGCCCAGGACCCATGGCCGAGCACCACCTGGGTGAGTGGACAACCCCACCGACCTGTGGGCCCCCCACCCCTGGGAAGATGGGACCTCGCTTTGGTTATCCTGGCCAGGCCGGTGAGGGTGACAGGGAGCGGAACGAGCCTCAGCCTGGAGGCGGGCAGGGGTCCCCCAGGGCCCAGCTCACTGGCCCCCAGCCTGACCCTCCACCCACAGGAGACTGTTTTCTGTAAGTGGGACATTCTAAGAGCCATGGCAGCCCGGGCAAATGGGGACAGTGTGTCAGGAGCAGGCGAGGACCACCTCCAGCCCCAGGAGGGAGGGAGAGACCCCGACTAAGCCGACACAGGCCACAGACATGTGCACAGCCAGGCCAGGCCGGTTGGCGTCCCTGTGGGTGACACAGTGTTGGGAGAGGTCTGGGAAGTCTGAGGTTGGCCCTCAGCCATTGACCCAAAGTAGCCAGTTCCTGGGGAGGTCACTGGGAATGGCCAAGAGCTGCTGGGGCCCAGCTTGG
>NW_011888957.1:993341-1000322 GCF_000151845.1 Pteropus vampyrus
TCGCCTGTCACCAGGTGGGGCTGTGCCCCGCGGGAGGTACCGCGCCTCCCGAACACCCAGGGGACAGGGTGAGGGAGCTGCCAGGAGGCCACAGCCCCAGTGCTCGGCTGTCCCCGGGGCCACTCCAGGGAGGTTCCGTGCTCCCTCCCAGCCAGTCACGGAGCTGCGGCCTGGCCTGCCCCGCCCCCAGGGCCCCCAGCGGCCGTCACAGGCGGGGCGGCCGCACCTCTGACTGGCGCTCCGGACGTCCAGGATGTTGGAGAACAGGTGGTGCCGCTCCGTCTGGGTCATGGCCGCCTGCAGCTCCCTGCACTGCAGGAACTCGGACACCAGGATGCCCAGGCTGTGCTGGTAGGAGAACTCGGACGTGAGGATCTCGAAGATGGCCTGCGCGGGAGGACAGCGATGCGGCTGGCCCACCGGGGCCTCCCGGAAGGGCCCTGACGAGCCGCCACGCCACGCGGGGGCCTGGCGCAGGGTGCGCTGGTGCCCAGCGCTCAGGCCGTGAGGATGGGATCGGGCACAGGGGCGGGCTGGGACCCAGGCGCCCTGGCCAGGCCGTGGGCGGGCGGACGGAGCGGGGCTCCTGGGCTTGAGCGCTGGCTCGGCCGGTTATGAGCTGTGACACTGGGCGAGGACCCCACCCTCGTCCGAGAAGGAGCAACGGTAGCTGCCCCTGCCCCCAGCCCGCATCCCGGTGCCTGGCCAGGAGATGGCCGATGGGTGGGCCGGTAAGTGACGTCACCACGGTCCTTGTGCCCCCACGTGACAAGGCTGGGACGCAGGCTGTGCCCCAGCCCTGCCCCTCACCTCCTGCCTCTTGCGCTCCTCGGCTGGCAGCGTGTCCAGGATGCCCGACTCCACCACCTGTGGACACAGGCCCGGGCTCAGGGGCTGCACATCCTGCTGGGCGGAGCCAGGCTGGCCGGGGCGGAGCTGCCCGCATCCCGGGGACGTCTGGGGCTGCCCGTGAAGCGCTCATGCAGTGGGACCGCTGAGCTGGCCTGGCCCTGCCCAGCCCTGTCACCCCCGTCTCTTCCTCTCCGTGGAAACTGCCCCCTGGCAGGCCCGCCCCCTCCGAAGAGCTCCGGGGTGGCAGAGGGAGATCATGGGGGCCCAGAGCGGAAGGCTGGCAGGTGCGGGAGGGGAGGAGGCAGTTCTGTCCCACAGAGCTGCTGGCGGCCAGGCTGTGGAGAGGGACAGGGCCGCCAGGGAAAGCTGAGGGTGTGCTGGGGGTAGGGCCAGGAGTCACATACACCTGGGCCAGGTGAGTCAGCACTCTGACCAGGTTTGGGGTGACACTGTCCCAGCATGGTACCCCAGCCATGCTCTTCACCCCCTCGGGCCCCAGAGGCTCCAGACCACTCTCTAAGCCCCAGCATGCCCGCTATGTATCTGCCAGGACTGGCCGGCTGTCCCTCTGCCTGGGGTGCCTGCTGCGGGACACAGGGCCACCCCATTTTTGCCCTCCTGCTCACTGGGCTGGCCAGAGGGCATCACCAGTGCCTGGACTGCAGGGCTAAACCCCACACCTCCTCCTCAGCCGAGACCCCCCAGGTCAGGGGACCGGGATCAGAATCTGTGGCAGCACTTTCAGGGTGCAGTGAACTGAACCCCACCCCTGACTCGGGAGGTCATGCACATGCAGCTCCTGGCATGCAGCTGGAACCTGGCAGGTGGCAACTGACGTGTCTTTCCTGACATTCCATCCGACTGTCCTCACCCCAAACTGGGCCCTCCCCGGCTGGGGGTCCCGCAGCCTGGAGCGCAGTGGGTGGCCTCTCTCATCGCCCATGGGGCACGCACAGGGAAAGCAAAATGCCACCCTCCCCACTGTGGCCATTCCCACAGCCCGCAGCCCAGCTCTGTCCCTCGGCTCTCAGGGAACAGGGTCAGGAGTCTGTCCTGGGGTAGTGACAGCTGCTGTCTCCGTACTTGCTCAGAACCCCGGGGCCTCATCCCAGCTACGCGCCCCACAGCCCCGCGGGGCGGGGACCAGCTCCATCTTCAGACGGGGAGGATGAGAGGTGGGTGGCGGCTCAGTGGTGGCACAGGCTCGGTGGGAGCTGAAACCTGTCCCCAGCGCCACGCCGCTGCCCAGCCCTCCTGTTCCTCACGAGGACCCGCCGGGCACCTTCCTGGGGGCAGGACTCTGGGACGGGGTCCCTGGTGCCTACGGCTTCCTCCAGGTCAGGCTGAGCAGGAAGCAGAGGGCTTGGGGCCCACCTGGAGGGCGCCCAGCACACACGGATGTCTCGTGCCTCGACCTGTTTCCTCCCCCAGCGACCACTACCAAGGTGCCCCTTAGGGCAGGGCCGCTCTGAGGGCACCAGGAAGGAGCCCCTCACTGCATGCTGAGTGCAGACGGGGTGCTCGTGGAAGGCCCTCCTTACCGGGAGGACTGGAGCCAGTGGCTCGGTGCTGACTGCCCGCACCTCAAGGAGGGCCTCGCCGCACCAGCCTGGCCCTACCTCCGGGAGCTGGCTCCAGGTGACCTGCGGGGGCCGGTAGGTTTTGACCACGATGGGGGCGGCCACCTTGCGGGTCCCCTCGGGGCTGCAAGGCTCATCCAGCAAGTCGTCGTCAGACTCTGGGCTGGTGTTCAGGCCTCGCTCCCGGATCTCCTGGTAGAAGCGGGGGTCTGGGGAGAGGGGGCGCATCCTCTGTGAGCCTGAGTCTGGTGCCGGCAAACCTGCAGAGGCCTCCTTAGGCACGGCAGGCGGGGCAGGGCCCCCAGAGCAGGCTCCCATCAGGCCGCTGGCTCCCGTGGCCGCCGGGTAAGCCCAGTGCAGGTGCGGAATGTGGCACCTTCGGACCAGGCTGAGCAGACAGATCAGAGCGACACAGGGGACCGCAGTGCTGGCTGGCGGAGGGGGCTTTGGGTGGTGGCTGTCCTCAGGCTGAGCAGAGAGGCCTCTGACGAGGGGCACAGGTCCCTGCCCACACACCACAGGCCACCGCGACAGGCTGGTCCGCAGCTCACGGCACCTCTGGGCCCTTGCGGCAACCCTTCCACGCCTGGGGCCACCCACAGAGGTTGGGGGCTGGCAAGGACAGAGGGCCCATCCTGGCTGGGGTCCCTGTGTCCTCAGAAGCCCGGACTGGGCGCCCAGTTCCAAGCCCTTCTTGGGCCTCGCTGGCCCCACCTCTCTCCTGGCCGGGTAGGTACCTCCCCTCCCTGCTCCCTGTGGGGCCCTATTGGTGCCCCACCTCTCACCAGGCTGAATGCGTGCACTGGGCCCCCTGAGGCTCAGCCATCATGCACGGGGCTCCCCATGAACAGAGGAGACCCCAGGGAGAGCACATGACAGGTGTGTCTACACCGTGGGGTCTTGGCCGCCTGGCACACACACACGGGGCCAGAGTGGGGGGCTCCGTCTGTTCCCAGCCCCTGGGATAGTGCAGGGAACCTTCTGACCTTTCCTACCTGTCAGAGCTACGTGGTCACTCAGCCACCGGGCCCTCCAGTTCCTGGAGGGGTCCCCACCAGCACGTCCTCTGTGCAGCCACATGCAGACCGCCCGCTCCCAGGACGGCCAGGGGGACCAGCCTCTGTGGGGCCCAGCCCAGCCCATAGTCCTCTCCCTGGCCACTCACCGTCCTTGAAGGAGCCTTTGTGTGCACGTTTCCGCCCCAGCGTCCTCTGTGCGAACGAGACCCAGAAACACGGGCACTCAGCAGGGAGGGGACATGTGTGGGCCTAGGGGAGCCCTGCACCCCAGGGCCCAGAGACGGCATGGCTCCACACACAAAGCCATGCCCAACAGAAGGGGGCTCCACTGGGCACCCAGAAGGCTCTCAATGAATGCCGGCTCCACGAGGGATACAGGGCCACCAAGCGGAGGCCAGAGCGAGGTAGGACGGGGGAGCTCAGAGCAGGCAGGGCCGGTGACTGAGGGCCGGGCAAATCTGGGAGGGCTGCCTGGAAGAGGAGGTGGTGGCACTGAACTGGTAAAGAGGAGGTACTTAAAAGTGGGGTGTCCCGACTGGGTGTGGGGGGAAGCCTGAGGCAGGCCGGTGTGGTTAAGAGGGCTGAGAAGGGACACCGGGGTGCAAGCTGGGGCTGCACACGGGACCCCACGGGAGGGGTGGCCTGAGATGGGGTTAGTGTCCAGCCCCTACACGGGTCTGCAGGCCCAGCAGCTGATGGCAGGCCTGTGGAGGTGAGTGGGGAGCAGGCGGGGTCCTTGGGAGCCCCACGCCCTCTGGGTGCCCGCTCAGAGCCTGCCTTCTTGGCTACGGCACCCCGTTTTCCTGAACTCACAGGGGCCGCTTCCAGGAAAGTGTGGGCTGGTTTCACCAGACAAGTCGGGGCTTGAGTGCTCCCCTGTGGTCGGGAACGCGGGGTGTTCCCAGCTGCACCTGGCCCTGCCCGCCCCACCCCCCACCCGCCCCCCAGCGACCGCGCCCTCCCCACCTCCCCCTGGCACCCACCCGTCGCCCACACCTCTGCTTTAGCCCTCGTTCCTCTGCAGCCCCCACCTGGCCCTGCGTGCCTGGAAGGCCTTCCTCTGCTCCCCCACCGAGCACCCCAGCCCAGCCCTGGGCGCGCTCTTGGGGCTGGCCCATGGGGTCACTTTGTGCCCCAGCACAGGTGTGTGAGCCTCAGGCAACATCCGCTGAATGTACGAGTCAGCAGTGCGTGAACAAACGGGCCTAGGCCTGGGAGTGCACCGTGCCGCGTCCCCAGGCAGGTTCTGGGGTCGGGGCATCGTGGGTGGGCATGGCAGGGGCAGGGCTCCACCTTCCAGGCCAGGGACGGACCGTGGCTAGGGTCCTGCCCGGCCCGCCCTCTGCACGCTGGGTTGCCAGCATGCCGACGGGTCCAGGCCGTGGCTGCAGCCCGCAGTCTGGGCGGGAGCCCTGAGCAGCAGGCTGTCAGGATGGCAGCCACAGGCAGAGGGTCCTGGGCGAGCGCCCTTCCCACTGGCCCTGTGCCTGTTCCTTCCTCTCTAGGGGTGCATGCAGGGAGCCTCAGACGCCCCCTACAAGCAGCTGGGGGCCCACTGCCCCCTCCCGAAGCCCCTTGAACACTGAGTTCCAGCCGGGTGCCGCTACAAAGCCACCATCGAAACCTGTCCCTCAGACGGGCTGGCTCCTTCTCAGGGCCGGTCACCCCAGGCTCTACCCCACACCGTGGCTGAGAGTGGGAGCCCGGAGTCCGAGGTGCTGGGTAAAACCGTGGTCTTTTCTGAGCCTCAGTGGCCTCGTATGTAAAATGGGGACATTCACACTCCGCTCACAACCTGCTCTAGGACTTAAATACACTGCCAGAAGCCTGCACATGGGGGTGCTCACGGAATGGCAGCTGCTGGACGGAGACGGCCCCTCAAGGCCCGTCCCCTCTGGCTGTCCAGGCGCATAGCCCCCTACCTTGTTTTTGGCCACATGGCGAGCAGGAGGCTGGCTGGACTCCTCGGCCAGGGCCTGGAGCTTGGGGCTGAGGTGGACGGGCCCCAGCTCGCCGCCCGGGGTCCCCAGGCCCCTCATGGCCGCACGGTAGGACTGGTTGCGCAGCTTCCGTGTCAGCATGCCCCCGGGGCCCGTGTCCACGTCCATGTCGTCCAGGGAGAAGCTGGGGGCCACGAAGAGCTGCGGGTCCCGCCGGGCGGCCTCCTTGCTGAGCATGGCCGCCCCGAAGCTCTGGTGGCGGGCCGGGGCCTTGGCCCTGCTGGACACGGCCAGGCTCCTGGGGATCAGCTGCTCAGTGCCCATCTTGAGGGCTGCAGGGCTCTGTGTGCTCAGGATGATGGCCCGCGGCGCCCTGCCCTCGGGGGTCAGGGGTGTGGGCCCCGGGACGTCGTGCTGGAAGGCGGCATTGTCCCTGACCCGCAGGCACCCCCGGACCGTCGGGAGCCCGGAGACGGGGTTCCCGTTGGTGTCCAGCCGCAGCTCCGAGTGGAAGCGGCATTCTAGCAGCTTTTCCTCCAGGGAGCTGTCCGAGTGCCGATGGGCCATGCCGGGCGGCCACGGGGTCCTGGGGGAACAGGGTGAAGGTGAGGGCAGCACGCTGACGGCCACCCGCAGCCCTCCGGCACCCTGGCCTGTCACCCCGGCCAGAGCCTGCGCTCAGGGGCCAGCCCTCGAAGGCCGGTGGGCCGTGCAGCCTGCAGCAGAGCTGGCCTGGCACGGGCACGCTCCCCAGGGAG
Source organism: Pteropus vampyrus (assembly GCF_000151845.1). Taxonomy (NCBI): domain Eukaryota; kingdom Metazoa; phylum Chordata; class Mammalia; order Chiroptera; family Pteropodidae; genus Pteropus; species Pteropus vampyrus. The sequence goes on from NW_011888957.1 coordinate 999,491, forward strand.
GTTGGACTGCCGCCAGACTGGGCGTGCAGCAGGTCAGCACAGCCTCAGGCCTGCGGGGACCCGGGCAGGGACAGGCCGCTGGTCTCCGAGCCCAGGGGGCGCAGCCTGCAGTCGAGGCTGGCCCTGGGCGGTCACGTGCGTCCTCTGGTGTGCTGCACACACTGAGAACACGTTCCTGAGCTGGGGTGTAAGCACAGGCAGTGGGGGTGCCTGGGGCCCCACAGACCTGGGTTGGAATCAGTCACTCGGCCACCAGTTCCCACCAGGTGGGGCCCAGCTCAAGCCCACCTCACGCACTCGCCCAATGGTGAGTCTGGGCGCTCCCCTGGGAGGTTCCAGCTTCCGCCCAGGAGGGCCCCCATAGGGCAGGGCCGGCCACATGGGCTGGCCGGAGTCACCGCACAGTCGGATCATCTGTGGGGCACACGGAGCCTGGCCGCTCAGCTCCCCCAGAGCGGACTCTCTGCTGAACCACCCCAGGAAAGCGTCCGGGCTGTGCTTCCTGGGCCCCAGGGAGGAGCTCCTGGCAGAGCCCGGCCGCCCGCACGCTGGGAGGACCACCCACGCATTCCTGGGGACATTCTGAGTCACCCGGCAGAGGATGGCCGCGGCCTCCCCCGGGCTGGGCACGTCCGTGCCACCCCAGAGCCCCACCCCGTGTTTACGTGTCTGCCTTTGCCCAGGGGGCTGAGAATCGGGGTTCAGACTTCCATCTGTAAGCATGCCGAATAAAATGTGGCCATGTGGGCAGCCAGACGCTTCCAACCCGTGAGCCCTCGCACTCCGACCCGAGGCATCCACGTTGGTACCAAGAGCAGCAGCACAGAAGGGC
>NW_011888957.1:1001532-1002310 GCF_000151845.1 Pteropus vampyrus
GTCCCTCAGCCCCTGGGGACCCGTTGGCTGTCTGCTTCTGGTTAGGAGACAGGCACTGTGCTGGCGTGAGGCCCGCGTGCTGGACACACACGCACACACACGCACGTGAGCGCTGGCTTCTGCCTGGCGGGCTCTCTGGGACTGCCCCGCACCCACCCCCTGCCCAGCGCCCGTACCTGCAGCCTCTCCTCCGGCAGGTGGGCTACAGAGCCTTGCTCGTGTCCCCGCTGGACACTGGCCCTCGCCCGGTGTCCTGGAGCCAGCAAGGTGGAGGGGCCGAGAACACAGACTTGTTCCAGCTGCCCGTGGGGCAGGTGCCAGCCATGCCGTCCCGGAGACAGTGGCTGAAAGAGGCCAGACGCCCTGCAGTGACCACCCGGGCCGCAGGGGCGCGTCTGCTCCAGGCAAAGGTGGCCCCAGAAGCTCCCCCAGAGAGGCCAGGGCAGTGAGGGCTGCGTGCAGTCATCCGTCTCCCCCTCAACTCTGTGGGTCCTTCTGTGGGGGCAGGGACAGTTCCCAGTTCACGTCCCCACAGTGGGGCTCAGCACCCAGACGACACCCGAGCACAGGTAACCTGGAGGTTGCTCTGCTCCGACACCCTCCCTGGGGACAGTGCCCACCCCAGGACGCCCTGGTGTGTTACCAAGAGCCGGCCCGCATGCATACATTGCTTCATGCCAGCGGGGACCCCAGGACTGCGTCGCAGAGACTCCCAGAGCGGCTGGGCCACCTTTCGGGTGACTTCTGAGTGACTTTCTGCTGCTCCTGCTTAGGGGGC
>NW_011888957.1:1002915-1003434 GCF_000151845.1 Pteropus vampyrus
GCCAGCAAGGTGGAGGGGCCGAGCGCACAGACTTGGCCCAGCTGCCCGTGGGGCAGGTGCCAGCCATGCCGTCCAGGAGACAGTGGCTGAAAGAGGCCAGACGCCCTGCAGTGACCACCCGGGCCGCAGGGGCGCGTCTGCTCCAGCCAAAGGTGGCCCCAGAAGCTCCCCCAGAGAGGCCAGGGCAGTGAGGGCTGCGTGCAGTCATCCGTCTCCCCTCAACTCTGTGAATCCTTCTGTGGGGGCAGGGACAGTTCCCAGTTCACGTCCCCACAGTGGGGCTCAGCACCCAGACGACGCCCGAGCGCAGGTAACCTGGAGGTTGCTCTGCTCCGACACCCTCCCTGGGGACAGTGCCCACCCCAGGACGCCCTGGCGTGTTACCAAGAGCCGGCCCGCACGCATACATTGCTTCATGCCGGCAGGGACCCCAGGACTGCGTCGCAGAGACTCCCAGAGCGGCTGGGCCACCTTTCGGGTGACTTCTGAGTGACTTTCTGCTGCTCCTGCTTAGGGGGC
>NW_011888957.1:1004764-1005292 GCF_000151845.1 Pteropus vampyrus
AGACTCCCAGAGCGGCTGGGCCACCTTTCGGGTGACTTCTGAGTGACTTTCTGCTGCTCCTGCTTAGGGGGCTGGGGAGGGCCGATGCTTGAGCCTTGGGAGCCACAGCATCTGACTGTCCCTGTGCCACTCCGCAGCCTACCCTGATGTCCCCGGCACACGTTTGGGGGCGCGGGTAAGAGCCCTGGGCTCAGGAGTGAGGGGCAGCGGGCTGGCGGTCAGCAGGCGGAGCCAGGGGATGTCTCTGGACCGCCTCCTCTTGGCCTCAGGGGCCCCTTGCAGCCTAGACCCCTGGCTCCCCGAGTCGTTGTGACAGACGGGCCTCCCAGGACCCCAGCGGGCCCAGCCCCGTGACCCCACTCCCTTGCAGAAGCACAATACCCTGGCCTGGGCTCTGGTCACAGCCAACAGGACCCTAATCATGGGGAGTTCGGGACCCGCTGGCCCTCAGATTAGGATGCCACATGACCTCCATCCTCGGGCCACCTCTGTCCCCTCTGCCCTGCCTGGAGCTCCGCCTCTCCAGCC
>NW_011888957.1:1005567-1008088 GCF_000151845.1 Pteropus vampyrus
GGACCCCAGGACTGCGTCGCAGAGACTCCCAGAGCGGCTGGGCCACCTTTCGGGTGACTTCTGAGTGACTTTCTGCTGCTCCTGCTTAGGGGGCTGGGGAGGGCCGATGCTTGAGCCCTGGGAGCCACAGCATCTGATTGTCCCTGTGCCACTCCGCAGCCTACCCTGATGTCCCCGGCACACGTTTGGGGGCGCGGGTAAGAGCCCTGGGCTCGGGAGTGAGGGGTGGCGAGCTGGCGGTCAGCAGGCGGAGCCAGGGGAGGTCTCTGGACCACCTCCTCTTGGCCTCAGGGGCCCCTTGCAGCCTAGACCCCTGGCTCCCCCAGTCGTTGTGACAGACGGGCCTCCCAGGACCCCAGCGGGCCCGGCCCCGTGACCCCACTCCCTTGCAGAAGCACAATACCCTGGCCTGGGCTCTGGTCACAGCCAACAGGACCCTAATCATGGGGAGTTCGGACCCGCTGGCCCTCAGATTAGGATGCCACATGACCTCCATCCTCGGGCCACCTCTGTCCCCTCTGCCCTGCCTGGAGCTCCGCCTCTCCAGCCAGTGGCCCGACCCACGTCTTTGCCGAGGCAAACTCGACAGTGATGGCCTCGTCTTGAGTAATTCTGCCCGGCCGAGCTTGACACTCGGGGCCACACGGAATCTGCAGGATTGGGCTTGGACACCACATTGCGGGGAGGTTCGGGGGCTCTCAACCCAGGCAGTTTTGCCTCTCAGGGGACATTCAGCCGTGTCCAGAAGCCCCCTTGGTGGCCACAACTGGGCTGAGCTACTGGACTCATGGAGGCAGGGGCCAAGGATGCTGCTGCCACCCTAAGGAGCACAGGACAGTCCCGCACAATGCCACGTCTGAAACAAATGTCCACAGTGCCGAGACAGAGACACCACAGCTTAGCTGACTGTAGGGGCAGCCTTCATGGCGGGGGTCAGGGGAGACCCACCTGGCCTGGCTGTGCCCAGCCTCGGACACGGCCTGGTGGGCGCTGGCAGCCCCTCCTGCCCCGAGCAGAAGCCTCTGCTGTCTCCTTCCCATGACACCTGCGGGCACCAGCAACTGTCACAGACAACACCACCACCTGCTCCGCCTGCAGCGCCCACCTTGGCCTGCTCCGGCCCGCATCTCTGAACCCAGACGTCCCATACACGCAGCTCCCGCCCCAGGCTCGGCTGGCACGCACCGTGTTCCCCAGACAGGAAATCGGAGCCCCGACTCCAGCAGGGAGCCCGGACAGGTGACGAGCAGGTGCCCATCACGTGCTTGCCACCTACTGTGCCTTCATTCCCTCACCGAAATTCCGGAAGGTGGGTACTGTCCCTCTCTGACAGGTGAGGGAACCAGGAGCAGAGGGAACGTGACGTGTGGGGCTCGGGCTGCCGGTCAGCAGGGCTGGGCGAGGCACCAGGCTCCGGCGGGCAGGGAGTAGGGACGCTCACTAGGACACTCTTACGGACGGCTGGTGACCTGAGCCAGGAGGTTGCTGCCACGGGCTGGGGGGACGAGCAGCTGACATCCGTCCAGAAACCGAAACTGAAATCCTGAGACGGGCCTTGCCCTGAGCAGTGTGCCATCCGATCACGCCCACGAACTGCTGTCCTCGGGCGGGGACCGTGGGGACCGTGGGGACCGCGGCAAGCCACTCCACCTGTGCCTCGGTTCCCTCACGCCTGAAGAGCGCCTTCCATGTGGGGTCGGAGAGGACCCCCGGGAACCCGAGACGATGGGGACGGGAGGGCGGAGGGGGACTCATTCCCCAGGTGGCTTAAGACCTTATTTCTTCCAGGAAGCCTGGGGCCCCCACTTCCTGCTGCACCGGGACTCGGGGAGCCCTGCTCTCTGCATCCAGCCCCTGCCCTGGGCAGCGCCTGGGTCCGCCCCTCCAAGAAGTTCGTCTTCTTGGCGCCGTGGGCATCGGCCGGGCGGCGAGCACACCAGAGCTCCGCGGCAGCTTGCCCGGCATCTCTAAGGGGACACACCTGTGACTCCCGTTTTTACAGGTGGGGAAACTGAGGCCCAGAGGGCTTAAGTAACTTGTCTTAGTCCACACGGAGCCCGGATGTGAACCCGGGGCCCCCACCCCTCAGCACGGCACCACTGGGGTGTCGGGGTGGACAGGTGAGCAGGATCAGAGGCCCTGCCACTGGTCCCAGCCGGAGCTGAAGGCGCCATGCGTGACAGGGCCGCCCGGAGCCCCCACGGGGGGCGGTGCAAGCTGCTCACCTGGAGAGCTCTGCCAGGCTCCAGGTAGATGCTGAGGTCACTGCACACTCCCATCTGCCACTCACCCAGTCACCCTCCACGCCCCTGCGGGTGCCGGGCTGAGGTCCACCCACATCTGCAAAGGGACCGGGCTTCCCAGAAGGAGCAGCTGAGCTGGCATCTCAAGACAGGTGGCACTCAGGGCCTTGGAGCTGCTCCTGCTTCTCGGCCGCGGGCAGAGCAGAACCCTGCCCCCCACTGGGTCTGACCCCAGCTCCGGCAGGGGACCCGCCTGCATTCCTGGGGCCAAAGCGGGT
>NW_011888957.1:1009864-1011359 GCF_000151845.1 Pteropus vampyrus
CCCCTTCCCGCCCCCTTCCTGCTGCTCTTAGGTATTTATTGAGCCCCTGCTGTATGCTGACCACGCTGAGCTCTATGCCCGGCGTCAGCGATGCAGCCATGGGCAGCACTGGCGTGTCTCTGTGCCCCGAAGCTCACTGCAGCAAGGGGACAGGCGAATGTCAAATTACCGCTGAGGGGTCACCACAAAGGCAGCGACCGCGCGGTGCAAGGCTATCGCTGTGTGCGGGGGCGGCGTGGGCAGTCAGCGCCGCTGCCCCCAAAAACGGGCGACCAGACCTGAGGACTGGAGGGTGAGCCTGAGTCACATGGGTGACAGGGGACAGAGGGGATTTGCAGCCAGTCACAGGACATGCAAAGGCCCTGAGGTGGGCGGGAGCAGGGCCGGAGGAAAGCTGCAAAGGCTGTGGAGATGGAGGGGGGTGGTGGACAGGGGTGGGGAGGAGGGGGAGGGGACAGGGCAGGGCTTTGCCGCCAGAGGGCAGAGGTCAGAGTCTCTCTGTCCAGAGCCCACCGAGGAGCCACTCAGGGTTGGAGCAGAGGGATGACGAGGTCGGATCTGGTGAAAAGACCCCATTGGCAGCCGAGGGGAGGGAGGGGTGGAGGGGCGGTCACACACACCCGGCTCCCACCCCAGACCCAGGACACTGATGCCCAGCCTTTGCTCTAATGCTGGCCAGATGAGGAGCTCGTCACTGTCCCAAAACAGATCAGATTGTCTCGTGTTCACATTCTTGTGTCATTCTTGATGAGCAGCCTGGAATTCAGGTTGCTCATCACCCTGTCATGTTCCCCCAAGACCCTTCAAAGTCCCCTCAAAATGTCATCGGACAGAATGCAGCGCCACGCCAGGACGAGAGGAAGGACACTCGCCTCGCCTCTTGTGGACACCACTCCTCCGTTAATACAGCCTCTAGCTGCTGCAGCTCCGACACGTGTCCGTCCCCAGGGCACGGCCTGTGCTCGGCCAGTACTGATGTGACCTGAGACCCCGGGCCTCAGCCCCAGCCCCCTTCTAGCCAGTCTTCAGGTCCCCTTTTCAGGAAAGGCCCACCGCCTAAAATGTCGCCCTGCGTGATTCCGTTTGACCCGACACTGCCTGGTGTCTGGATGGGCTTCCAGACCACACAGTCCCTGCGCTGACCCCAGGCTGCCAGCTGTGGACAGGGCACAGTCCAGCCGAGGCACAGGACCACCCTTGCCCAGGGCCTTCTCCCAAGGATGGGCAGCCTGTGGGCCTGCGGTACTGTGCATGGCGGGGGGCCACAGGCGCTTGGGGCTGGCTCGGCAGTTCCCCGGGTGTCGTGGTTTGAAGGGCAGCCCTGCCCGGCACGCCTGTGGCCCAGTCCTTGCCCAGCGTCTGTGCCCCATCCCGTTATCTACCCTGCAGCGGGGCCCTGGCTGCCCGTGTCAGACCGTCAGGACCCATGCCGGCTGGCCGCAGGCTGCCAGTCCCGTGTGTGCATATGCATGTGTGTGCATGTGTGCATGTGTGC
>NW_011888957.1:1012829-1015951 GCF_000151845.1 Pteropus vampyrus
AAAGGCAGGGGCCTGCAGGAGTGGCTGCCGTGTGGCCCCTGGGTCCTCCCCTCCCCCTCCCCCACGAGAGCCTTGGAGGAGACACAACTGTCCCATCACTGGGCTCCGCGGGGTGAGGGGCTGCAGGTTGCCTTAGCTCCCAGCTCCAGGGGCCCCAGGCGGAGCCCGCGCATGGATGGGCACCTTTGGAAGGTAACCTGTGGGTCAGCCACGTGCCTGGCCTGGCACTGACCACGTGAGGGCCCTTCCCCTCAAGGGTCCCCAGTGGGGGAGAGGGTGTGGACCCCCCAGCCCCACAGCTACAGGAGCCCTATAAGGAAGTTAATTCTCGTCTGCAGGAGCCTCCTTCCCGTGGCTCGAGGGCGTCCTGTGCAGCCGGAGGTCTCCCTGTGGGTCTTCCGACTATCGCCAGAAAGCCAATGCCCTCAGGCCAGCACCCCCACCCCCTGGAGGTCCTCGGCCTGACCGTCCCAGGCACGCAGGGCTGAGGCCCTGTGAGGCTGCCAGGCGCGCCCGTCTCCCCTGGCAAAGCCGAGTGGACAGGACTCGCGGCTCACCCCGCCCTCCCCGGGGCCACAGGGAACGTGCAGGGCCGGGGCACAACGGCCCTCCTTTCTTCTCTGGCCCTGGCGTTGGGCTGACCTATCACTCCCCGCGGGGTCGCACGGGTGCCCGTCCAGCCCGAGGGCAGCTGGGAAAGGTCTCGCTGACCTCGGATGACACAGCCCCTGTGCGTGGGCGGAAGACAGAGGCTCCTCTGTGCTGCGTGAAGGGAGGACGGGCTGGGTGGGGTCCGCAGATGCACAAGGGGGCAGGCGGGGGCCGGGGTGCCGAGTGGGGCCGGGGTGCCGAGTGGGGCCTGGCCGCCTCCCTGGCCACTCGGGTGGCCTTGCTGAGCCCGGGGCGCAGTTCAGAAGCACGCGGTCACTCCTCCTTGACCTCTAAACAGCAAATGGCCATCCATCCTCCTAAGAAGCCACTGCGTGCCAGGCCCCCACGTCGTCTTATTGAATCCCACGGAAACCACCGAGATGTGGGTGTCGTTGCTCCATGTGACTGAGAGGTCACATGTTTGCCTGTTGTCACCTGGCTCGTGCTGGCCCAGCCGGGACGAAAACCCAGGTCTGTCTGACTCCGACGCCCAGGCCTCCTCGTGACAATTAGGGACTAGTCCAGGTTTCCAAAGGAGTAGGGAATTTTTAAGAATGCACGGATCTGCCTCCAACTGAGAATTTTGAATGTTACAGACGTTTTGGCTTTGAAGAAGCAGCTCCCACCATAATCAATCAGAAAACAGAATGAAAACTGAAAGAAGCAACCGTTACAGACGCTGGACAACGGGCCGCAGAGCCCCATGACTGCCCGGCATTCTTCCGAGAGGCAGAACCAGGGAGAGCTTGGTGGCCTCACTGAGCCAAGGGGACAGACATGGTGCTCGAAGAGGCCGCGGAGACTGGGGCTGTGGGCAGAGCCCTGGACGGAAGGTGGCGATGCAGAGGAGGAACCCCAGGAATCCTCCTGGGGCCAACAACTCGAGACTCCAGCCTCACGCGGCACTGCGCGTATGCAGAGTGGGATCCCAGGCGGCCAGGCTGAGTGAGCTGAACAGCTCCCAGCGTCTGCACGGAAATGGGGACACTTGAATGGGGAGGACTTGTGACTTCCGGACATACAAGGCGTTTGGTGGAGACCGAAGAAGTCACGTCTTAGGCGCAGGGCTAAGCTAGACTCATAGTGAAAGTTATTCCACGCCTGACCTGACAGAGCTTTGAAATAAGCCTCGCAGAGACCCGGCTGGTCTCCATGTAAGGTAACCGATTGTCGGCAGAAAGCTGAACATTCTTAAAAAGGGAGCCGGCAAGATCTAGAACCTTAACAATTTAACATTCACAACCCCCAGGACGCAAATAAGACATTGCCAGACATGGGAGCTGTAACTAGGAATGGGGTCAGAAATAGTCACTAGAAATGGGGTCAGAAATGACACAGATGACACAATTAGCAGGTAAGGTCTCTAGAACAACTATTATCCTGATGCTCAAGGATTTAACTGAAGCCAAGAACGCACTCAAAAGAGAAATGCACAATAAGTATCATCAAATGAGAAAGCATAACGCGGAGTCAAACGGAAGTTCCAAAGACAAAAACATACAATACGGGAAATAAAAAATGTCCCGGATGGCAGTAAAACCAGATTAGACGCTGCAGAAGAAAAGATCGGTGAACTTGAAGACAGAACAAGGGGCATTATCCAAACTGAAGCACGAGAGAAGAAAGCCTGGAAGAAATGAGCAGAGCCTTGCTGATCTGGGAGGTGGCATCAGCGGTCTTAGCTCAAAGCAGCACGAATGCCGGGAAAATCACGCCGCTGCCCATCATCACCGAATGGCCGAAGACCCACGGTCGAGGGCGAACCTTCAGAGGATAAAGAAAAGGGCAACTGCTGACTTCTCATCAGAAACGCTGCGAGCGAGGAGAACTGGAATCTTCCTAGTGAAAACGTCCCTCAGAAAGGGAAACGACGTTCAGACGTTTTAAGACAAAAGCCGAGAGCTTTCATCGCCAGCAGACCTGCACGACAGGGAACGCCAGCCCAAGTTTTAGGGGGAGGCGGGCAGAAGACAATGATGAAAGATGTAAATTCAGATCGGTACAAGGAATAGAAACTCATTGGAAAATGTAACTACACAAACGAATTGGGGAGTTTTTTTTCTATGTGCTTCTAAAGAATTCTTTAAAGGATAATAGGCTACTAAAAGCCAAAATAATGACTGCTTACGGAGTTTATAATCTATACCCAAGTAAGCACAAAAAGACAGGAGGAGAGAAAATATTCTGTTGCAAAGTTCATGTGTTTTACCTAAAGTGGTAGAATGCCCCTCAAGATAAATATTGAGAAAGACAAAGCATCTGACCCCATCCAACCCGCTCGGTAACAACGAGAATCTCGGCAATGTAGGGGTGGAGGGACCTCCCCGCGCCCCGGTGAAGGCAGTCCTCGGCTGACGCCACACGTGATGGGGGACGCTGGTGGCTTCTCCTTGGGCCTGGAACGAGGCAAAGGTGTCCGCTACCAGCACTCACATTCAGTGCTGGTCCCGGCCAGTGTCGAGGCAAGAAAA
>NW_011888957.1:1017068-1028998 GCF_000151845.1 Pteropus vampyrus
CCTGGAACGAGGCAAAGGTGTCCGCTACCAGCACTCACATTCAGTGCTGGTCCCGGCCAGTGTCGAGGCAAGAAAAAGAGACGAAAGGCAGACGTCTCTCTCTGTCTCTGTCTCTGTCTCTCTCTCTCTCTCTCTCTCTCTCTCTCTCTCTTTCTCGCAGATGACCTGAATGTGCATTTAAATAATTCTACGGTACCCATAAGCCACTGCACACCGAAGCCCCTCCCCCAGCCCGTCCCCTTCCCCGCCCCACCCCGCCCCGCTCGCCGGAAGCCGCGTGCTCATCCATCGCGCGTGCGTTTCTGTTCTTTCCCTGCACACACGTCTCACCACGACCAGTCCGGGCATTGCCCCTTGCACTTTTAAGCACACGTGAGTGGTATCGAGCCGAAGTGCTGTGCTGGTGAGCTCTGTGCTGGGTGGGTCCTGGCTGGGGCAGCTGAGGGTGGGACGGTGGGCCCGCCCCAAATGCAGGCGGAGAGGCAGGGCTGGGGGCCCCCGGGCTGGCCGTTGGCCAAGCCTCGGACCCTGTCTGCTCCTGCCACACTTGCCTGGATCCATGTTTTCGGCTCTCTGCCTTCTAGAAGCTGGGCACTGGCTCCAAGGCTGCCCCGGAGCCTCCTGGTGGCCTGGTGGGCTCAGGAGTCTAGAAGTCACAAGCTGGATTCCAGGCCGGAGCGGCCATCTCCCTCCCTTGGGGTTTCGGGTGGGCTCCAGGCCCCCCGTGGGGCCACAGGAAGTGCCATCCTCTTCTGCCCTGGGATTCTAGGAGCAGAGTCTGCTGCCCTTCCCTGGTTGGGACAGTTATGAGTTGGGGGGAGACACTGCTGGCTTGGGGTGCAGGGTGAAAAGTCCAGCCTCTTGGCTGGAGGCCCCCTCAAACCCCAGCCCCCGACTTTGAACGAAAGCGGATACCTCTCTTTGGTCCCCCTGCCCCCACGAAAGCTACCCTGGTTTTGGCCCTTTTATCCCAAATGAGAACATCTCAATTTTTGGAAGATTTTTGCTACCATGAGAAAGATGAACAATTCTCAAAATAGCTTCTCTGCAAATAACTGAAAGTCTCACTGGGCCCAAAAGGCATCTGAAGGGCATTCAAAAACATCTCTTTCCCCAGAAAACAGGTTCCTCATTGACACGTTTTTTTCCTGGTGATTCCCAACCCCCGCACCCCACCCCCGTTTCCAAAATGGAGCCTTTTCCCTCCGTCTTCACGTGAGGAGCCGGGCTGGAGAAAGACAAAGTCCACTTGTCAGCAACTGTTTGTGCCTGCCGCCCTTTCCCAGTCCCCCGACAATAGGGCTTTCATCAGATGGCACTCATGCCACGGAGCCCTCCCCTAGGGCTCACGAGGACGGAGATTGCCAGGCCGGACAAAGATAAGAGGGTTGTCACTTGATGGAGCCCAGTGGACCGGCTCTGGGAAGGGTCGTCGTGGGCGTGTTGGAGACTATCACTGGGTCCTGAGGGGGACTTTTGGAGGTGTGGCCATCTGCCAGTTTTGCGAGTCACATCATTTGTCCTCTGAGAACGGAAATGCATCTCCCAGGGGACAGCCCTTCAAGCTGGGAAGCTTCTGGACCCTCGGGAAACCCCATAGCAGACCATTGGGGCCCGAGGTCTCACCAGCGCTTAGTCAGAACCTAAATGCTCAAACGCCTCCCCAGCCAAGCCCGCACTGGGGGACGCACTTCACTTGACCGCGTTAAGAAAGTAAGAAGGCCGGGTGCCCCGAATTTGGGCCCGGGGGTCCTGTTGCAAGACCAACTTCCGCCTCTTGCCTTAGGTGGCTACGGGGAGCTGCTACCTGGGGTCCCCAGGCCTCACTCCCTCCAATTGCTTCCGTCGGTGCCTGTTCAGGCCCATTTAGTGGCACTGGTGTCCCCAGAATCCATGTTGAGTGAGGGCCGTTCCAGAGAGCCATCCATTCATTCATTCATCCATTCATTCGTTCATCCATTAGCCATTCGGATAATCCACTTTCTACTCAGTGTGGGTCAAGCCGGGCTTGAGGATGAGAGGTCCCTCAGGGCAGCCCCACTGCAGCCTGGCTCATGTTTTTGACTCAGTAAACAGGGGCCCGGGCCCCTGCGTGTCCTGGGGTCTGAGATGGCGACGTGTGGGGGCCCCTCTGGGTCTGGGCACCTCTAAAGCCACCAGGACAAGCGGATTGCCTCCGGGTTCCTCTGCCTGACACTGCCATCTCGTTTTCTTCCTCGCAAGGACAACAGAAAAGACGAAGGTCTCTCAGCCTTCACGGGCAGCGAGCTATGTCCCACGTGTGAGGACACTGCTCCTTGCACACCTGGGGGGCCCACGCCAGCTCTGCATGGGCGGGGTTGCTCTGTCGTAGACACCTCGTTGGGCCTCTGGACGTGGAAGGCACGCTGCCCACGTCACCTCCGCCTGCTGGTGGCCGGGAGCGGCCCTGGGGATCAGCTGCTGGTGCCAGCCCCGGGAAATGGGGAGCAGCCTCTGTGGCTTGAGTGGGTGAGGGTGGGTGGCGTGTGAAGGGGGACAGGAGGCCACAGGCTGTGGGGGCATCCAGTTACCTGTGGGAGAGGTCCAGGGCGTCGGCAGTGGTGGTCATGGTAACGAGCAGGTGCTGGGCAACACAAAAGCCACCTGAGCGCCGAGATCCTCCTACGGAATCCACCGGGAGAAGCTGCAAAGCCACCAACATGACCCTGCGGGGAAGCTGCTTGTGCGGGATGGAACCCCCTCCCGAGCCCCCTAAACAACAGTGTTCCAGGCATGTCCCCTCCAGGTGAGTCCTCCCCAGGTGTGTCCCTCCCAGGTGTGTCCCCTCCAGGTGAGTCCCCCCAGATGTGTCCCCTCCAGGCCTGGCGTGCCCCTGCACATGCCCCAAGTTTGAGGAGCCAGGGGCACAGATGCAGAGGCCTGGGGTCTGCTAGTGGGAGGTGGCAGGGAAGGGCCCAAGAGTTCAGGGACCTGGTTGGGGCAGTATTATTTGTATGTGGCAGGCGAGACTGGACAAGAGGCTGCAGGCCTAGGGGACACCTAGGTGACACTAGTCTCTGTCAGTGGCAAGTAGAGTGGAGACGCTTGTGGGTGAGAGGGTTTGGGGAGCTCCCTGAGGCTGGAGTCTCTGATAAGGACCCAGCCTTTGTCCCCTGTGGTTGAACCATTCAAGGTCTCGGGTCAGAGCGGAATCAGGCTGGAGTCCAGGTTCCCCGTGGAGAAGTGGGCCCCAAGAAGGAAGCCTCAGGACGTGGGAGGAAGGGCGCCCCAAGGGAGGCTGGGTCTGCTCCCCGCTGCGGTCCTAGGCGTTTGCTCAGCCCGGTCCAGCCGGGCTCAGGCCCTGGCTGGGGACAGCGTGAGGAGGATGGGCCTGTGGGGAGGGCCACCCCAAGGACGGGGCTGGTTTGGGGCAAACCTTACAGGACGGGCTTCTCCACCACTCCCAGGAGGGAACACTTGTCACCAAGAGGCGGTGGGCAAGAGTTCACGGGGGCCGCTCTGGGGGCAGGTACATCGGAGGCAGATGCACCTGCCCCACACATGAGGGCGCCATGCCTGAAGGTGGGTACACCTGAGGAGTCACACCTGGAGGCCACCGTGCCTGGGGGAGGGCACGTCTGGAGGCCAGCACTCTTACTGCAGGACTGCCCGGGGCGGGTGGGCCCTCCCCACAGTGGGGCGGTGTTGGGAGGGTGGCTTCGCTGCATCAGAGCCCATCACCCGGGATCCCCAGTCAAGGCTGGCGAGCCCCGTCGCTGGCTGTGCCCTGCTTCCCGCACCCCGTCTCCCAGCCCAGAGAAGCTCTGGGCACGGACCTTAGAAAAGCACACAGATTTATTGCATGTCAATCTCATGTATAAATTCATTGTAGCATCGGAAAGGTTACATTTGGTATACAGACCTATTCTACAGCCTTAACCTCAGAATCAGCTCTGCCCAGGCTTCACCTTAGAGAGATTCCTCTACGCAAGTACTTTTGTCTTTATCACAAGTATCAAAATGAAATCTGCAGAATCGCTCTCCCGAGGTCCCACACTCCACGTCCTCCCTCCCACCGCGATTGCCACTCTAATTAAGGTCCGCGTCTCCTTCGCGCTGGCAGCTCAGGACTCTTAGTCCTGAGGACAGAAACCCTACTCACATATTTAATAAGTGCATCTACGGAATTTTCCTTTCCATAAAGATTTCACGAACAGACACGGGAATGACCGCTAAACACGAGCCATGCACAGTTCACCGATGACAGAAGCCATTTACAATCAGGGGACATGGGACATACATCGGCCTCCTTCGCAATGGGTTTTTTTTTTTTTAACATTATACGAAAACCAGACATTTACATTGGATTTCCTTTTCGACGCTATACAGTTCTAAAAGAAAACAAACAAACGAAACAAAACGAAACACCAACTAAACCAAATCTGTAAGTTAACAATGGCGAAAGCACGCGGCGAGGTGCATCTGGGCCTCTCGCTGGCCTGAAGTGACACGCGGGCAGCGAGGCTCAGCCGCCAACTTCTCGAGGAGGACGGGGACGATGCAGAATCCTCTGCTGGGAGCTTCGGAGTCGCTTTAAGGTTCGCAAGCGAATCGCACGTTCGGAAACTCGAGCTGCCTCTCCATCTAATGTTCGTTCTTTTTTTTTTTTTTCCAAAAGTGGTAACGCGAATCAGAGACAGGAAGGAAAAATCAGGGGCGGACGGAGCAGAGGGATGTCCTCAGAGCAGAGGGATGTCCTCGGAACAGCGCGAGAATGTCCTAGTCACAGTATCACTCGTTGCTACAGAGACACAATGTCATGGCTTTTGATACCCGGCTGACCTCCACTGACCAGGAGCAGCTGTGTCCTCACGTCCCCAGCCGGGACGGGGCGAGGTGCCCGGCTCCCCGTCCGTCCCCCGGGGCGGCAGTGCAGGGGTGCGCTCTCCAGGGGCGCTGTCCCCTCTCCCCTCCCGGGACAGCACAGTGAATACAGCTCAGTAGATTTCAGTCCCTTGGGCAGGGGTGGGGACGGGGGCAGGGGCGCCACAATCCAGTGCTTCGAGGCTTTGAGGCTGACACACGTGACACGCGTCACGCCAAGCGCTTAGCGAACGCTCGCGGAGGAAGCAGCCAGGGCATAGCCGGCCTCGGCCCTGCGTGTCCGGGGCCAGGCTCCGGGGCTGCGGAGCTGCTGGCCAGTCAGCATCGGGCCGGCCGGCCGGCTGTGCCCTTGGCCTTGTGCAGGGAGGCCACGCGCTGGGTGGTCTCTCGGGCTCACCCATCCGCAGATCCACACTCCAGGGTGCCAGGCAGCCTGCAGGGGTGTGCACCCCTGGGGTCGAATCAGGGGTGGGGCCTCTGCGTCCCGCTCATGGAGGGCCTGGCTGGCCGAAGGCTCGCAGCCCGTGTGTCCTGCCCGATGGCCCCGGGGGACGACGACCGCGGGGGTGGGAGGGCACCTGAGTGGCAGCGGGAGTGTCAACCGTCTAAACGGGGGAAGCAGCTGAGGCTGGACCTAGGGGCAAACCCGGCACAGGGGGACCCCCCGGGTTGCCACCCGCGGACACAGAGGCCGCCGCCCTGTCAGGCTCGCTCTCGGAGGCTGGGGTCTCGGCTTCCTCTCCCAGGCCCAGCATCTCCAGCCCCCAGGCATCTGCTAGCCCTTGGTGGCATCAGCAGCAGAGACGCGGGCTCCGAGTGAGCCGGGCAGGTGCCGCAGCCTGGGGGCCGAGAACCAGGGAGGAAGGCCAGCTGGGGTCTGGGGCACGCTAAGCTTGGAGGTGATGTCCACGGATGAGCCCAGCACAGGACATAAGTGCTCTCTGTCAGGGGGTCCAAGGACAGACCCCTCCAAACCTGCTGGTGCTCGGGCCTGAGGAGCTGAATGTTCAGGAGAAACTGGGCTTGCTTTAATCGTCTTCAGGGGGACAAAAATATAGGCCTTGAAATGTGCAATTGGGGCTCTTGGGGCGGGGGGGCGGAGGAAGAGGGAGAAGCAATAACACCCAGGGGGCCTGGCCGAAGGTGACAGGACGTGACAAGCAGCAGGGAGACCCGGGGGGACACAGCAAGCGCAGCCCTTACCCGCCCTGCAACGGCCGAGGGCAGACGCTTAGGTGTCCACCAGTCAGACGGCCTAATTGGAGTCACATCGCATAAGAGCAGATGCCTTTCTTCAGCAGAAAAAATCATGTAATTTGGGTTTATAGAAACGGGGTGTTTGTATCTAGGGGGATTTTTCGGAGGGATCCCATCGAGACCAAGGAGGCTGGGCTGGCCAGCGCTTGTGCAGAGGTGCCAGCGGCTGTGCTGGCCAGTCCTTCTGGACGAGGCCACGGCCAGCTCTCCCTGGTGGGTGACTTTCCAGCCCGCACACGTGTGTAAGTGGCCTCAGCACATGCCAGGCTGGGTCTCAGTCCCTCCACCTCGCGTGGACTTGAGAAGGAGGGCTTTGACGGGGGTCCGTGAGCTGGTGGCGCCCTCGGGGGCCTCCCCGCCGCGGGTCTCCGGGGCGAAGCCGGACCCCCTGGTGCCGGTGGCCTGCGCCGTGGGGACGCAGCTGCTCAGAGAGGTCCTGCCGGCGTGGAGCCAGCACCGGGGACGCGACTCACGCAGACGGGGCCGACCCGCGTCCGCTCGGATTTACACTTTTTTAAGGGCAACGTGGCGATTTTCCTCTCTTGTTGGGACCCTATTACTCTTTTTTCTTCCAAATAATAAAAGAAATAAATAGAACACTTGCCTTAAATGCAATTGAAACTCAAATTTAACAAAACACATGATTGTCTGGAATACGGGCAGCAGAGACAGCAGGGTTGGTGGGGGGGGCGGGGTGCGTGGGATCCGTGGGGGAGACATGGGGGTGTGTGGGATTCATCGGGGGGCACGGGGTATTTGGGATTCGTGAGGGGACATGGGGGAATCTGGGGTTCATGGGAGATACGGGGGTGTTTGGGATTCATCGGGGGCACAGGGTATTTAGGATTCGTGGGGGGACACGGGGGAATTGGGGGTTTGTGGGGGAACGCGGGGGTATTTGGCACATTAAAAATCGGCCCACTGCCTGGTTATCAAACACACAACACACAGCCTTATTCCACGGGTTTGGTCCTTCACTAGATACTTATATTAACATTATTTCTTCACAATAAGAATGTCTAATGCCAAAAATACTGTTAAGGAAGAAATAAAATAAGAAAAGAAACGAATTAGAAAAAATTACAAGTTATATACAGATTAAGGTGAATTCCATCGGGAAAGGCTTATTGTCTGAAGTTGGCCCCTCGGGGAATAATTTAAAGCCCGTGGCGTGGAGAGGCGGGCGGTCCGGCCGGGGCTGTGCCGTCTCTGCTCTTCGTGGCAGGTCTCCGGCCCCCAGGTCCAGTCCGCTCAGGAGCCGGCCCACCGGCCGAGGGCCCAGGCGGAGCGCGGGGGTGGCGGTTCGTCCCGGACCTTAGGGCTCAGGCACCCGCGAGCTCGGGCACGAGCTCCCTTCCCCGCGTCCGTCCGTCTGCCGGGGTGGCCGCGGGCTCTGCTCGTGAAGAAGACAAGGGGGTGCCGCACAGAGGTGGCCGAGCACAGACCCGGGGGAGGCTCACGAGTGCCCGGCCCACCTCTGCCCTGGAGCCCGGGGCCACCACTCCCACCTTCCCCACATAACTGGGGGGTCTTGGGAGGGGCCACTTGGGGGCCACAGGCATGAATCCCCCGTCACACAATGACAGGCCCAGCTCCTGGTGCCAGCCTTGGGCCAGCCCAGGACGCCATGCGTGAGGATGCCTCGTACTGTCTGAGACGGCTCCCCGCGGGAGTGGGCCCCGCGCCCTCCGCCCCGTGTCGGGGGCCCCCAGAATCACCTGGGCTTTACAAACGCGGTCGGGGTAGAAAATCTCTCCATCATCTACAGTATAAAGAACTCGCCCAGTGCACTGCAGGCAGGCTTGGGTGCGCACACAGGCCGAGATTTCAACGCGATGCAAAATTACTTTTAAAAAACAATTTGCAAGTCGTTTTTCAACTTTCTTTTTAAAAAATACTGTCTATTTTTAAAACCACGTGCTTAAATAGACTCTGTCTTCGATAAGGTTACCAAAAGAGTTTCTCTCGTAGTCTTCGTTATAAAAATCGTTTGGGCAGTCCCCTCTTGAGGGCGCCCACGTCTGCCCGCTCCTTTCTGTGCCCAGAAGGGGTCCGCGGCTTCAGGCTGGGATCAGGCTCCGTCCTCGCCCGCCGCCGGCTCCACGAGGCGCAGCGGCTCCCACGAGCCCCACCCTGCAGCGCGGCTCTCCGACGGGTCTCCGGCGACCCCCAGGACTGCTTCGGGGAAGTCCGGCTTCTGAATTTCCATGGGAAAAGTTGAACCGTGGTGGGGGGACAGATGCTGTGGTCAGACGCGGGTGGCCGGGGGGTCCCCTGGCCCCGGGCCGCGCCCGCTCCTCCAGGCCCGTGCCTCCGTCTTCCACAGCTTGGGGTTTCTGTCGGGACGTGGGGGCCCGAGGCCGCCTCGCGTGGACGCCGACCCCAGGCCCCTGCTGGGCCGGTCAGAGGTGGTTGACGGGGTCAAAGGCTCCGGACTCGGGTGTGGCTCCCGTGACGTTCAGCCAAGCATCCAGGGGACTCTGGGAGGGGGCGTCCTCCGAGAGGGCCAGCATCACTGCATACGCCTGGCGGGGAGACACGGCACATGGGACGGGCAGGTGAGCGGGGTGCGTGGGGTCCTGCCGATCCCAGGCCAGCTCTGTCCTCACCCCTTTCCAGCCCCCCACTGCCCTCCGGCCGGGCTCAGATCCACACAGGAGGGGAGGGCAAAGGTGCGGGGGGCTGGACCAGAGAGGCGGCCCCCCGCCCTCCCCGCCTGGGAGAGGAAGATGGGGCGTGAGCGGGCGGCCAGGACACGTGGCCCACACAGGGGCTCCCTTGGCTTCCTAGGGGTGTCCCCCTACAGTCACCCCCCTTCTCTGTGCCTGGTGGCCAGCAAGCACTCAGGGTAAGCGTGCGCATGGAGCTGCTGGTGGTGGTCGCTAAGACCCCGCCCACAAGACGCGGTCCCCGTCTGCGGGCGCCTGTGGGGGCCACTGTGGTGACCGCGCAGAGCTCCTTCGGGGACGCGGATGTGCAGTGTTTCGGAGCCGAGCACAGATGTGCTTCCCGGGCAGAGTGTGGCTCAGACTGTCCCCAGGGCGTCCTTCTGCCACAAGCCACAGAGAACTGGGGACGGGACCTGGGGGCCGGGGGGCCGGGGGGAAAGCCCTGCCGTCACCCCGCCCGAGTTAACGCTCTGGACAGAATTAGTAGCATGACAAAGACAGACACTCAGACGGCTTTTGCTGAGGCTCGGGATGGGCCGCGGAGAGCTGACCTGACCCCACACTCTCCAGGCCGGCGAGGACCAGGAGGTCGGGGCCCGCGGCCACCTCCTCTAAAGAACAGACCAGATGAGAGGCACCTGGGGCCTCGCTGACCCCATCACACCCCAGCATGGAGTCGGTGTCCACCTGACGGCAGCTGCCGGGGAGGAAGCCTGGGCTACGAGTCACCCTCGCAGGGTCCCAGGGGGAGGCCATGGCGGCCTCACCAGCTGGAAACCTGCTTGCCACGCCTCGCTCGGGTCACAAGACAGCAACCCCGTGTCTCGCGTGCATCTGCTCTCAACCGCCCTCTGCCCAGCGCCTGCTTGCAGGGACGCGGTGGTCATTCGAGCATCTCTCTAGCCGATGCAACGGGCACGGGAAGGTCGATGGGTCCTGGGCCACACGAGAGGCGAGGCCGTCTCTGGTCGGGGAGACACAGCCGCTGCCTGCCGACCAGCCTGGGGGAGGAGGGGGGGCGGGCTCTGGGGGTACCTACCTGGTTCTTAGCCTGCCTGTACAAAGTCTGTTTTAAAGCCTCAGAGTCTAGGGCGGTACTAAGCACGTCTTTAGCTTCAAATGCTTCCTCGGCTGCTCTGCGGAGGTCCAGCCCCTTCCCAAAAGTCGGCATTGGCTCCAAAGCTAACAGACCGTCTGGCCGCTCCTCAATACACCTGCACCAATGACCGGGGAGAGGGGCCTGCTGTTAGCCGGTCTGGCCTCCGGCCACCTCTCTGATGCCCCACGGCCAGCTCTGTGCCTGCATGCACGCCACGGTGTCTCTGCGAGCCACATGCACAAGGAGACGGTCACACGGACACATGGACACCTGGACAGAAGCCACACGGATGCAGGAGACGGAGAGCCACAGAGAGGGTGAGTACGTGCACATGTGTTGCAAGCAGCAGGCGGGGCACCCAGGTCTCTGGGGATGAGGACAAACAGGGATGCCTCGGTTCCTGAGACTCTGGGCGGCTGTGGAGGGGCCTGGGTTGCTGGGTCCCAGGACCTGGGGGCAGGAAGCTCTTGGAAAGCTGGCGGCATGCCCCATGCTGAAAGGAGCAAGCAGGCAGGACGCGGGGGGTGGCTCCGGCCAGGGCAGCGTCCCTCAGTGCGATGAGCAGCGGGCACCGCAGCGCCCACGGGGCTGGACGGCACTCCCTGGGCCGACAGGCAGTGTGCGGCTTGGGGCCGGGACCAGCCCCCTCTATGCCTTGCCCCAGACTCTGTCTCGGGTCTCAGTAAGTGTGTGTGTATGTGCATGTACACATATGTGCGTGTCGCGTGCATGTGTGTTGTGTGCTTGTGTGCGTGTGGTGCTGCGTGTGTTGTGTGCATGTGTGTTGTGTTGTGTGCATGCGTGCATAGCACGCGCATGTGCTGCGTGCATGTGTGCACGTGTGTTGTGTGCACGTGTGTGGTGCGCGCACATGTGCTGTGTGCACGTGTGTGCGTGATATGTGCATGTGTTGCGTGCACGTGTGTGCGTGGTGCGTGCACGTGTGTGGGGGTGGGGTGAGCGCGCTGCACCCTGGCCCCTGTGCCAGGCCCGGCCTTGCCCTGTGGTAGGACCACCTGCGGGAGGATGGTGACCCAGCCAGGATGGCGGGTTCTCTGCTGGTGTGAGGGTGAGTCACTGCGTGATGCTCGGGTCCCCCCCACGCTGGCCCACTGGACTGGCACCCACCTCCGGGTGTGGTCAAAGCCCACGGCCAGGGAGGCGGGTGGCTCCTCATCCTCCTCGTCCTCGTAGGCGCCCCGGGGCTCGGGCGTGGGGGACACAGCGTCCACGTCGTCCTGGGACTTCCCCGCCAGGCTGTCCTCGTCCTCCTCCAGATCCTCCTCCTCCTCCTCCGCGTCCTCCGGCTTCCCGCCGGCCAGGCCTGGACCCTGCGGGGTGCCGTCCAGGTCCTGGGCTTCCGGCCTGAAATGGCAGGGGAGCGAGTTGGCCACCCGCCCCCGAAGGCCAGCGACTCTGGCCGGCTCTTCCCCCAGGGCCTCCCCCGCCTCCCACTCCCTCTGAAGACGGCCTGGCTTGTGCTCACGGACACCGTAGAGCCGTGGCCCTGGCCACGTCTCTGTGCGGGAAAGTCTGCCCACTGAGCGGGTGGCAGGTGACGGTGGGGGCCACGTCCGAGGCGCCTGCTATGCCAGAGTGGACACTAGGAGTGTGGGGCTCTGGGCAAGGGTGCATGCTGAGGAGGGGCCGCGGCCAGCCTGGTGCCGGGCCAGGCACTGCCCAGGGATGCCCTCGGGGGGCTCTGTGAGGGAAGCCGACCCAGCCCCAATAGATACCCCTCCTCCTGCCAGCGTCAAGGGCACAGGACGTGTGATGCCCTCTGCTGATGGAGGGTCTGGACCGGTTCCACAGACGGGGTGCTGGGCCAGGACGAGGCCCCTGGGGTCAGTTTGGCCTAGCCAGACTTTCCCACTCTGGGTCCCTGTCACTATGGGAGGAAGCATGCTGGGCATGGGCGAGTCCAGGACAGGCGGGCTGGGCCTGAAGGCCACCTGGGCAGGTGTCCAACACGTAGGCGAGGGGACAGGGAAGGCGAGGCACATGTCTGGACCTGGTCTCCGTGCCTGCAGGCCTGGGGCTCCTGGGCCCCTCACGGCTCA